>NC_037682.1:56055891-56217342 GCF_003255815.1 Theropithecus gelada
TCAAAAAAAAAAAAAAAAAAAAAAAAACGCCGAGTGCAGTGGCTCACACCTGTAATCCCAGAACTTTGGGAGGCTGAGGCAGGCAGATCACAAGACCATCCTGGCTAACACAGTGAAACCCTGTCTCTACTAAAAATACAAAAAATTAGCCAGGCGCGGAGGCGGGTGCCTGTAGTCCCAGCTACTCAGGAGGCTGAGGCAGGAGAATTGCTTGAACCCAGGAGGCAAAGGCTGCAGTGAGCCGAGATTGTGCAACTGCACTCCAGCCTGGGTGACAGATGAGACTGTCTCAAAAAAAAAACAAAAACAAAAACACACACACATTGTTCTAAGTCAGTAATGTTTTTTCTTTTTTGAAGGAGTCAAACACCTTTGGCAGATAAAATCTTACACAGCATTCTACTGTGTAAAACAGACAAAGGAACTGGAGCTGCTGGTCTTGGCAGATGAGGGTAGATCAGAGATCTGCGAGTCCCTGACAGGACTACTGAAACCTCAAAAAACAGGGCTTGAAAAGCCCATACTAGACAGATAACCTAAGTCCTTTTAGGCTTAAACAATCTAGGAGGTGCTAGTTATACTAGCACCTAGGACCACTATATTCTAAAGAGGTGCAAATTCCAGAGGTAGATACATGACTGGAGCTAAGATTAAATTCCAAAGTGACCTCAAAAATAAAGAGGCTAACTGGCATTTACTGAGCAGTTGCATTTATGTTATGCACTGTGGTGGCTGCTTTACACATACTGTCTAATTGGCCCCCCTGGCTACCCAATGAATTCAATATTATCTATGATTTACAAATAGAAAAAAATGAGACTCAGAGGGGTTAAGTAATGTAACTTGCCCATGGCCAAAATCTAGGAAGTGAGATCTGAAGGAGTTTGGCTCTAGAGCTCAAGCTATTAACCTACCAGGTTTCAGGATGCTGTAGTCTAGTGGCACCTAACTAGCAGAGCTTCTGTAATTATAGAGTGAGAGACTCAGTAGGGCTGAGGATAAATATTGCATTATATTGTCTGGTTTAGTAGTTATAATCTCATTTACTGTAATGGCCTAATGCACATGGGAGATATAACTTACAATCTGGTATTTGTTAACTTGTATGATGTAAATAATCTATATTCTTGGGGGAGGATAAAATAAAAACAACTTGAATTTTAAAAAACGTGTTCTCTTTGAAGAAAGGAAACAATCCTAGAAGTGTGGCACCAGAGGAACTTCTAAGGAACCATGAGACACATCAGCACTGCCAGGAAGATTAAAAAACAAAAACAAGGCGGGGCACGGTGGCTCCTGCCTATAATCCTTGGGAGGCCGAGCCAGGTGGATCACGTGAGGGTAGGAGTTCAGACCAGCCTGGCCAACATGGCAAAACCTTGTTTCTACTAAAAATACAAAAATTAGCTGGGCATGGTGGTGTGAGCCTGTAATTCCTGCTACTTGGGAAGCTCAGGCATGAGAATCACTTGAACCCAGGAGGCAGAGGTTGCAGTGAGCCGAGATTGTGCCACTCTACTCCAGCCTGGGTGATAGAGCGAGACTCTTCTCATAAAAAAAAAAAAAAAAAAAAAAAAAAGGAGAGAGAGAGAGAAAACAAAAACAAAGTCGATTTCTAACAATAATTATCATCAGGCAGTAAATCTCTCACTTTTTATTTTTTACTAATCTATACTATTTGGATTTTCTAAACATAAACATGATTACTTTTATCTTTAAAAATATGTAAAATAGATATGTGTAGAGTAAGATTATGGGTCATTTTGGGTTTTCTTCTTTGTACTTTCTCTGAATTAAAAAAAAACTACTACAAATATTATCTTAAAAAATCTTTGGCCAGGTGTGGTGGCTCATGCCTGTAATCCTAGTGCTTTGGGAGGCTGAGGTGGGCAGATCACTGGAGGTCAGGAGTTCAACCAGGAGGCAGAGGCTACAGTGAGCCGAGATCAGGCCGTTGCACTCCAGCCTGGGCAACAGAGTGAGATTCCATCTCAAAAAAAAAAAAAAAAACAAAAAAAACTTGCCCCTAAGACAGTCATCGATCTAATTAATAGCTTTCTTTTAGAGGTGGAAAGATAGAGACTTAGAAAAGCAGGGTTTAGGCTGGGCATGGTGACTCACGCCTGTAATCCCAGCACTTTGGGAGGCAGAGGCAGGTGGATCACTTGAGGTCAGGAGTTTGTGATCAGCCTGGCCAACATGGTGAAATACAAAAAAATTTTTTTTATATTTCTTTAACAAAAATATAAAAAATTAGCCGAGCATGGTGGCATGTGCCTGTGATCCCAGCTACTCAGGAGGCTGAGGCAGGAGAATCAGTTAAACCCAGGAGGCAGAGGTTGCAATGAGCCGAGATCAGGCCACTGCACTCCAGCCTGGGCAACAAAGCAAGACCCTGTCTCAAAAAACAAAAACCACAAAAAACCAAAGTACTAGGTTCTCAACCTTAAATATGGTAATTAATTGTTTTAGAGAATGGTGAAGTCATGAACTTCCGATCCAGCACTAATGAAGAGAAATATAATGAGTCACAAGTGCAAGTCACATATGTAATTAAAAATTTTCTGAGCCAGGCACGGTGGCTCACGCCTGTAATCCCAGCACTTTGGGAGGCTGACGCGGCCGGATCACGAGGTCAAGAGATCGAGACCATCCTGGCCAACATGGTGAAACCCTGTATCTACTGAAAATACAAATATTAGCTATGTGTGGTGGCATGTGCCTGTAGTCCCAGCTACTTAGGAGGTTGAGGCAGGAAAATTGTTTGAACCCGGGAGGCGGAGGTTGCAGTGAGCTGAGATCACGCCACTGCACTCCAGCCTGGTGACAGAGTGAGACGCCATCTCAAAAAAAAAAAACAACTCTGGCCACGTAAATTGGTTCACACCTATAATCCCAGGACTTTGGGATGTCAAGGCAGGAGGCTCACTTGAGCCAACACTGCACTACTACACTCCAGCCTGAGTGACAGAGCAAGACTCAGTCTCAAAAAACAAAAAAATAAATAAAATAGGGGTCAGGCGTGGTGGCTCATGCCTGTGGTCCCAGCACTTTGGGAGGCCGAATGGGCAGATCACAAGGTCAGGAGTTCGAGACCAGCCTGGCCAGCATGGTGAAACCCCATCTCTACTAAATATACAAAAAATTAGCCAGGCATGGTGGTACATGCCTGTAGTCCCAGCTACTCGGGAGGCTGAGGCAGGAGAACTGCTTCAACTGAGCAGGCTTGAACGGAGGTTGCAGTGAGCTAAGATCGCACCACTGCACTCCAGTCTGACAGAGCAAGACTCTGTGTCAAAAAAAAAAAAATACCAGGCATGTTGGCTCAAACCTGTAATCCCAGCATTTTGGGAGGCTGAGGTGGGTTGATTGCTGGAGGTAAGGAGTTCAAGACCAGACTGGTCAACAGGAGGAAACCCCGTCTCTATTAAAAAATACAAAAATTAGCTGGGTGTGGTGGTGCACGCCTGTAATCCCAGCTACTCAGGAGGCTGAGGCAGAAGAAACATCTGAACCTGGGAGGTGGAGGTTGCAATGAGCCAAGATCACACCACTGCACTCCACCCTGGGCAAGAGAGTAAGACTCCATCTCAAAATACATAAATAAATATAATAAAATAATAAAATAAAATAAAAAATTTCTAGTAACCAACTGAAAAAAATTAAAAGAAACAGGTGAAATTAATAGTAATTATTTTGTTTAACCCAGTAAGTCCAAATTATCATTTCGATGTTATCAATATAAGAAATTATTGATATTTTACATTCTTTTTATCGTACTATGTCTCCAAAATCTACTTACAGCACATCTCAATTTGGACTAGTCACATTTCAAGTGCCACATATGGCTAGTGGCAACCGTACTGGACATTGCAGATCTAGTCTGTAAGGAAGAGGTATAAAAGGCAAAGGAAAAGAGCTACAGTAAAAAAAAAAAAAAAGAATCCTATTCAACAGTCTTCTATTTGTCTACTGGTACCCATACCAAATGGTAATATGTCTACAGATAAAGAGTAATGGGGCTTTTTATGACATTTTGCCTCAGCAGTTCTGAATTCCTAGTTATGTTTCTGAGTTCAGAAATTTTTTTTTTTTTTTCATACAGTCTCGCTCTGTTGCCCAGGCTGGGGTGCAGTGGTGCAATCTTGGCTCAGTGCAACCCCCACTTCCTAGGTTCAAGCGATTCTCCTGCCTCAGCTTCCCGAGTAGCTGGGATTATAGGCACACACCACCACACCCAACTAATTTTTGTATTTTTAGTAGAGATGGGGTTTCGCCATGTTGGCCAGGCTGGTCTCAGACCCCTGACCTCAGGTGATCCACCAGCCTTGGCCTCCCAAAGTGCTAGGATTACAGGCGTGAGTCACTGCACCCAGCCTTTTCTTTAAAATATTCTATTTTTTAAAAATGTAGTTGTCTGTCAGTCACCAGTAAGACAGATAACTTATTGGGCCACTCCAATACTCCAAGCCACTGACCTATAACTCCCGCATATATTTACCCTGTGTTTGCATCTTTTTTTTTTTTTTTTTTTTTTGAGACAGAGTCTCGCTCTGCTGCCCAGGCTGGAGTGCAGTGGCCAGACCTCAGCTCACTGCAAGCTCCGCCTCCCGGGTTTACGCCATTCTCCTGCCTCAGCCTCCCGAGTAGCTGGGACTACAGGCGCCTGCCACCTCGCCCGGCTAGTTTTTTGTATTTTTTAGTAGAGACGGGGTTTCACCGTGTTAGCCAGGATGGTCTCGATCTCCTGACCTCGTGATCCGCCCGCCTCGGCCTCCCAAAGTGCTGGGATTACAGGCTTGAGCCACCGTGCCCAGCCCTGTGTTTGTATCTTAATAGAGGTTGACTTAGGTGGATTTGACATAGAACTGTACAAAAAATATTAAAGTCTCATTTTTTGGGGGGTGGGGGAGAACAGGGTCTTGCTCTGTTGCCCAGGCTGGAGTGCAGTGGCACAATCAGCTCACTATAACTTCAAACCATGGGCTCAAGGGATCCTCCTGCCCTAGCCTCCCAAATAGTTGTGACTACAAATGTGTGCCACCATGTCTTGCTAATTTTTAAATTTTTTGTACAGACGGAGTCTCACTTTGTTGCCGAGGCTGGTCTCAAACTTCTGGGTTCAAGCAATCTTCCCACCTCAGCCTCTCAAAGTATTCAGATTACAGGTGTGAGCCACCACACCCACCTTAAAGTCTCATTTCATTCACAAAATATGAATATGAATTGAGACCTGAAAATTTTGCTAAGAATCACACAGCATCAAAGCTGATGGGCTTAGTGAACTGAAAACTGTATTTATACTATTGCCACTTTGTGGCATCACTTCAGCTGGTAAACAGAAATACTGGCTATTCAGCAATGTGTAGAAGCATCATATTTCTTTTTTTTTTTTTTTTTTTTTTTTTTTTGACATTTTTTTTTTTTCTGCCCAGGCTGGAGTGCAATAGTGCGATCTGGGCTTACTGCAACCTCCGCCTCCTGGGTTCAAGCGATTCTCCTGCCTCAGCCTCCTGAGTAGCTTGGATTATAGGCACTAGCCACCATGCCTGGCTAATTTTTTGTATTTTTAGTAGAGGCAGGGTTTCACCATGTTGGCCAAGTTAGTCTCGAACTCCCGACCTCAACTCATCCATATACCTCAGCCTTCCCAAAGTGCTGGGATTACAGGCATGAGCCACCATGCCTGGCCAGAAGCATATTTCTACAAGTGATTTCAGTGATTCCTGTTATTTTATCACTTACTATTAGCATAAATGTAAAATCTTCTTGACAACCCCTAACAGTATCACTCAATGTCATAAGTGGTCATGTTAATGCTCAAGGTTATAAATGTGACCCTGAGTAGCAATTTAAGGAGTTAAATATAATAAAACTCTGAAAAATGAAAAAAAAAAAACCTACTATAAAGGAACAGTCAACAAAATATTAGAGATAATTGGTGAGAAAATAAAGAGCAGCATTAAAGCAGGAATGTCCTACAATGATTGTATAAGCTCCAAGCATACCCTCCACACAAACATCCCCCCCAAACACAAAAACAATTCTTGAATAACGTAAGTTTTGAATTTGTGATTGTAGGAGACACCCAAGAATGTACCTGTGACTACTTTGTACATACTACAAAACTTTGAGAAGCACTGGTGCTCTAGGCTGTTAATTAGGTAAGGGGCAGCCAATGACTGGACCCAGGGTGAACATCTGAACCATGGGAAACCAGCCCATAGGCCACCTGCAGACCAGGAAGCAGTCTGGTAGAAAAAGTATAAACAGCTTTGTCCAAGATTAGCTAGGCTGGACTCTCCCTTCAGAGGTTGAAAAGGAAAATATGGAGGGAATCAGTTGGAAGGAGAAGAAATTTAAAAATACAAAAAGCAAAGCAGTGAGAATTATTTAGAAAGAATCATGATGGAGTCCCAGAAAAAGTATCCACAAATTGCCATGCCATGGGTGGGGGCAGTCAGGAAATCACCTCGTCTCCACAACTGCCTTGTCCAGAAAACTGCCTTAGAATTCAGCACACAAGTTTCAACTGGATTTCTGTGATATTTCCATTTCTTTAGTGTCATTTTGCATCCACCAATGAACACTGGGACCTCAGGCAGTTTGATAAAGCTGCTGCCTAATACATACATTGTTTTTCTGAATTGGTGAGATTTTCCTAGAGAGGTAGTGAATTACCTATTCTTACTTTCATCCACAGAAGGACACAGAAATGCTAAGATAGATTTTTATATTAAAAAGTAGTTTTACATACCTGCATTTTTTTCTCTTGCTCATTTTCTCCAATCATTCCAGTACCTGTTACACTTTCACTTCCATCAATGGACACCTATAGGAATAAAATAAAGCTTTAAAACATTTTCCATTTTGATAATGGTTTAGCCTGGTTAAGTACATGGTTCAGGGAGAAGCTTGCAAAAACAACAAAAGAAAAAAAAAGTACATGGTGCTTCGTTAATCATTTATTTTTGTGTATATTTGAAAATTTCCATAATAGGTTGGGCATGGTGGCTCGCGCCAGTAATCCCAGCACTTTGGGAGGCTGAGGCAAGAGGATAATTTGAGCCCAGGAGTTCAAAACCAGCCTGGGCAAAAGAGCAAGACTCTGTCTCTATTTATTTTGTTTGTAAAGGAAAAAAAAAGAAAATTTCCCTAATAAAAGTGAAAACAAAAAAAACAAAACCTTTTAAGTTATATGAGAGATACATGTTCAATGCAGGGGAAAAATATCAGCCCTTTTGATATAAAACTTGAGACTTTCCTTTACTTTTCCTCATCTATAGTTACTACTTCTTAATTCATAAGCAGTTCCATTTATACTTTCTTTTATAGCTCTTCATCCTTGTATATCTTTTGGTGAATTACCTGCCACTCATTTCTCTTCTATAAGCCTTTACCCTATTCCCTTATTTTTTTTTTCCCAGTCTTTCTACACTTCACTTAAGATAAATGCTGATCTCTTCGATACTGACTGATTTTGACTTTGAATTGCTAGTGTCTTTTTCTTTTTTTAATTTCTGAATTTGAGACAGGGATCTGTGCTCAAACAATCCTCCCATCTTGGCATCCCAAAGTGCTAGGATTATAGGTGTGATATCACGCCATGCCTAGCCAAAATTGGCCAGTTTTTTTTTGATGAGGTGTACTTTTTTGTTTTGTTTTCTTTTCATGAAAAATAAAGAAGTTATATATTGGACATTCTTAACATTGTGAAATGCTGTACCTTTGCTGCATACTGTTCCAAAGCACTGATGGTGTCGGGGTCAATTGTGGCATCCCCAGTGTGCAGACCTGCCACTGTCCCATCAGCCTGAATTGCCAAGATGGTGTCAGACTGCGGGACTTGCACTGCGTGGTGGATATAAGCTGTGGTGCCATCTTCCAGCTGAACCGCCTGTAATGCACTCTGGTCATAACTATCTGAGAGAGTGGAAGAGAATGGCATTAAATTAAAGGTAAAATCTGACAAATATTTACATATTGAAAGGAAGAGAGAAATGAGCTTTTATTGAGTAGTTTACTCTGAGTACTGGACCATGTACTTTATATGTGTTATTTCATTTAATCCTCACAGTAATTCTGCAAAGCAGGTATATTTACCGCCTTCATTGTATAAATGGGAACTCAGGTTTGGAGAAGTAACATCACTTTCCTTAGGAATCAGAAAATTTAAAAAACACTAACAGGCCGGGTGCAGTGGCTCAAGCCTATAATCCCAGCACTCTGAGAGGCCGAGACGGGCAGATCACAAGGTCAGGAGATTGAGACCATCCTGGCTAACACGGTGAAACACCCGCTCTACTAAAAATAGAAAAAAAATCATCTGGGCATGGTGGCACACGCCTGTATTCCAAGCTCCTGGGGAGGCTAAGGCAGGAGAATCTCTTGAACCTGGGAAGCAGAGGTTGCAGTGAGCCAAGATTACGCCACTGCACTCCAGCCTGGGCAACAGAGCGAGAGTCCCTCTCAAAAAACAAACAAAAAAAACCACACTAACAATTAACAGTCAAAAACAATATGCAGAGAAATCAGAATTTGAACTCATGTCAGTATGACTCCACAGTCCCTCCATGGTGTTTTTCTTTTTACCCTCTAAATGTCCACACTAAGATATATCTATATCTATAATGGTATCGATATGAAATTGTGATTTTATATCGATATATATAGAGAGAGTGAAATAATAAATCTAGCCAGTTACAATTAACTTATGACTAAAACTTATTGATAAAGAAAAAAGTGTGCCCATGCGCAGTGGCTCACGCCTATGATCCTAGCACTTTGGGAGGCCAAGCCGGGCAGATCACAAAGTTAAGAGATCAAGACCATCCTGGCCAACATGGTGAAATCTCATCTCTACTAAAAATACAAAAAAAGTAGTTGGGCATGGTGGCGCGCACCTATAGTCCCAGCTGCTCAGGAGGCTGAAGCAGGAGAATCACTTGAACCTGAGAAGTGGAGGCTGCAGTGAGCCGAGATCGTGCCACTGCACTCCAGCCTGATGACAGAGCAAGACTCTGTCGAAAGAGAGAAAGAAAGAGAAGAGAGGAAGGAAGGAGGGAGGGAGGGAGGGAGGGAGGGAAAGAGGGAGGGAGGGAGGGAGGCAAGGAAGGAAGGAAGGAAGGAAGGAAGGAAGGAAGGAAGGAAGGAAGGAAGGAAGGAAGGAAGGAAGGAAGGGGTGTAGACTTTACATTTTTCCAACTGTAATTAAATTTATTTATAAATTTAAGTGTTTTAATTTTTTTAAAGAGTCCTCCCTTTGGCTTCACAACAAAACAGTCTTTCTAAAATGTGTTATGTCATTCTGTAATAAAATATTCTGTAGCTGGGCACGGTGGCTCACTCCTGTAATCCCAGCACTTTGGGAGGCTGAGGTGGGTGGATCACCTGAGGTCAGGAGTTCGAGACCAGCCTGACCAACATGGTGACACCCCATCTCTACTAAAATGCAAAAATTAGCCAGGCGTAGTGGCAGGTGCCTGTAATCTCAGCTACTTGGGAGGCTGAGGCCAGAGAATCACTTGAAACCAGGAGGCGGAGGTTGCAGTGAGCCGAGATTGCGCCCCTGCACTCCAGCCTGGCAACAGAGTGAGACTCTCTCAAAAAAATAAATAAATAAAATAAAATAAAATATTCTCTAAAGTAGTAACAATAGGTAACATTTGTTGAGCATTTAGTATGTGACAAACACAGTTCTAAGTGCTTTACATGTTTGTGCATTCTGCCCTCACAACAACCCTACATATGATATGGACACGTACTATAATCCTCATTTTACAGATGATGAAACTAAAGAACAGAGAAGTAATCTGCTTAACGTCACACAACTAAAAAAAAAACAAAACAGTGGTTTTGAATCTACATAGTCTGGCTGCAGAGCTGTACTCATCATTCCTACACATTCCACCTCAAAACTCTGAACTTCCCTTAAACAAATGTAATAAGCATTAACGTTTTGTTGTATTTGCTTCAAATATTTTTGAAACTGTATACTTAGTTTCAATTAAACACAGTAGGCAAAGGACCTTGCTTTTAAAATTTTATATATATGTGTGTATATATATATATGTTGGTTTTTTTTTTTTTAATTTTTGAGACAGAGTCTCACTTTGTTGCACAGGCTGGAGTGCAGTGGCACGATTTCGACTACACTGCAACCTCCTTCTGGGTACAAGCGATTCTCCTGCCACAGCCTCCTGAGTAGCCAGAATTAAAGGCATGCGCCACCACACCCGGCTAATTTTTGTATTTTTAGTAGAGACAGGGTTTTGCCATGTTGGCCAGGCTAGTCTCGAACCACTGACCTCAGGTGATCCGCCTGCGTCGGCCTCCCAAAGTGCTAGGATTACAGGCATGAACTACCGTGTCCAGCTAAAAAATTCTATTTAAGAGGAAGAAACAGGTTAGGCAAAGTGGTTCATGTATATGACCCCAGTGCTTTGGGAAGTTGGAGCAGGAGGACTTCTTGAGGCCAGGAGTTCAAGACTAGCTTGAAGCCACAGAGCAAGACCCTATATTTAACAAAAAAAATTTAATCAGAAAATAAAAATTAAAATATTAGCTGGCTGTGGTGACATACACGTATAGTCCTAGATGCTCACGAGGCTGAGGCAGGAAAGTCCCTTGAGCCCAGGAATTCAAGGCTGTAGTGAGCTATGATCGTGCCACTGCTCTCTAGCCTAACAGAGTTAAGATCTTATCTCTAAAATACAGAAATAAATAAAATATGAAGTTAACCATTTCAATGTTACATCGTGATTTTATTTCTTAGTCTTTTTAAAAAGTAGCCAAGGCTGCATTTAAAATATGAAATTAAGGCTGAGTGCAGTAGCTAACGCCTATAATCCCAGCACTTTGGGAGGCTGGCTTGAGGTCAGGAGTTTGAGATTAGCCTGGCAACACAGTAAGACCCTATCTCTACAAAAAATGAAAAAATTAGCCGGGAGTGGCGGCGTGCACCTGTAGTCCCAGCTATTCAGGAGGCTGAGGTGGGAGGATCCCTGAGCCTAGGAGTTTGAGCCTGCAGTGAGCTGTGCTTGCGCCACCACACTCCAGCCTGGCAACAGAGTGAGACCTTGTCTTTTAAAAAAAAAGCCACCCAAAAAAAACAAAATGTGGCCTCTACTTTAAGTATTCCAGGGACCAATCATTTAGTTTGCTGTTCCAACTTGTCACTAGACATCTCAAATTGTAGGAAAATTTTTCCTTAAATCATGCCACCTTGTACTTTAATGAAGAAATACAATTCTTTCCTATGACAACACTTCAGAAGCTAAACGCAGGTCTTCTTTCCCCCTACACTCTCACTTCTCCCTTATTTTATTCGTACTTTCAAAGTTATTTTACCTTTGGAGGTGTGGTGAATAAATGCTGTGGTACCATCTTCTAACTGCACTGCTTGACCATCCTCTAGACGCAAACTGTCCCCTGCTCAAGAACAATGCTTACATTTAGATCTCATGTTTTCTAGCACATTCCAATTAACTCACTTAGCAACAAGAGTCAATAAACCATTAACACATTATAACAATCTATATTTGCTTCATGAGTCTTTGAACATTTAAGTAAGTTCAGCAAAGCTTCTCTGAGTCAGTGTTTAAAGGTAAAAAGATATTAGAATATTGGTTTTAGGAATATATACCAGTATTAAAGAGAGTTGAAAGAAGGGGAAAAATGAAGAAAATGAGAGACATGTACGATTCAACTCAAAAAACAGAAACATTCACTTAGGACTGTTACTCAATCTCCACAGTGCAGTCCAGTAACTTCTTTTCCATTATCTTTAAGAGAAAGTCTTGGTTAAGATCCACTCTGTGGCATCTATAATCTCCCTTTACAGAAGGAGGACTTGAGATCGAGCCCAAGTTTAGGTAGTAAGAGGGAGCTGCAGGCAGCAAATACTAAAAGCTGAGAATTAAAATGGTTTCCTGTGCTGTTATCTTAAATACTTACTACTTTTAGGTATGGGTACATGTTGAACATAGGCAGCAGAACCATCTTCCAACTGAATGACCTGGCCATCTATGAGTTTTCCATCTAGAACAAAAGATTCAAGACAATAAATTGGCACAAACAAAAATTTTAAACTTTATACAATTTCAAAATGATATCAACTATAAAAACATACACAACTTAAGCTCGTGTTCATCTTGATTCTTCCCTCAACGTTCTGAGGCAATTCAATAACACATCCAGTGATCCTACAGAAAGCAGAAAATCCTCCCTCAGCCATCCTTCCTCCCCTGCAATTTTCAATTAGATGAGGTCAAGAGGAAGAGTGGCTCATCACAGCAAGCTACATGAGTTCGACTGCTATATAGGTATTTTCAGAGTCACTTAGAATCAGTGACCATGACCGGGGGGAGCTGAAGCTGGGAAGACAGACAGATATGTCAGTGTATGTGAGGTCAGTTGTCATTCTCATCCCTGAGGGCTAAAAGACCCTTGTTTATGTATGCATGTGTTCAGTAGGTTTCCATAAAAACAAAGAGTTTTTGAGGACTTGGCTGTTTCCTAGAGCAAAGCAAACACTAATTCAGAGACAATGTTAGATAAGCAAGACCAAATGTCTTTTTTTTTCTGAGACAGAGTTTTGCTCTTGTTGCCCAGGCCAGAGTGCAATGGTATGATCTCGGCTCACTGCAACCTCCGCCTCCTGGGTTCAAGCGACTCTCCTGCCTCAGCCTCCTGAGTAGCTGGGATTACAGGCATGCACCACCATGCCCAGCTAATTTTGTATTTTTAGTAGAGACAGGGTTTCTCCATGTTGGTCAGGCTGGTCTCGAACTTCCGACCTCAGGTGATCTGCCCGCCTCAGCCTCCCAAAGTGTTGGGATTACAGGCATGAGCCACCGTGTCCAGCCCCAAATGTCTTTACTCTTACACATATTTGGTAAAAATATGAAATAATGACCTGAAGTAAAGAAGCAAGAAAGGTCTTACTAGAAAATAGTCCAGACATACTCCTTGCTCTCCTCTCCCCCACTAATTTTGATATCCCAGGGTATCTTCCAAGTATCTCAAGGGACGACCCCAAATTATATTAAAAAAAAAAAAAAGGAATTAAACTGAAATGACTTAAAATTATCATGTGCAATACAACATCTTTAGGAGAGATAGGAAAGGTGGGATAGCTTCTAGGTGCTCCAACTCACAGGTCATAAATCACTGGTGTTAACCAATCAGCCATATGTGAGGCACATACCTTTAGAATTGTGTTGTATGTAAGCAGTAGAACCATCTGCAAGTGTTACTGCTTGCAAGCTTACGCCTTCCATATTTTCTAAGTTGTCACCATCTATTACAAAAAAAAAATCAGTATTTTCTTTAGACAGCTAGCATATGGACACGCTAATTTTTTTAAAAAATAAAGATCAGAAAAAAGGTAGATTGCTTAACTCAGACTCAAAATGAGATTTAGTGGCCAGGTGTGGTGGCTCACGCCTGTAATCACAGCACTTTGGAGAGACGGGTGGATCACAAGGTCAGAAGTTTGGGACCAGCCTGGCCAATGTGGTGAAACCCTGTCTCTAATAAAATACAAAAATTAGCCGGGCACGGTGGTGCGCGCCTGTAGTCCCAGCTACGTGGGAGGCTGAGGCAGAAGAATTGCTTGAACCCAGGAGGCAGATGTTGCAGTGAGCTGAGATTGTGCCACTGCACTCCAGCCTGGGCGACAGAGCCAGATTTCGCCTCAAAAAAAAAAAAAAAAAGTGAGATTTAGTACTTACCAAAAAAATAGGCTGGGAACAAAAGGCTCATGCCTGTAATCCCAGCACTTTTGGAGGCTGAGGTGGGTGGATGGCTCGAGTCCAGGAGTTCGAGACTAGCCTGGGCAACATGGTGAAACCATGTCTCTACTAAAAATAAAATAATTAGCTGGGCACGCTAGTGCATGCCTGTAGTCTCAGCTACTTGGGAGGCTGAGGTGACAGGATGTCTTAAGCCCAGGAGGCAGAGGTTGCAGTGAGCCGAGATTGTGCCACTGCACTCCAGCCTGGGCGACAAAGCGAGACCTTGTCTCAAAAAAAAAAAAAAGAAAAAGAAAAAAAAAATTACGTGCCCTACTGTACCCACACCAAGGTAAAAAATACACATAGAGGCCGGGCGCAGTGGCTCATGCCTGTAATCCCAGCACTTTGGGAGGCCGAGGCAGGTTGATTACCTGAGGTCAGGAGTTTGAGAACAGCCTGGCCAATGTGGTGAAACCCTGTCTCTACTAAAAATACAAAAATTAGCTGGCGTAATGGTGCGTGCCTATAATCCCAGCTACTCAGGAGGCTGAGGCAGGAGAATCGCTTGAACTTGGGAGGCAAAGGTTGCAGTGAGCCGACATCGCGCCATTGCACTGCAGCCTGGGCAACAAGAGTAAAACTCTGTCCCGTTTCAAAAAAAAAAAAACCCTCATAGAAAGACCTAGGTTTATATATATTGTTTTCTGCTAAATCAGGAACTAGGAAGTTGTAAATTTTCATTTTCTTTTAAGATAAATGATATTTTCAAACTCATCCCTTCAAACACAACTGCTCACCTGCCACTGTGACTGCCTCTGTCAAGCACAGGGTAACATGCTGAGCCTCCATCCCTCCTCCAGGAAACTCTGTCATTCCCTGAGAATCTCGATTTATTTGGGCTAACAACATCTTCTACCTTGAAGAAAAATAAAGACACTTGGGAACAAAGAATGATACATATGAAATGAAAGTTACAAAGAATATTTGTGAATCACAAAAAACTGCTGAGGATGTAATGGTGTTGGAAATAAGATAAAATTTCACTCAATATGTAGGGTAAGAGTATTAGCCCGAAGTCCAAGGCATGCATCTCATAATTCAACAATTCAAACTGATGGACACAATCTTTTATCAGTGTGCTCAGCAACTTAGAAGCGCAGTGACAAATTGTACCCATCAGTTTTGTATGATCTCTAAAATTCCCATAATTTGACTCCTTTGGGTTTAGCATTGTTGAAGATTCCCACTTACAATGTGTCAGCATATTTTGTTGACTTAATCTTCAGAAATCTACCCCGAATCTGGCTACCTCTCACAACCTTCACCATTATTTCCCTGATCCAAGCCACAACCAGTCTCTTATCTGCATTACTGTTAACAGCATCCTAACTTATTTCCCTGCTTCTCCATTAGCCTCCTACACTCTTCTTTTGACACAGCAGTCAGTGTCCTTTGAAGGGAAAAGTGAGCTCATGTCCCTCTTCTCCTCAAAACCTTCCGAGGACTCCTCATCAGAGTAAAATCCCCAAATCCTTACACTGACCAATGAGGCTAATGATCTTGCCCCTCATTTCCTACTACTCACCATCTCATTCACTCCACTTCAGCTACAGTGGCATCCCTGCTTTTCCTCAAGCATACTGGATGTTCTGCTGCCTTAAGACGTGTTCATTTGAGTTTCCTTCTGCCTGAAACATTTTCCCCAGTATCTTCAGTATTTATTCCCTCACCTCTTCAAGTCTTTGCTCAAATGGAATGAGAGCTTCTCTGTCCATCCCATTTCAAACTGTACCTCCCAACTGCTCAATCACGGTAAACCCCATCCTTTTTTTCCCCTCCATATTTCTGCACAGTCCTTATTATTTGACAAATTACATGTATTTACTTATTTAGTTTATCTATTTCCCCTTCCATGAGAATGGACAGAGATTTTTTTTTTGTTTGCTCACTGCTGACTCTAGTGCCTAAAAAGTGCTTGGCCCATAGTAGAAGTACAATAGGTATTGAATAAGTGGATGAATGGGCAACTCTTCTACGAATCACCAACACAACCTCCTTCTTCCCCTACTTCCAGGTCTCCTTACCTCTGTGGACCTTGGCTTACCTCAAACAGTAGCTAGGATAATTTAGCTGCCTTGGGCCAGGGAACTGAACCAGATGTCTTGAGGATGACCTTTCCAGGTCCAAAGATCTGACTTAGCATCAATATTTTAAAAAGCAGGATGGGCGCGGTGGCTCACGCCTGTAACCCCAGCACTTCGGGAGGCCCAGGTGGGTGGATCGCCTGAGATCAGGAGTTCGAGGCTAGCCTGGCCAACATGGTGAAACCCTGTCTCTACTAAAACTACAAAAAAACATTAGCTGAGCATGGTGGTGCAAGCCTGTAATCCTAAGCTACTGAGGAGGCTGAGGCAGGAGAATCGCTTGAACCCAGGAGGCGGAGGTTGCAGTGAACTGAGATCGTGCCATTGCACTCCAGTCTGGGCTACAAGAGTGAAACTCCGTCTCAAAAAATAAATAAGTAAGTAAATAAATAAATAAATAAAAGAGCAATACACAGATAGTAGTAATAATTTGTAATTCATTTTACGTTTAGGATTGTTTGAAGAAATTTGTCTTGGAAATACTATGAACTGTACCCTCATTAGACCAAAAGTGGGAACTACTGTTCATATACACAAAAAGGTATCAGTGCTATGATAAAAGTCAGTCAAGGCTGGGCGCAGTGGCTCACACCTGAATTCACAGCACTTTGAAAGGCCAAGGCAGATGGATCACCTGAGGTCAGGAGTTTGAGACTAGCCTGGCCAACATGGTGAAACCCTGTCTCTACTAAAAATACAAAAAAATTAGCTGGATGTGGTGGCACGCACACTTAAAGAAAAAAAATAAAAAGTTAAAGGGTGACCTTTTAGGTACAAAAGGATCCATAATCTATAACTGTTCATAGAACAAGATGAAACGTCATTTCCTTGGCACCTCCAAAGGCTGACAGAGAAAACGCAAAGTAACACCAGTACCCTACTGTTAAGACCCGTGGGCTGCGTGCAGCAGCTCGCACCTGTAATCCCAGCACTTTGGGAGGCCAGGGTGGATGGATCACCTGAGGTCAGGAGTTCAACACCAGCCTGATGAACAAGGTGAAACCCCGTCACTATCAAAAATACAAAAATTAGCCGGGCGTGGTAGTGCACGCCTGTAATCCCAGCTACTTGGAAGGCTGAGGCAGGAGAACTGCCTGAACCCGGGAGGCAGAGGTTGCAGTGAGCCGAGATCACAACACTGCACTCCAGGCTGGGCAACAAGAACGAAACTCCGTCTCGGGGCGTGGGGGAGGTAAAAAAGAAAAAGACCCCTGCTGAGTATAAAATTAGCATAGGCTAATTTTCAGTCACAAAAAGACAAATACTGCATTACTCCACTTTTTTTTTTTTTTTTTTGAGACAGCGTCTCACTGTAGCCGAAGCTAGAACGCAATGGCGTGATCTCAGCTCACTGCAACCTCCACCTCCCAGGTTCAAGCGATTCTCATGCCTCAGCCTCTCAAGCAGCTAGGATTACAGGTGTGTGCCACCACACCTGGCTCGTTTTTGTATTTTTAGTAGAGGTGGGGTTTCACCATATTGGCCAGGCTGGTGTCAAACTTCTGACCTCAAGTGATCTGCATGCCTCAGCCTCCCAAAGTACTGGGATTACAAGAGTGAGCCACTGCGCCCAGAAAATATATGATATATATTTGAGAGTCGAGTCTGACTGTCACCCACGCTGGACTGCAGTGGCAGGACCCTGCAACCTCAAATTCTTGGGCTCATGTAATCCTCTTGCCTCAGCCTCCTGAGTAGCTGGGATTATAGAAATAAGCCACACCTAGTGTTGAGTTATATTTAAATATAGCCAGAGTCTAAGCATGTTCCATTAAATAAACATCATTTAGTGAAGTAAAAAGTAATTAGAATGTGCTGGCAAATGAGACAAAGTTCTCACAGACTCCATAAGATGCTAAGGGTTAAAGTATGGGGAAAGAGGTTATACTGCCAATTTTAATTGGGGCAGTAGAATATCCTACTGGATGGGTGAAATGTTGAAACTTGAAGACTTTGTGCAGTTCCAGGACTATTCCAAAACTGAATATATGAAACTGACTGGCAGGTAGGTACAGCCTGATACCTTTGAAGTGACAACAGAGATAGGGCCTGCTAGGCTTAAAGCTAAAAATACCTGACAGAAAAGAGCTGAGAGCAGAGACAAGAATTTAGAAATGAACATCTAGGTCTAGTCATCAGGTATGCCCAGTTTGGTGATGGTTTGATCTTAACTGAACCACTGATGTGCAAAAGAACAAAAAACACTTCTCTTAAATTTCGTAAACTGGTGTTACAGGCGCACACCACCATGCCCAGCTAATTTTTTGTATTTTTAGTAGAGAAGGGTTTTCACCATGCTGGTCAGGCTGGTCTTGAACTCCTGACCTCACGATCCACCCACCTTAGCTTCCCAAAGTGCATGAGCCATTGCACCAGCCAGCCATGAGTTTTACTCTTCAAAATTTTTGTTGTCGGGCATGGTGGCTCACACCTATAATTCCAGCACTTTGGGTGGGTGAGGCTGGTGGATCACCTGAAGTCAGGAGTTTGAGAACGGCCTGGCCAACATGGCAAAACCCTGTCTCTACTAAAAATACATGAAAATCAGCCGGGTATGGTGATGGGTGCCTATAATCCCAGCTACTCTGGGGGCTGAGGCAGGAGAATCACTTGAACCCGGGGGGTGGAGGCAGCAGTGAGCCAAGATCGTGCCACTGCACTCCAGCCTGAGCAACAGAGTGAAACTCTATCTCGAAAAAAAAAAAAAACTTCTTTTTCATCCTCTCACTTAAGAGTATTACCCTATTGTAATATTTAAAAGTATTACAGTAATCTGTCTGCGCCATGTTCTCATCGTTTCAGTCTAGTAACACTGTCAGCTATTTTATTGTGTTTTGTAGACCACTAAAATTTTCCTTGCAGGCTGGGCATGGTGGCTCACACCTGTAATTGCAGCACCTGGGAAGGCTAAGGAGGGAAGACGGCTTGAGGCCAGGAGTTCAAGACCAGCCCAGGCAACACAGTGAAACCCTGTCTCTACTGAAAAAAGAAAAAAATTAGGCCAAGCATGGTAGCTCACGTCTGTAATCCCAGCACTTTGGGAGGCTGAGGTGGGTGGATCACCTGAGGTAAGGAGTTTGAGACCAGCCTGGCCAACTAGGCGAAACCCTGTCTCTACTAAAAATACAAAAATTAGCCAAGTGTGGTGGTGGGTGTCTGTAATCCCAGCTACTCAGGAGGCTAAGGAAGAAGAATCACTTGAACCTGGGAGTTGGAGGCTGCAGTGAGCCGAGATCTACCACTGCACTCCAGCCTGGGCGAACTCCATCTCAAAAAAAAAAAAAAATTTACCAGACATAGTGGCTTGGACCTGTAATACCAAGCTACTTGGCAGGCTAAGGAGGAGGGAGGATCACTTGGGCCTGGGAGGTACAGGCTGCACTGAGCTGTGATTGTGCCACTGCACTCCTGCCTGGGAAACAGAGAGAAATCCTCCCAAAAGCAAAAAAACAAAAAACAAAAAAAAAACTTTTCCTTGCACACAATATTGTAATATAAATTTAAAACTTAATAAGTCCTTTGGGAGGCCAAGACGGGCAGATCACGAGGTCAGGAGATCAAGACCATCCTGGCTAACATGGTGAAACCCTGTCTCTACAAAAAATACAAAAAAAAAAAAAAAAAAAAAATTAGCCAGGCGTGGTGGCAGGCATCTGTAGTCTCAGCTACTCGGGAGGCTGAGACAGGAGAATGATGTGAACCTGGGAGGGGGAGCTCGCAGTGAGCCGAGATCATGCCACTGCACTCCAGCCTGGGCGACAGAGTGAGACTCCATCTCAGAAAAAATAAATAAATAAATAAAGATAAGTCCCAGCCAGGCACAGTGGCTCACAAGGTCAGGAGTTCAAGACCAGCCTGGCCAACATGCTGAAACCCTGTCTCTACTAAAATTAAAAAAACATAGCTGGGGGTGCTGGTGCATGTCTGTAATCCCAACTACTTGGGAGGCTGAGGCAGGGGAATCATTCGAACCCGGGAGGTGGAGGTTGCAGTGAGCTGAGATCATACCACTGAACCCCAGCCTGGGTGACAGAGTAAGACCCCGTCTCAAAACAAATAAAATAAATAAAATAATAAGTCCCAATAGCTTAACAAATCAAACATTTTCATTTTTCCTGGTTTTATTCTCTAGCCTTGCTAGCCACACACATACATAATTTTTACAGCATAATTATCATACAGATAACATTTTGTATTCAGCTTTTTTCATTTCTATAAATTTTCCTAAGTTGTCAAAAATTGATCACTTTTAACTCACATTTAACAAATTAGTTACCCTTACAGGCCATTTAGTATTATTATTATTTTTTTTGAGACGGAGTCTCCCTCTGTCCCCCAGGCTGGAGCACAGCGACGCGATCTTGTCTAACTGCAACCTCAGCCTCCCGGGTTCAAGCAATTCCCCTGCCTCAGCCTCCTGAGTGGCTGGGATTACAGGTGACCACCACCACGCCCAGCTAATTTTTTGTATTTTTTTAGTAGAGATGAGATTTCACCATGTTGGTCAGGCCGGTCTTGAACTCCTGACCTTGTGATCCACCCGCCTTGGCCTCCCAAAGTCCTGGGATTACAGGCATGAGCATTATTCTTATTATGTAATTAACACGCACCATTTATTGATTGATTGATTGCTTGATTGACTGAGACAGATCTTGCTCTGTCCCCCAGGCTGGAGTGCAGTAGTGCAATCTCAGTTCACTGCAACCTCCGCCTCCTGGGTTCAAGCGATTCTTCTGCTTCAGCCTCCCGAGTAGCTGGGATTACAGGCATGGACCACCATGCTCAGCTAAGTTTTATATTTTTAGTAGAGACAGGGTTTTGCCATGTTGGCCAGGTTGGTCTCAAATTCCTGACCTCAGGTGATCCACCCATCTCAGCCTCCCAAAGTACTGGGATTATAGGCGTGAGCCACCGCGCCCAGCCTACAAACATTTTTTTAAAAATTAGCTGGGCATGGTGGTGTGCACTTGTAGTCCTAGCTACTCAGGAGTCTGAGATGGGAGGATGGCTTGTGCCAGGGAGGTTGAGGCTACAGTGAGCTGAGATCATGCCACTGCACTCTAGTCTGGGTGAGAGTGAGACCCTGTCTCTTAAAAAAAATTGATTTTTAAAAAAATATCTATACACAAATACACACACACACACACACACACACACACACACACGGCATCCCTAAATGAAACATGTAGGCATTTAAAAGAATGAGATCTATCTATTTGAAACAGTGAGAAACATGTCCAAGACACATGGTAAGTGGGAAAAAGCAAGTTGCAGAAGAGCAGATACCATATGATTGCATTCATGTTTTTAAAAATGTATATAGATATCTGTATATGCTTGCATGAACATTTAAAAATTCAGTGCTTACCTTCCAGAAATGGAACTATGCTATGAAGGTGGAGTGGTTTTTTATTTTAAAAATAAAACCATGTAGTAGAGGTACAGTTCAATACAGTCATGCTATATTTCTGTGAAGAACACAATGAGCCCTTACTTCACAGCAACATCCCAACACACAGGAAAGGACTATGAACATTTTGCAAACCATGTATCTGATAAGGGATTTCTAGCTAGAGCGTATAAAGTACTCTCACAACCCAGTCATAATAAGATGAATAATTCAACTTTAAAATCGGTAAAGGATCCAAACAGACATTTCTCCAATGATTATAAATGATCACTAGGCATAGAAAAAATGCTCAACATTATTAACCGTCAGGGAAATGCAAATCAAACCTACAAGAGACACCATTTCATTCACACTAGAAAAATATAATCAAAAAGACTGATGATAGCAAGTGTTAGTAAGGATGTGGAGAAACTGGAACCTTTACACATTGCTGGTAGGAATGTAAAGGTGGTGCAGCCACATTGAAAAAGTTTTAGAGTACCTCAAGAAGTTTAACAGAGTTACTATATGACCCAGCAATTCTATTCCTAGGTATTCTACTCTCAAGAGAAATGAAAACCTATGTCCACACGAAAACTTTTGTACAAATGTTCATAGCATTATGCATAATAGCCAAAGGGTGGAAACAACCCAAATGTCCATCAACAGCGAATGGATAAGTAAAATGTACTATGTTCACACAATGAAATATTATTTGGCAATAAAAAGAAAGTATTGATACGTTATAACATAAATGATCCTGGACAAGACTACATACTACATGATTCCATTTATGTGAAATATCCAGAATAGGCAAATATGCAAACTAGTAGTGGGGTGGGACAACTGAGAGGAAATGGGGAGTAACTGCTAACGGGTATAGCTTCTTTTGAGGGTGATGAATATGTTGTAAAATTGATTGTAGTGATGGTTGCGCAACTCTGAATATGTTAAAATTCAACTTTATTTTTGAGATGGAGTTTCACTCTTGTTGTCCACGCTGGATTGCAATGGTGCAACCTTGGCTCACTGCAACTTCCGCCTCCTGGGTTCAAGCGATTCTCCTGCCTCAGTCTCCCGAGCAGCTGGGATATAGGCACCTGCCACCGCACCCAGCTAATTTTTGTATTTTTCGTAGAGAAGGGGGTTTCACCACGTCGGCCAGGCTGGTCTCAAACTCCTTACCTCAGGTGATCCACCCGCCTCGGCCTCCCCAAGTGCTGGGATTACAGGTGTGAGCCCCCACGCCCAGGCTAAAATTAAACTAATTATAACTTTTTTTTTTCCTTTTTGAGACAGGTCTCTCTGTCACCCAGACAGGAGTACAGTGGCACAATCATGGCTCACTGTAGCCTGGAACTCCTGGGTTCAAGTGATCCTCTCACCTCTGCCTCCAAGAACCTGGGACTACAGGCACACGCTGATCTGACTTAAAAAAAATGGTTTTTTTGTAGAAACGGGGGAGGGCCGTTTCCCTATGCTGCCCAGGCCTAATTACACATTTTAAATGGGTGAACTGTAAGGTATGTGAATTACATCAATAAAGCTATTTTAAAAAAATAAAGGGGGGGCTTCTGTAAAGGAAAAAAAAGACACTCAAATATCTGCAGACAGCTGACCACTCACAGAATTTCCAAACAGTGGACACTGACAAAAAAAAATTTCCAAACAGTCAAAATACGCAGGATACAATTAGCGATGCATGTTATGGGTGCTTTTGAGTGATCTCCTTGTCACGTATTTTCTTACTAAATGTAAATTTGATTTACATACTCAGCAAGAAAAAACATTAAATACTGCACCGTTTTCTGTCAACTACAGGAAAACATAAGTATCTTCTGATAAGATTCAGGACAAAGCCGACCACAATCTCGAACCTACAATTTCTCCCCACATCCTCACACTTGATTACACCAGCTGATTTAGACACTTCCAAGGCAAAGGCTGACGTTGACTTTAAACCAATAAATGGGCTGGCGATGGTATTCTTCTTTCCTCTTTTTAACTTCGTTATTATGGGGGAAAAAATGTCAAAAGCAAAAGGGGAAGGAATAAAAACTGGTTCACGTTCCACAATAATATGTTTCAAAGCGACTTATAAGGATTTGCTCACTCTTTTGGCCAAAACTGGAGAAAAGGACGATAAAATTGTAAATTTCTAATATTCGATGTTAGACCTCAGTAACCTATTTTTTTTTTTTTTAAATAAAAGAAAGGGTGTCGGGGAAACAATCTGCCCACGATATGGATGGGAGGGAACCGCTACGTGCGATCGGCAGGCGGGGTGCTGGGAGGGCCTGGGCCAGCCCTGTCCTCGGCGCCACCGCTGCGGCCTGGTGCCGCCCGTGGGCCCGGCGTCCCAGGCGGCGGAACTCTGCCTCCGCGGCGCCTGGGGACTCGCTCCGCGCGGAGGTCAGGCCGAGAAACGCGGCCAAGGTTCCCGAGGGCTCCACCCTCCCCTCTTTCACTCCCTCCCGTTGGCGGTCCCCTGAGGGAAACAGGCGGGGCGTATCGCTCAGAGACGATTTGGGGGGGGTTGAGTCCTCAGCGAGAAAAGCTCCGCCGCCTAGAGTGGCGGCCGCGGGTTATTAATAAACTCCGCTTCTGCCCAGACGCCGCTACTGCGGCCGGCCCATAGAATCGGCAAGGCCTGCGGCGGAGGCTGAGCAACGGGAGCCGGAGCCCGGGCCCAAGCGGGCCCGCGCCGCCGCGCTGAGGGCGGCGGCCGGGCGGAGAATAATGCACACTGGGTAAAAACACATTTATATACGAACCTCCGAGAAAATTTTCCAACAATTCCTTCGTCCGACCACCATGCACCAGGACAGGAAACAGCCGTCCGGCCCCCAGGCCCCGCAACCCGCATAGTGTGTCTGAGGCCCGCCCCCAGCTTCCATTGGGCTGTCATTACATCACTCACAGGATGCTTCCGGTTTTCCATTGGCCCACGTTTAGTCGACGCAAAAGAAAACCGCCCTAGCCGCGCCCCCTCATCTGACGTCAGCCAAGCCTGACTTTACAGCCCGCCCCTGAGTGGCTCGCGCAAAGTGCAGAGTCAAAACTCCTGTGTCTGACTGGTTGACAGAACCGCTCATCCCAGACGGACACCGCCTCACTGACTAGTGAGTTACACCGATTCTGGGGCCCCAGCGGGAGGCGCCATTTTGTAGCGAGGGAGGGAGGCTGGTCCTTGTGATTACCCGGGAGGGAGAAGGGGTGACGAGCGCCATTTTCCCCACAGGGGCGAGGAGTCGGCCTTGGTTCTCCCGGTGGGCTTGCCGGAGTGCGTTCTGCAGACCAGAAGGGCTTTGCCTAACGATTGCTGAATGCTGAATAGCAGCCCGCTGGGAGGGAAGTCGAAGGGAGGAATAGGACAGAATGAGAGACCTGACCTTTCCCTGGAGGCTCTCAGTGCCGGCCGAGGCCCTTGGTCTTGGTCTGGGGCTCTGCATTCCCGAGAGCTGCTGTATGCCGGGGATTGGCTTCCAAGCCTGTCTGAGCTTCTCCAGTCGCCGGGGCATCGCCATGCGGTGGGAGGGTGAGCCTTCCTCTCCTGCTGAAATTCTGGCGGCTTGGCAACCGGCTGGGGGGTCTTGGATTGCGCTGGGAGACACCACGGATGCTTTGTGCTTTCACGTAGTTTCGGTTTAAAATTTGAAGGCATCAGAAATGGTGTCGCTACGGTCTTTTGTATGTTCTTGTGTCGCGAACTAATAAAGGAAATTCAAAAGGATGGGAAAAGCATTCAGTCTGGTTCCCTAAAGTTACTAAGAATGGGTACAACTTAATTGTGTCCGTTGTGGTAATGCTTCTTGTAGCTCTCAACCCAGCCCTTTCTAAACCGTTGGATATACTTACTAGTCAGTTCCGAAGGCACTCAGTACAAATTTGCTTTGGCGCACCCGGCCGACTAAAGATGAGGTGGGTGTATTAGACTCAAAATGTCTTAAGTTGGCCAGGCCAGGGTTAGAATTGAGCTACCAAGAGAATGAGAGGCTACCCTGTTGTGAAAGATTTAGATCCCGCTTAGAAAAACAGAAATCTGGAGGATGTTCAACTTAATGTCTTGCATTTCAGACGATTATCGAATGGACGGGGATAAATAAAAAAGATGTTAAAGATAGCCCTCTAAGTGTGGATAGTAAATGTTTTGATTTACAATTAAGTCTACTTTGAGGTGCGGACCCTAACCAACGGATAGTTGAGTAATGGCGGCCTAGACGCCATTCTAAAGAAAATAGGACTTTAAGCTTTGTTAGAACACATATTCTGTTAATAAAGAAGTTTAAATCCGTCCGGATTACTTTTTTTTTTTTTTTTTGAGACGGAGTCTCGCCCTGTCGCCCAGACTGGAATGCAGTGGCATCCCGCCCGGCCTGGATTGCTTTTTAAGCCCTTAAAATAAAAGTGTCACATATACAAAATGGATTAGGTGGCCGGGCGCGGAGGCTCACGCCTGTAATCCCAGCACTTTGGGAGGCCGAGGCAGGCGGATCACAAGGTCGGGAGATCAAGACCATCCTGGATAACGCAGTGAAACCCCGTCTCTACTAAAAATACAAAAAATTAGCCGGGCGTGGTGGCGGGCGCCTGTAGTCCCAGCTACTCGGGAGACTGAGGCGTGAACCCGGGAGGCGGAGCTTGCAGTGAGCTGAGATTGCGTCACTGCACTCCATCCTGGGCAACAGAGCAAGACTTCGTCTCAAAAAAAAAAAAAAAAGGATTAGGTTATTTTTAACGGGAGGATTTTGCTCAGTTAAATCAGTCTCCTACCCAGTGGATACATTCTCTGTTACAGAGAAGTACAGAGCTCAGCTGAAAAACAAACGGTTTTAATTTATACTTTCGATTCCTTCCACATGTTTCTGTGTTTTCTAATCAGAAGGGTTTTTTAACCAATCAGAATATTTTTATGCAGTTCCACTAAGTCCCATGCCTGTAGACTACTCACTCAAGCACTGTAATACAGAATCTCAAGAATTTTTAAATCGCCCTCTTATTGTAGATAACAGTTACAGGACATCTTTGTGTCCCTGGAAATTACTGAGTGGTTGTAAAAATTGAATCGCGGTGATGGTGGTGGTGGATAGGATGCTGTAATTCTAACTGGATTCAGAGAGAAACCTAATTCTGATTTGTCACAGGTAATGGAACCTTGTATTAATAGTATTTACCAGTGACTATAGAACAGAGTTCAAATGTACATAGTATTCAAAGAGCCATTCATAAGCTTAAAATGTTCTCCAATTCATCTCCCTTCCTTTCTATCATGTTACATGCGGTCAAATTAATGGCTTGAAAATGTTTCCCTGTCAATCAGTATTAGTCCAGGCTCTTAAATACAGAAATTAAATAATTTCCCCAACTTCCTAAATAAGAGGTAACTTATTTCTAGCCCCCTTCAAAAACTCTTAAGATCATATTTTCTAAAACACTTCTTTCAGTAACTCAAAACTTACCGGAGAATTGGTTGGTTTGGCATATTTATACCATGCTATAAGCATTAAAGTAGTATATATGTTTACTATACATATATAGAAATTATATATGATATATATTTCCTATATATATAGAAAAAAGATAAACGATGAGTTAAGCTTAAAAGCAATTATTTCAGGCTGGATACGATGGCTCACACCTGTAATCCCAGCACTTTGGGAGGCCGAGACGGGTGGATCACGAGGTCAGGAGATCGAGACCATCCTGGCTAACATGGTGAAACCCCGTCTCTACTAAAAAATAACAAAAAAGTAGCCGGGCGATGTGGCGGACGCCTATAGTCCCAGCTACTCGGGAGGCTGAGGCAGGAGAATGGCGTGAACCCGGGAGGCGGAGCTTGCAATGAGCTGAGATCCGGCCACTGCACTCCAGCCTGGGCGACAGAGCAAGACTCCGTCTCAAAAAAAAAAACAAACAAACAAACAAAACAAACAAACAAACAAAAAAAAACCAAACGATTATTTCTGGGAAAAGGGATTACAGATGACTTCATTAAGGTTTTGTTTGTTTGTTTGTTTGTTTTCTTTCAGTGTTTGTTTTTTTGAGACGGAGTCTCTCTGTTGCCCAGGCTGGAGCACAATGGCTCGATCTCGGCTCACTGCAACCTCCACTTCCCGGGTTCCAGCGATTCTCCTGCCGCAGCCTGCCCAGTAGCTGGGATTACAGGCGCGTGCTACTGTGCCTGGCTAATTTTTGTATTTTTTAGTGGAGATGGGGTTTCACCATGTTGATCAGGCTAGTCTTGAACTCCTGAGGTTGTGATCCCCCGCCTCGGCCTCACAAAGTGCTGGGATTACAGGCATGAGCCACCGTGCCCTACCAAGTTATTTCTAATATATTTGAATGTTTTTATCGTGTACTTACTTTATTATTTTAGTAAACTTCCCTAAGGGTGGAGAGTAGATTTTTTAAACATAAAATAATTTAAATCCAAACCAGTGGCTTGTTCTGCATTGGAAGTTGTGGCTGTAGATTTGTCAGTTATCTCAGAACCTGTTGCCTCATCTGTAAGGCAAAACCACCCATTACACAATATGATAAGGAGGATATATGATAACATAGAGATGCTTTTAAAGTGCTTAAATGTTAGCCCATCTCCACCATTCCCACTTTATGATTCAGAGTGATACCTAAGTACTTCAACAACTCCTTTCAGATTCTGATGAGAGCTATGAAAAATATACTAAAAAGTTTGCAGTTTGGGCCAGGCACAGTGGCTCATGCCTGTAATCCCAGCACTTTGGGAGACCGAGGCAGGTGGACCACCTGAGGTCAGGAGTTCAAGACCAACCAGGCTAACATGGCGAAACTCCATCTCTACTAAAAGCACAAAAATTAGGCTGGGCATGGTGGCTTACACCTGTAATCCCACCACTTTGGGAGGACGAGGCGGGCAGCAGGGTCAAGAGATCCAGACCATCCTGGCTAACATGGTGAAACCCCATCTTTACTAAAAATTAAAAAAAAAAATTAGCCAGGCATGGTGGTGGGCGCTTGTAGTCCCAGCTACTCGGCAGGCTGACGCAGGAGAATGATGTGAACCCGGGAGGAGCTTGCAGTGAGCCGAGATCACGCCACTGCACTCCAGCCTGGGTGACAGAGCGAGACTCTGTCTCAAAAAAAATAAAAATAAAAATAAATTAATAATAATAATAATAAAATAAACCTGTGAAAATTATTTTTTGATATAATAAATTTGTCATAAAATTCACCATTTTATACACTTGAGTAGTTTCTAGTATATCCACAAGGTTGTGCACACACCACTATCTAATCCAAAATATTTTATTTCCCCTGTAAGAAACCCCATACTCATTAGCAGTCACTTCCATTCCTTCTTTCCCCCAGCTCCTGGCAACCATGAATCTAACTTTCTGCCCTTTTGGACTTGCCCGTTCTGGGCATTACATATTAATGGAACCTTTTTTGTCTGACTTCATTTAGCACAACGTTTTCAAGCCTCATCCAGGTTGTAGGGTGTTAACAGTACTTAATTCCTTTTTATTGCCAGGTATTTGGTTGTGTATATGCCCAATTTGTTTATCAATTGATAGATATTTGGGTTATTTCCACCTTTTGGCTATTATCAATAACACTACTATGAACATTTGTGTGCAAGTTTTTTTTGCAGACCTTGTGTTTCATTTCTTTTGGTATATATACCTAGGAGTGGAATTGCTGGGTCATGTCTACATAAAACAATCTTTCCTTTTTTTTTTCTTTTGAGACGTAGTCTTGCTCTGTCACCCAGGCTGGAGTGCAGTGGGGTAATCTCGGCTCACTGCAAGCTCCACCTCCCGGGTTCACGCCATTCTCTCTCCTCAGCCTCCCGAGTAGCTGGGACTACAGGTGCACGCCACAACGCCCTGCTAATTTTTTGTATTTTTAGTAGAGTCGAGGTTTCACCATGTTAGTCAGGATGGTCTCGATTTCCTGACCTCGTGATCCGCCCGTCTGGGCCTCCCAAAGTGCTGGGAATGCAGGCGTGAGCCACCGCGCCCGGCCTCACAAAACAGTATTTTCAACCTTTTGAGAAACTGCCAAACTTCCACAGCAAATAAGCATTTTACATCCCATCAGCCATGTATGAGGGTTTCAATTTCTCCTTTTTTTTTTTTTTTTTTTTTTGAGACGGAGTCTTGCTCTGTCGCCCAGGCCAGAGTGCAGTGGCGCGATGTCGGCTCACTGCAAGCTCCGCCTCCCGGGTTCACGCCATTCTCCTGCCTGAGCCTCCGGAATAGCTGGGACTACAGGCGCCCGCCACCACGCCTGGCTAATTTTTTGTAATTTTAGTAGAGACGTTTTCACCGTGTTAGCCAGGATGTTCTCTATCTCTTGACCTCGTGATTCGCCTACCGCGGCCTCCCAAAGTGCTGCGATTACAGGCGAATTTCTCCATACTCTTATCAATACTTCCAGTTGTCCATCTTTTTTTTTTTTTTTTGGATGGAGTCTCACACTGTCGCCCAGGCTGAAGTGCAGTGGCGTGATCTCGGCTTCAAGTGATTCACCTGCCTCAGCCTCCCGTGTACCGGGATTACAGGCTCGTACCACCATGCTCGGCTAACTTTTTTTGTATTTTTAGTAGAGACAGGTTTCACTATGTTGGCCAGGGTGGTCTCAAACTCTTGACCTCAAGTGATCCACCTGCCTGGGCTTGGGGAAGTGCTGGGATAACAGGCGTGAGCCACTGCGCCCAGCTCATCTTTTCTTTATTATAGTCACACTGGTAGGTGTGAAGTGGCATCTCATTGTTTCTGATTTGCAGTTTCCTAATGACTGATGATGTCGATCATCTTTTTCTGTGATACTGGCCATTTGTATGTATTCGTCAGATAAATGTCTACTCAGATTCCTTGCCCATTTTTTAACTGGGTTGTCTCTGTTGAGTTGTAAAAGTTACTCATATATATATATATATATATTCAGTTATATACTTTGCAAACATTTTCTCCCTTTCTCTGGCTTGTCTTCACTTTCTTGAAAGTGTCTTTTGGGCACAGTGGCTCAAGCCTGTAATCCTAGCACTTTGGGAGGCTGAGGCAGGTGGATCACCTGAGGTCAGGAGTTCAAGACCAGCCAGGTCAACATGGTTAAACCCCCATCTCTGTTAAAAATACAAAAAAATTGGCCAGGCATAGTGGCTCACACCTGTAATCCCAGCACTTTGGGAGGTCGAGGTGGGGAGATCGCCTGAAGTCAGGAGTTCGAGACCACCCTGGTCAACATGGCAAAACCCCATCTCTAATAAAAATATAAAAATTAGCTGGGTATAGTGGTGGGCCCCTGTAATCCCAGCTACTCTGGAGGCTGCGGCAGGAGAATCACTTGAACCTCAGAGGCGGAGGCTGCAGTGAGCCGAGATCATGCCATTGCACTCCAGCCTGGGCGACAGAGTGAAACTCCGTCTTAAAAAAAAAAAAAAAAAAAAAAGTTAGCTGGGCTTGGTTGTGGGTGCCTGTAGTTCCAGCTATTTGGGAGGCTGAGGCAAGAGAATTGCTTGAACCCAGGAGGCAAAGGCTGCAGTAAGCCGAGATTGCACCATTGCATCTGAGCTTGGGCAGCAGAGTGAAACTCTGTCTCAGGAGAAAAAAAAAGCCAGGCGCAGTGGCTCACACTTGTAATCCCAGCACTGTGGGAGGCCCAGGCTGGTGGATCATGAGGTCAGGAGATTGAGACCATCCTGGCCAACATGGTGAAACCCCGTCGCTACTAAAAATACAAAAATTAAGGCTGGGCGCAGTAGCTGATACCTTTAATCCCAGCACTTTGGGAGGCCGAGGCGGCAGGATCACTTGAGGTCGGGAGTTCAAGACCACCCTGACCAACATGCAGAAACCCCATCTCTACTAAAAATACAAAATTACCCAGGTGTGGTGGCGCATGCCTGTAATCCCAGCTACTCGGGAGGCTGAGAGAATCCTTTGAACCTGGGAGGTGGAGGTTGCAGTGAGCTGAGATTGTGCCATTGCACTCCAGCCTGGGCAACAAGAGTAAAACTCTGTCTCAAAAAAAAAAAAAAAAAAAAAATTGGCCTGTAGTTCCTAGTTCCAGCTACTCTGGAGGCTGAGGCAGGAGAATTGCTTGAACTCGGGAGGCAGAGGCTGCAGTGAGCCATGATTGCGCCACTGTACTCCAGGCTGGCAAGAGCGAGACGAGACTCCGTGTAAAAAAAAAAAAAAGTGTCCTTGAAGCACAAAATTTTGTAACTATGATGAAGTCCAATTTGATTTTTTCTTTCTTTGCTTGTGTTGTGTTGTATTAAGAACCCAGTCCCTCATCCAAAGTCATGAAAATTTATGCCTATGTTTTTTTTTGAGACAAGCGTCTCACTCTGTCACCCAGGCTGGAGTGCAATGGTGTGATCACAGCTCACTGCAGCCTCAATCTCCCTGGGCTCAGGTGATCCTCCCACCTCAGCCTCCCGAGTAGCTGGGATTACAGTTGTGTGCCACCATGCCTGGCTAATTTTTGTGTTTATTTGTAGAGATAGGGTTTTGCCATGTTGCCCAGGCTGGCCACATACTCCTCTGCTCAAGGAATCCACCCACCTTCGAAAGTGCTAGGATTACAGACGTGAGCCACCATGCCCAGCCCTATTCCTGTTTTTCTCCTAATTTTATAGTTTGAGGTCTTATATTTAGACCTTTAATCTACTTAATTTTTATGTGTAATGTGAAGAGACCTTCATGTTTTGATGTATAGTTTTAATTTCCTTTCCAATCTGCATGTCTTCTATTTCTTCTTTCCTAATTTCCCTGACTAGGACTTCCTGTACCATGTTGAATAGAAGTGGCAGAAGGGAGCATCCTTGTTTTCATCTCTGGCATTTTGTCTTTCACTATCAAGTCTATTAGCTTTATAGTTTTGTTAGATGCCTTTTATCAGGTTAAGGAAGTTCCTTTTTCTAGTTTCTTGGGTTTATTTAAAGAAAAGATTCAGAAAGAAACCTTAAATGCTGTGGTAGACTGGGTGCGGTGGGACACGCCTGTAATCCCAACATTTTGGGAGGCTGAGGCGGGTGGATCACCTAAGGTTGGGAGTTTGAGACCAGCCTGACCAACATGGAGAAACCCCATCTCTACTAAAAATACAAAAATTAGCTGGGCATGGTGGCACATGTCTGTAATCCCAGCCACTGGGGAGGCTGAGGCAGGAGAGTCTCTTGAACCCAGGAGGCAGAGGTTGAGGTGAGCCGAGATCATGCCATTGCACTCCCGCCTGGGTATCAAGAGCGAGACTCCAAAAAAAAAAAAAAAAAAAAAAAGGCTCTGGTAGTTATAGAGCTCAAATATTGTATGTAATCGACAAATTCCAACTTATATATGAAAGCAGAATCTATTATTATCATTTTTTTTTTCTGAGACGGGTCTTACTCTGTCGCCCAGGCTGGACTGCAGTGGTGCGATCTTGGCTTACTGCAACATCCATCTCCCAGGGTGAAGCAATTCTACTGCCTCAGTCTCCTGAGTAGCTGGGATTACAGGCATGTGCCACCACACCTGGCTAATTTTTGTATTTTTAGTAGAGACAGGGTTTCACCACGTTGGCCAGGCTGGTCTTGAACTCCTGGCCTCAGGTAATCCGTCCACCTCAGCCTCCCAAAGTGCTGGGATTACAGGCATGAGTCATCGACCATGCCCAGCCTATTATTTTTTAAGACAGGGTCTTGCTGTATTGCCTAGGCTAGTCCTGAACTCCTGGGCTACAAGCGATCCTCCCACCTTTGCCTTCCAAAGTGCTTAGATTGCAGGCATAAGCCACCGTGCCTGGCCCAGCATCTATAAATATATAAAGGTGAATTCTCACCTGTGCCTTAAAAACACCTGGAGGGAGGATGACTACCTCACACATACAGACACATACATACGCAAAAACTTGATATTTATTTCTCCTATGGTGCTAAAACCAAAGATTTTGCCTAACTCTCCTTTTTGGGAACCACATTGTCCAGCTTCTTTTGATATGCATGGTCATAAAAATATGTTTTGACCCTTTATATAAGGGGCAACAATGTATAGCTTGCTGTATTGGTTCCTAAACGAAAGGGATATATCTGTCCCCATTGCTTGTTTTTATTCAGTAGTAATACTACATATAAAGGATGAAGGGCCTAGAACAGTACTGGATAACTTTAGTTAGCTGAGTTACAGCCTGGGTCTAGAAGACCTTTGGAGAAACATACTGCTTCTGCTAATGCTAGTTTTTGGATTGCCAGGTCAACTTAAAATGTAACTGTTTATGTTAAAGAATCTATTAGCCTAGCCTTCTCTAATTTGGAAGTCTGATTTAGGTAATTCCCCCAAATGAGAGATGACAGTACTATTTCCAAGAGCACTTTCCAGGTAACCTTTGTTTACCATGAGCCAAAGTGTGAAGCGGCTATTGCAAGAATGGCCAACTCACCAAAGATAAAAGCCAGAATTCGGTAGGCACTGATAAATGGTCACAGAAAATCTTTACCAAGTTTTAAATTACAAAGAACAGAACTGACAGTTTTATAACTGATGTTTTACATTTGTCATTTATTTTAGAGACTACCTATTATACTTAAGACATTGTGTTAGATCTTTGCCAAAGACATGATTTAGTCATATTAATGTAACTCATTTTTTTAATTTTCCATATTAATTCAATTTTTAATTCATTTTTCTTTATGCTTGCTTCAGGGGCTACATCTGGGACTGAATAGCAGCATATGGGCCAAGGGCTGTGGTTTTGCCACTCATGCTCTATACTCTAGTCTCTTCCAGAGTTGAGTATAGCAGTCACTATCTTTTTTTTTTTTGAGACAGAGTCTCGCTCTGTCTCCCAGGCTGGAGTGCAGTGGCACGATCTCGGCTCACTGCAAGCTCCACTTCCGGGTTCATGCCATTCTCCTGCCTCAGCTTGGGTCAGTAGCTGGGACCACAGGCGCCCACCACCACGCCCAGCTAATTTTTTGTATTTTCAGTGGAGATAGGGTTTCACCGTGTTAGCCAGGATGGTCTCAATCTCCTGACCTTGTGATCCACCCGCCTCGGCCTCCCAAAGTGCTGGGATTACAGGTGTGAGCCACCACGCCCGGCCAGCAGTCACTATCTTAATACAATGTGTCACTATTTTATTACCTGCTGAGAAACAGATTAACTTCCTTTATTTAATACTGATAAACAGAAAGCCTTTTTCAAGAAAAAAAAAAAAAAAAAGATAGCTTACATTTACAAAAGTGATTTATGCTAATATCTGCCATTAACAAAGACAAATACTGAAATCCACACAAAATCAGAATTAACTTCTACAACTAAAAAAAAAAATTATAGGGTAATAAAACTAGGAAAAGCTGTATATAAAAAGAAAAAAAGACAAGTCCCTATGCAGCTAATTACAAGATAATATTGTAAATACATTCAAAAAATTTTCCAAATATTCTGCAACCTCATCTAGAAACTGATACATGTTGAGATTCTTGATCTATACCAAACTATAATGTTAAAGGAAATCATGAAAACTGAAGTATATATTTGATGCATTAGAAACTATCATTTGAACACTATTTAAATAGCTTAATAAGGTCCAATTTCAAGTTGAAGTCTGTAAATGGAGATTAGTTTGGATTATATGACACAGGAGACAATAAAACATGTTCTCAAATACATTTTCTGGAAACAAAACCTCAGCAAACGAGAAGTTTCATACTGTGCATGGGAATAACTAAAACCTTTATTAGATATGATTTTCCATTAACAATAATGTGAAAATTAGAATTATGAATTCAAAAAGCAGTGAAGTCTGAAAATTTAAAAAGTAGACTAGGTATTAGGGGATTAAAGGTAAAGGAAGACGAGAATGTTTCTTTAATACTATTCATTATTTCCCCTCTGTACACAATGTTGCATATATACAACTACTTCATTTTTATTGACTTTATATAATAGTGAAATCCCTTTAAGCAACCTAGGGTATACAGTTGGTATCCAACTTTCAGGGGGCGGCGGTGGGGGAGTAGAAACACACTTGATTAACAGTTTTCACCCACACATTTTAGACAATTTTTTTCTTTTTTTGCCAAGATTTTAGTAGTAAATTCATAAATATAGGAAATACTTTCACTCCTTCAGTGTTAAAATAGAAAACCAAACAGTGCCAACAGTAATGGCTTAATTATTGGTATACAAGAAAAACACAACACCAATGGGTTTTCTTAATTATGCATTTTAAATATCAATATGTGCATTTGTTTTTACAGTTATAAATTTTTTTATCATCTGTTTTAGACAACAGCTTGTAATAGTTTTGAATCCATTAAGATGTTGCTTTCAATTTGAAATATTCTGTGTATACATGTATATAAAAAAATAACCCAATGTATGACTCATCTGACAGATGTTTAAGATCAATAACGGCTTATTTTTCAACATGCAGTTAGGAAGAGAGGGAAGCAAGCCAACCTCTCTACACTATCTTTTTGCTGGCTTGTTTTTGCAGTGGTATCAATAGTGGTTTTTGGAGGGAACCATGTGCCTTCAGCCTATCTAGTCAAGATCAGATACCACAATCAACAAGAGGGGTAGAAGAGTTGGGGAAGGGGGAGTGGGTAAGTGTTAAATATCAAAATTTTTTCAAGTGCGCATTTTGTACTCTTTCTAGGCACAGGATTAAAAACAGGCCAATGAGGAAAAATTTGTTATAATTAGGAAAAAACTGCAATCAAATCAAGACATAATAGCCGAATTAAGTTATTTTAATAGATTGCATATATAGATGTTTAGCCATACTCTTAGATCAACTCTTTAAGAGAAGAACTTTATATCCAATTTACATGCTCTAGATACCACCTTTCTTATTTTTTACAGTAAGGTCTGGTATTCAAATACCCACTTGTACACTGACAGCTTTAAGAAAAACAGGACACAGAGGGAGTTGTCATTTTTAGCAGCAATGAAATACCATTAACCCTTTTTACATATCGAATTCAAGTCACTATCAGAGGTGAGTGCACCACAAAGTCACCAGGTACAAAATTGCTAGTTCATTTTTAAATTAATAACTTGAAATTACCCCTACCCCCCACCCCATTACATCTTTTTATAAACAGCAAACATTTTGCTATTTTATACATAGGCTAGCAGGCTTGTTTCAATATGAAAGTGCTAATTCATTTACAGATTTTTATAATCAGTTATGTAGTGCTACAATAAATGTCCAATAATCTACATAGGAACAATGATGAATGAAAATGATGAAGACTGAATAAGGCTATCAGATGACCTTATCTTATTTACATATAAAGAATAGATACCCAATGGTGAGGAAGAGACAGAAATTGGACAAATACTCATAGGTGTAAAAATTACATCTACCTTTGAGTTTTATACTGTAAATGAGACATTTTAAATAGTCCTGTAGCCCATGCCTATTTTTTCCTCAGAAAAAGAAAAGCTGCCTTCATGACATCCCCTCTTGTTTCAGATTTCCACAGTGTCACTTTGAAGCTTCAGAGTCAGGATCTTACTTTCTTCAAAAAATACACCCCCTAAGGTACCTCCCAACCCCCCCACCCCCAAAATCCTGCTGATTTCTTTTCCAGTGCCAGGTTGCATGATCAGGTCCCATCTCCTGGGGTTGTTGTTTCTTTTGTCCATCTATTGATCATTAGTTTAGAATAGATAACATGAACCAGTTCTGGAACCACTACTAGGAGGAACACAAGCTCTTCACTACAATCACACAGCAGGAAAGAAAGAGATAACTCAATTCATCCCTGGTGCTGGGCCTCCAAAATTGAAAGAACTTGGCACAACTGGAGCACTGAATTTGTATCCTCCATGCTTCTCAATCATTTTGGATTCTAGAAAACAAAATTTTAATAGGGCATTCAATCATCTACTAACTTGGGGAGAAACTGACAAAACATTAAACAAGCCAGTAGCTTAACCATTGTAAGTGGCCAGGAAGTTCCAAAGTTCATGTTTTCTCCAATGTATAGGGGCAAGGGAGCATGCATTATGTAGAGAATAAAATCTCTTTTATTGTATGCTGTAGACTTCTTAGCCAATTTTCATTTCCCATTGTTAAGAAAAAAATCTTTTTTTTTTTTTTTTTTGAGGCGAAGTCTGGCTCTGTTGCCCAGGCTGGAGTGCAGTGGCACAATCTTGGTTCACTTTAACCTCTACCTCCCAGGTGCAAGCCATCACGCCCAGGTAATTTTTTGTATTTTTAGTAGAGGCAGGGTTTCACCATGTTGGCCAGGTTGATCTAGAACTCCTAACCTCAAGTGAGTGATCCATCCACCTCAGGAGTCAGGAGTTTTCGAGACCAGCCTGGCCAACATAGTAAAACCTCGTCTCTACTAAAAATACAAAAATTAGTTGGGTGTGGTGGTGTGCACCTGTAATCTCAGCTACTCAGAAAGCTGAGGCACGAGAATCACTTGAAATCGGGAGATGGAGGTGGCAGTGAGCTGAGATTGCACCACTGCACTCCAGCCTGGGTGACAGAGTGAACTCTGTCTCAAAAAAAATAAATTAACAAAATAATTTTTTTAATTTATAAAAAAAAACATCTATAGATAATTGTTGTGCATAAACAGTGGTGTATAACCTAAAATGTACTCGTATTTTTGTTTTTATTTTTTTAGAGACAGAGTCTCGCTCTGTCTCCCAGGCTGGAGTGCAGTGGCACGAAGTTGGCTCACTGCAATCTCTGCCTCCCAGGTTCGAGCGATTCTCCTGCCTCAGCTTCCCAAGTAGCTGGGACTACAGGTGCATGCCACCACATTCAGCTAATTTTTGTGTTTTTTAGTAGAGATGGGGTTTCACTATATGTTGGCCAGGCTGGTCTCGAACTCCTGACCTCAAGTGATCCGCCAGCCTCAGCCTCCCAAAGTGCTGGGATTATAGGCATGAGCCACTGCGCCTGGCCTAAAATGTACTTTTAAAAATTTCACACTACACAGAAACATCTGAAGATGAAAAGACATGTCTGGGAGCTATTTAACTTCCTAAGTTTTTACGTTTTTGCAGACGGGGTCTCACTCTGGCACCCAGGCTAGAGTACAGTGGCACAATAATGGCTCACTGTAACCTACACCTCCCAGGTTCAAGTGATCCTCCAGCCTCAGCCTCCCAAGTAGCTGGGACTACAGGCATGCACCACCATGCCTGGCTAATTTTGTTTATTTTTTGTAGAGATGATGATGACTCACTATGTTGCCCAGGCTGAACTTCAACTTCCAAACTCAAGCGACCCTCCTCCCTTGGCCTCCCAAAGTGCTGGTATTACAGGCATGAGCCACCATGCCTGGCCAAGTATTTACTTTTTTTTTTTTTTTTTTTTTTTTTTTTGAGAGGGAGTCTCGCTCTGCCACCCAGGCTGGAGTGCAGTGGCCGGATCTCAGCTCACTGCAAGCTCCGCCTCCCGGGTTTACGCCATTCTCCTGCCTCAGCCTCCCGAGTAGCTGGGACTACAGACGCCCGCCACCATGCCCGGCTAGTTTTTTGTATTTTTTTAGTAGAGACGGGGTTTCACCTAGTTAGCCAGGATGGTCTCGATCTCCTGACCTCGTGATCCGCCCGTCTCGGCCTCCCAAAGTGCTGGGATTACAGGCTTGAGCCACCGCGCCCGGCCAACTTTTTTTTTTTTTTGAGATGGAGTTTCCCTCTTGTTGCCAGGCTGGAGTGCAATGGCGTGATCTCGGCTCACCGCAACCTCCACCTCCCGGGTTCAAGTGATCCTCCTGCCACAGCCTCCCAAGTAGCTGGGATTACAGGCATGTGCCACCATGCCCGGCTAATTTTTTATTTTCAGTAGAGACAGGGTTTCTCCACATTGGCCAGGCTAGTCTTGAACTCTCAACCTCAGGTGATCCACCCACCTCAGCCTCCCAAAGTGCTGGGATTACAGGTTTCAGCCACTGCGCTCGGCTTAGGTGTTTACATTTTTAACAGAATTTTCTATTATCTAACCATCACCATGAGCTAAAGTTATTGCATACTGAAAGTACTTTTTTTTTTTTTTTTGAGACTGAGTTTTGCTCTTGTCACCCAGGCTGGAGTGCAATGGTGTGATCTCAGCTCACTGCAATCTCTGCCTCCTGGATTCAAGGACTTGCCTGCCCCAGCCTCCCAAGTAGCTGGGATTACAAGCATGCGCCACCACGTCTGGCTGCGTTCTCTGGTTTTGTTTTTGTTTTTGTTTTTTTGCAGATGGAGTCTCGCTCTGTTGCCCAGAATGGAGTACAGTGGTGCAATCTCAACTCACTGCAACCTCTGCCTCCTAGGTTCAAGCAATTCTCCTGCCTCAGCCTCCTGAGTAGCTGGGAATATGGGCATGTGCCACCATGCCCAGCGAATTTTTTGTATTTTAGTAGAGACAGAGTTTTGTCATGTTGCCCAGCCTGGTCTCAAACTCCTGAGCTCAGGCAGTCCACCCACCGTGGCCTCCCAAAGTGCTGGAATTACAGGCATGAGCCACCACGCCTGGCCCAACTATACTTAAAAATAAGCAAACTGGGGCTGGGCGTGGTGGCTCACACCTGTAATCTCAGCACTTTGGGAGGCCAAGGCAGGCGGATCACAAGGTCAGGGGATCAGTATCATATAGCTAACACGGCAAAACCCCGTCTCTACTAAAAATACAAAAAATTAGCTGGGTGTAGTGGCGGGTGCCTGTAGTCCCAGCTACTTGGGAGGCTGAGGCAGGAGAATGGCGTGAACCCAGGAGGCGGAGGTTGCAGTGAGCTGACACTGCACTCCAGCCTGGGCGACAGAGCAAAGTGCCATCTTAAAAAAAAAAAAAAAAAAAAAAAAAAAAAAAAAAGGCAAACTGTAGCCAAAGCCAAAATTAAGTTATCAGTTATCCTATATTAAATCCCTTAGATTAAATTCCTATCACCTGTAACAACTATACCTTTTATATCATCTTAAATGATATAAAATTTAAAACCTGTAAAATTTTAAAGCTATAAAAGTCACTAATTAAAGAGAAGTTACGGTTAATTAACATACCATGGGCTGCTCTTCTTTGATCAGCCAGAGTTGCTATGTCCTGTAACTGTTTTCTTTGTTCTTCATTAAGACCGTGAGTCAGTGCCTGATACCACACAGGATTACGATTTTGAATAGCTATCAAAAAACAAAAACAAGGGAAAAACAACATGAATAAGAGAGGTTTGGTAGCTCTGTTCTATTCTACTCCTCCTACTCCATCCCGAGCCAATACTGAAATTCTGATCTATTTTATATTCTCCCAATAATTTTTAAAATTACTGTATTTGTGAAACAATAGATATAGGAATAAAAATTAATTACAGCTTATCTTTATGCCTCCAAAAACTCTAATCATTCTTACGATCCATCTCTCTAGCAAATAAGGATTCAGAGCCTAACTAGTTCTTATATAGTTAAGTAACAAACTAGGGAGACTTCAGGAATAAAGCTAACCCAACCATCTTAAAAGATTCAGAGCTAAAGCAACTTGAAAATCATCAAGACTACTCTGGTACATGGGCCCTGTGTTAGGAACCATCCTTTAGCGAATAATATGTGGTGTTTGTCTACCAAGTACAAGACACAGACACAAGTTAGGCACCTCAATCAGTTCTTGTTGCCATGTAGCTCAGAAACCAGCACTTTGTGCTTCTGCAACCTTGCATCAAAACTGCCTTGTCATGGGCTTAGAAGACTCAAATCCTTGGTTATCAGATAATGTATTATATCAAAGAATATATTCATCAGTTCCCAATGCATAGGAAATGATTTATAACAGCAATAACTCTGAGAGGAAAGGATGTTTCAAATACAGGGGAAATTTAATTTCTTAACGTGGATGGTAAAACATAGATGCTATGCCTTGTTGAAATCCAAGTAAATGATGATAAAAAGCAACTAGAACCTAGTATTCTGAAGCCACATACACTGACACATTACAGGAATAGTGGACTTTTCCTGGAATATTTAACAGTGTATATGGCTCCAGAATCCTACGCATATACAATTCAAAAACCTCAAGGTTAAGTAAGTTGTTTAAAGCTAAAAATTTGATCATGCCAAAGGTGTTAATTTAGTAATAATAGATTATATTAGTTAACATATCATAGAATATAGGAAAAAAAGAATTATAAGATCAGATGCCATAAATGTTAATATACTCTAACAGGTAAGTATAGGTTTGGGCAGGGAAAAAAGATACACACAAATAACAACATACAACAAACAGGTATACATGTAAGAGTGGTTGCTTCTGAGGAAAGCTGGGAGACTGGGAATCAGAAGTAGCAAAGAGGCACTGTCACTGTATACTTTTTTGAACTACATTATTTTCCTATAATCTTTCAAAATTACAATCTAAATGTAAAATAACAGGATGAATAAAGAATGCTCAGAAACTATGGCAACCTTAGAAATAATTTTGGTTACTTTGCCTTACAAGCCTTTTCTAGTCTGGGTTTGACATCCTCCAAACTCTTCCTTTAAAGGGCAGAAAATACAACAGATTTGTTCAGTGAAATGGATCCACATGTAATAAGTTGACTAACTTTGAAAGATAGCTTTAAATATCTGATACTCATCAACAGGGTTATCTTCATCATCAATGATTGTGGAATAGCCTTCCAGAGCAGTCTCTTCAGCATCATCTTCTTCCCAATCTTCATCATCTCCATCCTCACCAGCCTGCTTAGCCAGAATCTCCAAATATTCTTGCCCATCTTCATCAATATCATCTTCATCACTCCCCAGTTCCTCTGCCAAGTCATAATATAAGTACTTTCATAACAATGAGATCTTTTGTTACTCAGCAAATTGACAATCATCTCAATCACTGTCAGTAAATTACAAGTCACAACTGACAAGAGAAAGCTCCAGGAATTGGGGTTTAAATACATGTTCAACAATGAACAGAAATGAAAATTCCCATAGTAGTCCAAGAAAACCAACCTTGATTTAATGTATTCTTGATACTAGACATCTGAAAAAGGACTGCATATTATGAACACACTACTGTTACACCCACCAAACCTTTTATAAGATGTTTTTAAAAGGCTTAGTAAATGATAAAAGACAAAAATGGCAATAGCTTATGTTGAAACCCTTACAATAATTTATCTTAATATTTTATCAATTTATACACTGATAGTGTACCATCTTATAGATAAAATGTATTTATCAACATTTAATTAACATAGAGTGATAATCTCTCTCTTAAAACATACTCGTAAAATAGGTATGCTTAGGTTTTAGAATTAATATACGATAGGATGGATGTCTCCAATAAATTTAGTCAACATTAAGACCATAAATCCTTAGTAGCTTAAAAATAAAATGAAAACCCCATAAATCCTGTAATAGTAAATATAATGATGTGTGTACCTTTGTTAATACTGTTAATTCAGTGCCATCTGCTAAGCCCTATGTTAAGTGTCAAGGATTCCCTCATGTAATCCCCACAACTTTTTTTAAGAAATGGGGTTTCAGCCGGGCGCGGTGGCTCAAACCTGTAATCCCAGCACTTTGGGAGGCTGAAGCAGGTGGATCACCAGGTCAGGAGATCGAGACCATCCTAGCTAACATGGTGAAACCCCATCTCTACTAAAAATACAAAAAACTAGCCAGGCAAGGTGGCGGGCGCCTGTAGTCCCAGCTACTCAGGAGGCTGAGGCAGGAGAATGGCATAAACCCTGGAGGCGGAGCTTGCAGTGAGCTGAGATCCGGCCACTGCACTCCAGCCTGGGCAACAGAGCAAGACTCCATCTCAAAAAAAAAAAAAAAAGAAATGGGGTTTCACGGCAGGGTGCAGTGGCTCACGCCTATAATCCCAGCACTTTGGGAGGCCCAGGAGGGTGAATCATCTGAGGCCAGGAGTTCGAGACCAGCCTGGGCAACATAGTGAAATCCCGTCTCTACTAAAAATACAAAAATAAGACTGGCATGGCGGCACGCACCTATAATCCCAGGTATTTGGGGGGCTGAGGCAGGAGAATCGCTTGAACCCAGGAGGCAGAGGTTGCAGTGAGCCAAGATCGTGCCATTGCACTCCAGCCTGGGCAACAGGAGCAAAACTCTGTCTCAAAAACAAAACAAAACAAAACAAAAAGAAATGGGGTTTCACTATGTTGCCCAGGCTGGAATCAAACTCCTGGGCTCAAGCAAATCTGATACCTCAGAGTCCCAAGTAGCTGGGACTACAGACTCATGCCACCTTACAAAAACTTACAAAAAAGGCTCATGTCACTTTATAAAAAAGGGAGCTATAATCTCTCCCTCTTAAGTGGACTCAGCACTTTTGTGAGAACTCTATTATTATATACAGAATTATTTGGCTTTGTAATACTTTCCCACAGTCGGGTAGAAAACTTTTGAAGAACCACATGACATCTCATTCATCTTTGTATCTACAGTGCTGAGAATGTATAAAATTAACAAATCTTTGTGGATTGCATACTATAATGATTTGAACTGCTCTACATGTTGGTGATACAGCTGAAGTTCCTGATTACATCACTCTAGTTAGAAGATAGGAAGTCTTTTCTGTGAATGAAAGCATTTGGGTATGATCCCACATACATACTTGGGAGAAGGGCTAGTGATGTTTCTTTTTTTCTTTTTCTTCTTTTTTTTTTTTTTAAAATCTGAGACAGAGTCTCGCTCTGTTGCCCAGGCTGGAGTGCAGTGATGCATGCAATCTTGACTCACTGCAACCTCTGCCTCATGGGTTCAAGTGATTCTCCTGCCTCAGCCTCCCAAGTAGCTGGGACTACAAGTGCCCACCACTACACCCAGCTAATTTTTGTATTTTTAGTAGAGGCGGGGTTTCACCATACTGGCCAGGCTGGTCTCGAACTCCTGACCTTGTAATCCACCTGCCTTGGCCTCCCAAATTGCTGGGATTACAGGCATGAGCCACTGCGCCTGGCCCAGTCCGGTTATATTTCTGAGTAGATACGTTTCGTCTTCTTCCACTGAAAATCCCTTACCGGTTTCATCATCATCTTCAGCTTCATCATCATCATCACTGTCATTCTCGTGTTCTGCATGGCAGGCATATGCTCTTTTCAATCCATTAAATAAAAGGATAAAAGCTGGCAAAATCTGTCCAGAAACCTGATTTAAAACCTGAGGTATCTGTTCCATATCAATAAGAGCACAGAGTCCGAGAACACACATCTTTCTGTCATGAAGCCTTAAAAAAAAAAAAAAAAGAAAAAATTCTGTTTTCTTTTCTTAAATAAGCAGAGTTCCTCGCAAAGCAAATGTAGTAAAATTGCAATATGTGTCACTTACCCCAAGAAACAGTCAACATCATTAAGCCACTGTGTAATAAAATGATTTGTAACTGGTTCAACATTATTAGGGAAACGAAGATTTTCTAAGGTATTGAGTAGTAGGTGTGGATTATAATACAAAGCTGCAATTGCAACTTGCAGACACATAGTTCGAAGTTCACTTGTCTTAACCTCTCTTGTCAGTCTTTCTAAGGCTGCTTCCACGAATAAGGGAATGCACTACAAAAAAAGATAGCAAGATATTCTAAGACTATAATTAATAGCATGCAAACTATTCTAAAAATATTAACTTCTTTGTTGCCTCAATTAACCCTATTGTAGCATTACATGACCAATATTTATTGCTGAGGCACTGTACTGAGAAATCTAATTTTAGAGAAAGCCTAGTAGTCTTCATGGAGCTATTAAAAGCTCACGACGGGCCGAGCGCCTGTAATCCCACTACTTTGGGAGGCTAAGGCGGGCGGATCACAAGGTCAGGAGATGGAGACCATCCTGGCTAATATGGTGAAACCCCATCTCTACTGAAAATACAAAAAATTAGTTGGGCGCGGTGGTGGGCGACTGTAGTCCCGGCTACTTGGGAGGCTGAGGAAGGAGAATGCGTGAACCTGGGGAGTGGAGCTTGCAGTGAGCCAAGATCATGCTACTGCACTCCAGCCTGGGCGACAGAGAGAGAATCCATCTCAAAAAATATATATAAAATAAATAAATAAATTTTAAAAAGCTCACGACAATATCAATCATGCCTTCACAATGTTCCTATTAAAACTGACCATGGGCTGCGTGATGTGGCTCACGCCTGTAATCCCAGCACTTTGGGAGTCTGGGACAGGCAGAACACTTGAGGTCAGGAGTTTGAGACTAGCCTGGTCAAAATGGCGAAACCCCATCTCTACTAAAAATATAAAAAATTAGCCAGGCATGGTGGCAGGCGCCTGTAATCCCCAGCTACTCTGAAGGCTGAGGCAGAGAACTGCTTGAACCCGGAGGCAGAGGTTGCAGTGAGCTGAGATTGCGCCACTGCACTCCAGCCTGGGCGACACAGCGAGAGGTCTCAAAAAAAAAAAAAAAAAAAAACTGACCATGGAAATTTAATTACTAAAGCTATCCAAAAAATCTTAAGCCAAAATTTATCTTTCATGATAACAAAGTAGCCATAAAACTTAGTCCAATTCCTATGTATTAAACATATGATCATTGTTATATATTAAATTTTAAACTAAAAATATTGTCTAGATGTCTCAATAAACAAAAACATACAGAATATGCAACAAACGCCAAAAAATGAAGAAAGTGAAAGGAAAAGATTACCCCTCTGAACTACAAATCATTATTAGCCTCACTGACCTGGTCAATGCCACGCCCTTTGCACTGCAGAATGATGACCTCTAACAATTTTGCTGCATGACACTCTGCATCTTCTCCTGCAACTCCTGTAAGAACCTGATCAACACAGAATATAAACTGCAGTAAGGCTTTATCCTTTAAATCAGATATCTAAATCAAGGAAACAATTTCCTACCCTGTGTACAGGCTCTGAGTATTACCTGAAGTATCCTAATTAATACGAATAACTGCAATGTTCATTGCACAGATGAAAGTCTAAAGGATCTGGATAGCTGTGAGGATCTGGAGCTGTCTGCCTCCTATCTTTCATAGTCTAGCCCTCTGGCCCTTTGTTTTTGTGATCAAAGTACCTATCCTGTAGTGCCATTCCTGATTACGGCAAGTTGACAACCACTAACTTCTCATACACAGGTGGTAGCTAAAACACCTAACCTTTCTCCTGTAAAGAATTACTTTCGCCGGGCGCGGTGGCTCAAGCCTGTAATCCCAGCACTTTGGGAGGCCGAGACGGGCGGATCACGAGGTCAGGAGATCGAGACCATCCTGGCTAACACGGCGAAACCCCGTCTCTACTAAAAAATACAAAAAAAAACTAGCCGGGCGAAGTGGCGGGCGCCTGTGGTCCCAGCTACTCGGGAGGCTGAGGCAGGAGAATGGCGTGAACCCGGGAGGCGGAGCTTGCAGTGAGCTGAGATCCGGCCACCGCACTCCAGCCTGGGCGACAGAGCCAGACTCAGTCTCAAAAAAAAAAAAAAAAAAAAAAAAAAAAAGAATTACTTTCTAGGAGTAGTTTCTAGGAAACTCTTTTCTCTTTGAAAAAGAAAACAACAATAACAATAACAAAAAAAAAACAGTAGGGGAGGAGGAATGGAGGGAGGAAGAGGCAGCCTTTTGAGGGCAAATGTGGCCCTACGAACTCCAGATAAGAAACAAACATGGACTTAAAAGCTAGTGAAAACTAGATGACTATAAATATTATGAATAAGTGTTCAGGCATAGAAATGTAGATAGTATAGGTATATCTCTATTCCCAGAATATTAATATTAATAATATAATTGGCAGTAAACAATGACTAACATAACTAGATGATTATGTGTGACTTCGTGTTCAGAAGGGAAAGAGATGAGTGAAAGAAATCTAGAAACTTCATGGAGAAAATCATTTTCTAACGACCTACAACAGACATTGCTAGAAATTAAAATACTACCAATTACACTGACTTTGATGCTGATGGACTGCAGTTTCTTTCTTTCCCCAACCAGACTGAAGGGGGACATTCATTCCCTATTGCTTGCTGTAAACCTACAGCTGCTAACCTTTTCCTTTGTAAAACATCTCTATCCATTCCTAATCCTTTCAAAAATCTCTCAAATTCTTGACTCTTTCCTTCTTTTGATTCCATAAGACTATGTTAGTTAAACTCCGGGCACTCTAAAATTCAAAAACAAATTCCAAGTGTCAGAGGGCACACAAAAGACATATATTTATCAAAGCTGTGGCATCTAGGGACCAATGACTTTTAACTTTTAAAGCCCTTAATTCTGTCAGATCTATGTTTACATGTTTATTACTACAATGTGGTATCACATGAGTCCTCACAATTTCATACATTTTATAGCAGAAGCCTCATGAAATCTGATATATAAAAATGACCTACCTTTTTGCACATACTGTATATCATTTCAAGATACTTGGTGTCAGACAGAAGTGTGTCTGTATCAACTGTTACATAATTATGAAGGAGGGGCATCATATCTGTATTAATGAAAAACATCAGTTATACATCTTTAGTAACACAAATGCTTTATCTTTGTTTTTGAAAAATTTCCTTAGAAAAAGGCAAATCTATGAGATCATTTTGTCTCTAACATTCACCTTTTTTTGGGGGGGGGGGGTGGACACTCTCACTCTGTTGCCCAGGATAGAGTGCAGTGGTGTGATTAAAACTCACTGTAACCCCAAACCCTGGACTCAGGTGATCCTCCCACCTTAGCCTCCCAGGTAGCTAGGACTACAGGCACACTCCATCTCGCCTGATAAATTGAAAAGCGTTTTTAGAGACAGGGTCTAATAGCCCAGGCTGGTTAAGAACTTCTGGAATGAAGTGCTTTCCTGCCTTCCCAAAGTGCTGGGATTACAGGCGTAATCCACTAAGCCTGGGCTTAACATTCAGTTTTAATTAAAATATATTCATTTATACTTAAATGCAGAAATGATCCTATTATGAAAGTGATTTTCTTTGTACTTAGTTAAACATAAAAATTATAGACACATTTTTACATTTATTTGGAGAAGATTATGAGGGGGTATGTGGATATGTATGTGTATTAACAAAGAATAAACCTATAATAACTAAATTATATAGCAGAAATCAATACCATGCGTCACCACTGAGCATTAACTTCTATTGATAACTCTTCCGAACAGTGAAGCAGTCTGAACACTCAAAAGTGTACGTTCAGGCTAGGCACAGTGGCTCAAGCTTTTAATCCCAGCACTTCGGGAGGCTGAGGCAGGAGGATCACCTCAGGTCGGGAGTTTGAGATCAGCCTGACCAATATGGAGAAACTCCGTCTCTACTAAAAATACAAAATTAGCCGGGCATGGTGGTACATGCCTGTAATCCCAGCTACTTGGAAGCTGAGGCAGGAGAATCACTTGAACCCAGGAGGCATAGGTTGCAGTGAGCCGAGATTGCGCCATTGCACTCCAGCCTTGGCAACAAGAGCGAAACACCATCTCAAAAAAAAAAAAAAAGTGTACGTTCAAATGATAAGCTACAAATAAATCAAAGCAGGGAAACCCCTCAGTATTTCCATGCTGATTTGACTCACCTGTAAAGTAATCAAAGCCATCTTGCTGAAAGACTTCAAATACAAGGGGTAGTAGCTGCCACATCTGTGGAGACACTTGTTGACATGTCAAACTGTGCGCTAAAGAGAAGATCTCCTCATAGAATTCTAAAAGAGAATACTAAGTCATTAGGCAAATGCTTGCTCATGTGAAACAGCACTAAATTCTTAGCACAATCAGAGGTATAATACCTAAGACATGCTGTTGTAAAACAGTACCAATGACCTGCAAGCAGATTCCCTCAAGCTGTTGGGTTATCTAAAAGAGAAGAAAAAAAAAATCATATGCAGTTACAGCCCACTAAATGGCTTAGTAAGATAACGTATACTATAATTCAGTACACTTAAATGTAAAGTCAATATTGTGAAAAAATTAAGTCTTTGTTTTTTTTTTTTGAGACGGAGTCTCGCTCTGTCACCCAGGCTGGAGTGCAGTGGCCGGATCTCAGCTCACTGCAAGCTCCGCCTCCCGGGTTTACGCCATTCTCCTGCCTCAGCCTCCCGAGTAGCTGGGACTACAGGCGCCTGCCACCTCGCCCGGCTAAGTTTTTGTATTTTTAGTAGAGACGGGGTTTCACTGTGTTAGCCAGGATGGTCTCGATCTCCTGACCTCGTGATCCGCCCGTCTCGGCCTCCCAAAGTGCTGGGATTACAGGCTTGAGCCACCGCGCCCGGCCCAAGTCTTTGTTTTAAAATGACTTACACATTATGAAATTGTGATCTCAGATAAAAATGGAATGAAATACCATTACATTGAGAAAAACACAAGGAATGGCCAGCTTAAATTTACCTAAAAAGGAAAAAACAACATTCTCGAAAAATGCAAACAACTATGAAAATAAAGGAGTTGGCCGGGTGCGGTGGCTTAAGCCTGTAATCCCAGCAGTTTGGGAAGCCAAGGCAGGTGAATCACCTGAGGTCAGGAGTTTGTGACCAGCCTGGCCAGCATGGTGAAACCTCATCTCTACTAAAAATACAAAAAATTAGCCAGGCATGGTGGTGGGTGCCTATAATCCCAGCTACTTGGGAGGCTTAGGTAGGAGAATCTCTTGAACCCGGGAGGCAGAGGTTGTAGTGAGTCGAGTGCCATTGCACTCCATCCTGGGCAACAAGAGCAAAACTCCATCTCAAAAAAAAAAAAAAAAAAAGGAAGGAGTTACCACCATTCTGAAGATAGCACATCTGTTATGTGCACATAGAGATTAATCAAGCTCAATGTATGAAAAGTCACTGTCAATGACTTACAGAGAAATTATCTGAAGGCAGGCATTATTGCTATGAATCTCAATAATTCTTAAGTCACCTTAGTTTTTCAAAGTGTATTAGATATAGTGAACCATGGAATCTGAACTCAGCCCCCAACTCAAGACTGACAGAAAATACAAATTCCTCTATAATTGTCAATATAGTCCTAAATTAGACCCCAAATCCCCGAGGGCCATAAGAATGTTAAGGGGAGGAAGGGTAAAATAATACCCACTAATCAGATATAAAAGCAAGACATCCATTTCAGATACACAGAATTTAATACATTTACAACTCCTTAAATAGAATTAACAATTCATCTGTTAAAACATAAAGCACATATAGGATTGGTCATGGCTTCTGCTTATATCCAATTATAATGCAGAATACAAAAACAGTTTACGTGGCTGGTGTGGTGGCTCATGCCTGTAATCTCTGCACTTTGGGAGGCCAAGAGAGGTGGATCACTTGAGGCCGCGAGTTCCAGACCTGCCTGCCAAAATGGTAAAACCCTGTCTCTACTAAAAACAGAAAAATTAGCTGGGCGTGGTGGTGCATGCCTGTAGTCCCAGTTACTCAGGAGGCTAAGGCAGGAGAATCACTTGAACCTGGGAGGCAGAGATTGCAGTGAGCCAAGATGGTGCCACTGTACTCCTACCTAGGCAACAAAGGGAGACTCCGTCTCAAAAAAACAAGCTTAGTGAAAAACCTCATGCTGTAAAAGGCAATGTGCAGATAATCTGAAAACATGTTATTTATGGATAAAAGATATATTACATTACAAGCATCTGCACTGCAATTATAAACACCAAATTCATGACTGTTACTTCTATAGGAAGAAAGGAAGCAGGGAAAAGGGGTTAGGAAGTGGTCCCCTGAGGGCTTTCAACTGCATCAATCTGAAATTGTTTTTCTCTTCTCTTTTCTCCTTCCTTTCCCTTTCTCTTCCTTTGTTTCTTTTCTGACGTAGTGTCTCGCTCTGTTGCCCAGGCTGGAGTGCAGTGGCGTGATCTTGGCTCGCTGCAGCCTCTGCCTCTCAGGTTCAAGTGATTCTCCTGCCTCAGCCTGCCAAGTAGTTGGGATTACAGGTGCCTGCCACCACACCCAGCTAATTTTTTGTATTTTTAGTAGAGACAAGGGTTTCACCATGTTGGCCAGGCTGTTCTCAAACTCCTGACCTCAGGTGATCTGCCCACCTCGGCCTCTCAAAGTGATGGGATTACAGGCATGAGCCACTGCGCCCGGCCGCCCAATAATGGATTTTTAAAAAAATGGAATTATTTAAAACATACAGAAAAGAGTAAATAAGAAGAAAACTATAACCAAAACTTCTTAATCACCTAAACTTTATTTTATTACATTTTTAACACTTAAAATATTTCCTTTATGTTAAGAAAAACAATTTCAGGGCCAGGTGCAGCGACCATTGCAATCCAGCCTGGGCAACAGAGCAAGACTCTGTCTCCAAAAAAAAAAAAAAAAAAAAAATCCATTATTACAATTCTTACTTTTCCAAAAGACAACTGGAAAAGAAGAAAACTAGGAAGATGGTAGTAATGGTTGAATAACAACATGAATATACTTAAAAATGGTTAGGACTGTAAATTTTATGCTATGCGTATGTCACCAAAATTTTTCAAAGAAAAAGAAAACTAAGAAAAATATTTTTTTTTCCTGGGAACCACCATATTTCCGGATCTGAGAAACCATGAGGAGCCAAAATCCTGAGCCCTAAGATGGCAAAACAAATACTTGCTTCCTGTTCCTTCTACTAATACTTTAGAACTTAAAATATAATGTACCAATCTTATCTTTAAAAGGGAAAATGGCAAAAACACGGTACATGAGATGCCAGAGAGATATCAGAGCCCTCTAAAAAGCATAAAATGGCTTGAAAAACTGCAACACTGGATCATCTTCTTACCTCTTTATGATCTTCAACTACACTAAGAAGTGTATCAATTGTATTCAGAATTCCCATAGCAGTAACTGCTTTGTCATCACTACCTTCTTCATCTGGCCCCGTCTGGATTACTTGGTTAAATGTCATTGCCTAGATTCAAGAGAATATAACTCAAGTTTGTCACTGAGGCATTATAAACATGTTTTTGTCTAAGACTTTTAATTATTAGAACGTTCTCATTGGGATACCACAACAAATCAATGTCTCCAAATTGATTAATGATCATAAAGAGCTTAAGCTCTATAATCAAATAGTCTACTCATTGGTTGACCTTAAACAAGCTACTTGACTTCTCTTGACCTTTTCTGCATGCCACTTTGGGGATTTCATAGACACCGTATGAGGACTAAATGAGGCAAGGTATAAAAGGTACTTAATATTATGAATAGTTGTCATTAATATTACTGGTTACGACTTGACAATGTCCAAATAAAAGCATATTTAATCATCAAGGGGGTCACTGATTTATCTTCTGTAAAATTCAATCGATTATTTTGAGCATTCCAGGCCACTACACAGATAGTCATGCTGCAGCCTGAGGTAGTAGTTAAGAACAAGTACTGTGAAGGCCCATCTATAAATCCTAACACCACCCTGCCTAGCTTAGGCAATTAACCATTTTATACCTCACATTTTCTCTGTAAAACAGGAATAATTCTGAAACACAATTGTGTTAGAATTAAATAACTTAAGTGTCTCTCAAGGGCTTTATGTGCTACACAGTAATGTCGGTGAAGTATCTGCTATAAAGCAAGGGTCCCCAATCTCCAGGCTGTGGAGTGGTACCAGTCCATGGCCTGTTAGGACCAGTAGATAAGTGGTGGGTGACTGAGCATTATTCCCGGAAATTCTCATAGGAGTGCAAACCCTGTGAAATGTGCATTCAAGGATCTAGGTTGCACACTCCTTATGAGAAACCATTGCCTGCCTGATGATAAGAGGTGGAACAGTTTCATCCCAAAGCCATCTCCCCCAGACCATCTGTGGAAAAATTATCTTCCACGAAACCAATCCCAAGTGCCAAGAATGTTGGCTGCTATAAGGTAAGGCAAGTCACTTGTGACATAACCTGGAACATACTGAGAGCTACATTAAAATGCTTGCAAAAATGATAGGTTCAAACAACATACCAAATGTTGTGTCATTTCTACTGCAATAGGAGTAACTTCTTCACTATATTCACAGATCATTTTCTGAATTACATTGGTAAGGTCATCATTTTCTGTTTCTCTTATAATATGAAGAAGAGCCTGCATTACAGGTCTGATGAATGGCGTGATATATTCTTTAGCTGTAAGAGAAAGAGTAAAAAACTTGCATAAAACACCTAAAACTTAGGCCGGGCACGGTGGCTCAAGCCTGTAATCCCAGCACTTTGGGAGGCCGAGACGGGCGGATCAGGAGGTCAGGAGATCAAGACCATCCTGGCTAACACGGTGAAACCCCGTCTCTACTAAAAAATACAAAAAACTAGCCGGGCGAGGTGGCGGGCGCCTGTAGTCCCAGCTACTCGGGAGGCTGAGGCAGGAGAATGGCATAAACCTGGGAGGCGGAGCTTGCAGTGAGCTGAGATCCGGCCACTGCACTCCAGCCTGGGCGACAGAGCGAGACTCCGTCTCAAACAAACAAAAAAACACCTAAAACTTCTTAAAACCTGGTATAACAAATATCAATGAGTTTTTTTAAAAAGTACTTTCTCATAAAAAGCAAGTATGCCAAGTTTCTAGGATTATGGCTTTTTACAATTACTACATATATAGTTATATACATATAGTAACGATATATAAAACATATATAACTATATATTATATGTAACTATATATATATTTTGTGTGTGTGTGTGTGTGTATATATATTTTTTTTTATAAGAGGCAGGGTTTTGCTCTGTTGCCCAGGCTGGAGGACAGTGGCAATCACAGCACACTGCAGCCTCAAACTGCTGGGCTTGAGTGATCCTGCTGCCTCAGATTCCCAAGTAGCTGGCACTACAGGTACATGCCACTATGTTCAGTTAATTTTTTTTAAATTTTTTTGTAGAGATGTTACCCAGGCTGGTCTTGAACACCTGGCTTCAAGCGCTCTTCCCACCTAAGCCTACCAAAGTGCTAAGATTACAGGTGTGACCCACCGCACCTGGCCAACATTCACTTTTCTTGACATACACAAATCCTTTACCTTTTTCTTGATTGCTGATCAACACTTGAAGAGCAATGGCAGCTTCCACTTTCACAGGCATTTCTCTATCATCAATCAGACATCTTCTTGTTAGCTCTAAGGCCGTTTGAAGGTTCTGATCACTTTTGAACTTCACTTCACAAAAATAGTGAAGTACCCAGCAAGCCTTTTGTAAAAACACAGTGAGTTAGTGTACCCAGCAAGCCTTTTGTAAAAACACAGTGAGTTAGTGTAGATACCTTACCTTAAATTCCCCCAAGCTAATCTCTATTCCCTGAGTTCTGTGTGTGGGAATTTGGAGGCTGGCCAGTGGTAGATGTGTCCAGAGACAACACTAGACCAGTACTATGATCCCAAGTTACTCTTTGGCTGCATGACGTTTGTGTGGATAGCAAGATCTGAATGCAAAACACAGACAGACACTGCTACCAGACACAGATGAAACCTATGCACACATTACAGCAGCCATGTAAAGATTTACATTAAACAGAAACCTAAAATAAAACACAGCCTTCAAAGTGAACATTTCAAAGTTTCAATATAAAAGTCCACAGAATCATTCATTACAAGACAAAAGTATATAAATAATGCAGCTTTAAAACATACCCTTGCTCTCATGTAGCCTAGTTCACTGCTGAAGAGAGGGAATACATGATTCTGCAACATGTATTCCATCTGATCTTTATAGATCTTTTTCTGTAAATATAAACAACAGTTATTTTGATACAGTTCCAAATATAATCATCTCAATTTCCAAACAGATATAACACTGTTAAAAATGACTATTAATGTTACATATATTTATGCTCATTCTTTGAACCCCAGAATCCACAACCAATTTTCTTATTCCAGAACTTCACCACCAAAAACCACTAAACACATTTTTACATGCTTTTATATTCCTTGATTAGAAAGCCATTATGCCAAATCTTACCAGCAATAGTGTTTGAGTGTTGTAAGTTTGGTTAATTTTATTTGTTACTATGAAACTTTTATAATTAAAAAACTTCTCTGATAAAGTTTCTGGTTGAAAATAACATAACCTGAGAAAAATCCTGCTTTCAAACTAATAAACTGGCTATCTAAAAAGGCAGACTTTTTTTTTTTTTTGAGACGGAGTCTCACTCTGTCGCCCAGGCTGGAGTCCAGTGGCACAATTTTGGCTCACTGCAACCTCCACCTCCCGGGTTCAAGTGATTCTCTAAAAAGGCACTCTCAATATTCAAGGTGAGTATTTTCTAAGTGCAAAGAAGTTTTTTACAAGAGTTCCTTAAACTGCACATTAAATCAACATTAAAAATGTAAGACACTTATATATTGACACTTACATAATCAAACATGACAACTTAATGCAATGTGAGACCCTGGACTGGGTCATGGAACAGAAAAACGGACACAGTGGGAAATCTTGTGAAATTTTAAAAAGGTCCATAGATTAGTTGATAGTATCAACTCAAAATCAACTTCATGTTTTTGATAACTGTGCCTCTACCTATGTAAGGTATTACCCCTAAGTGAAGCTGAGTGAAAGGTAAGAATAAACTTGAACGTGCCAAGAGAACTCACTTAATTCTCAGCCTTCTATACCACAAATGATTAGAATGTCTTTAATATATACTTTATAAACAAAGAGAAGGATGGGTGAACACGTATAGAAAAGATGAAAGACGGCCAGGTGCAGTGGCTCACGCCTGTAATCCCAGCATTTTGAGAAGCCGAGACGGGTGGATCACCTGAGGTCAGGAGTTCGAGACCACCTGGCCAACATGGTGAAACCCCGTCTCTACCGAAAATACAAAAATTAGCTGGTGTGGTGGCAGATGTCTGCAGTCCCAGCTACTTGGGAGGCTGAGGCAGGAGAATCTCGCTTGAACTCAGGAGGTGAAGATTGTAGTGAGCAGAGATCACGCCACTGCACTCCAGCCTGTATGACAGAGTGAGGCTCCATTTCCAAAAAACGAAAAGATAAAAGATACAATGACTAAATATTCTATGAATATTTAGTGCCTGGCTTTAGAATGTAAAGATTTCTAACAACTCAATTATAAAAGACAACCCGATTAAAAATGGGCAAGGGTCAGGCATGGTGGCTCACGCCTGTAATCCTGGCACCTTGGGAGGCTGAGGCGGGCGGATCACCTGAAGCCAGGAGTTCCAAGACCAGCCTGGCCAACATGGCAAAACCCCATCTCTACTAAAAATACAAAAATTTGGCTGGTGGTGGGCACCTGAGGCATAAGTATCCTCATGGTTGCAGTGAGTCGAGACTGTGCCACTGCACTCCAGCATATAGGGAGGTGGGGCTGGAAAGCTCAGCTTCTTGGGAGGCTAAGGCAGGAGAAGCACTTGAACCCGGGAAACTGGTGGCTGCGAGCCAAGATCTCACCACTGCACTCCAGCCTAGGTGACAGAGCAAGACTCCATCTCAAAAAAAAAAACCAAACAAACAAAAACAAAGGCAAGCCATGTTTTTGGAGCAAGCAATTTGAATAGATACTCTCTAAAGAAAATATACAAATGGACAATAAGCACATGAAAGGTTTCAAAGCCACAAAGAGATACTACTTCACATTCACTAGGATGGCTATAATCAAAATATACTGCTGGTAGAAATATAAAATGGTATAGGTATGTTGGAAAATGGTCCTGTGGTGTCTCAGATTATGACCAGCAATTCATACTCCTAGGTACATACCCATGAAAAATGAAAACATTATGTCCACATAAAAACTTAAACATGAATGTTAACAGCAACATTTGTAGTAGCCAGAAAGTAGAAACAATTAATGAATGAGTAAATAAAATGAGGTATATTAATATAATGAAATATAATTTGGCAACAAAAAAGAAAAAGTACTGAAACATGCTACAACACGGATAATCCTTGAAAACATTACACCAAATTAAGTCACCCAAAAAGGGCTACATATTCTATGATTCCATTTATATAAAATACCCAGAATAAACAAATCCATAGAAAAAACGTGGACTATAGGTAGCCTAGGGCTGGGAGATTTGGGGTGAAATGTGGAGTGACTGCTAATGTATACAGAGTTCCTTCTGGGGGTGATAGTTATACAACTGTGAATAAACCATTGAGCTGTACACTCTATTTTTTTTTTTTTTTTTTTTAAGATGGAGTCTCGCTCTGTCGCCCAGGCTGGAGTGCAGTGGCGCGATCTCGGCTCACTGCAAGCTCCGCCTCCCGGGTTCACGCCATTCTCCTGCCTCAGCCTCCCGAGTAGCTGGGACTACAGGCGCCCGCCACCGCACCCGGCTAATTTTTTCTGTTTTTAGTAGAGACGGGGTTTCACCGTGGTCTCGATCTCCTGACCTTGTGATCCGCCCGCCTCGGCCTCCCAAAGTGCTGGGATTACAGGAGTGAGCCACCGCGCCCGGCCGAGCTGTACACTCTATAAGGCTGCTATTTTTTATTTTTATTTTTTGAGACGGAGTCTTTGTCACCTGGACTGGAGTGTAGAGTGCAGTGGCATGATCTCGGTTCACTGCAGCCTCCGCCTCCTGAGTTCAAGTGATTCTCCTGCCTCAGTCTCCCAAGTAGCTGGGATTACAGGTGCCCACCACCATGCCCAGCTGATTTTTGTATTTTTAGTAAAGACGGGGTTTCACCATGTTGGCCAGGCTGGTCTCCAACTCCTGACCTCAGGTGATCCCCCCTCCTTGACCTCCCAAATAGCTGGGATTACAGGCGTGAGCAACCACACCTGGCCTATTTTTTATTTTTATAGAGATGGGGTCACACTATGTTGCCCAGACTGGTCTCCTGGGCTCAGGCAATCTGCCTGCCTCAGCATCCCAAAGTGCTGGGATTATAGAAGTGAGCCACTGTGCCTGGCTGGCTGTTTATTTTTAAAAACTACTTGCATACTCATGCACATACAAACACACTAAATACCTTCAGAAGTATTTCAGCTAAAGAGCCAATCATATGCAGGGCTCCATCTTTTTTTCGAGGGTCAGCATTTGGTTCTGTAAGAATCTGGTAACAAAATCCCATAGTCTTTTGCAGTACCTAGATTAAAAGAGAAAAGTACTGTTATTGAATAGGCCAACAGTCCTTTAAAAACATACTAACAAAATGACTCACATGACTAACATGTAAAACTGAGTGTATAGTTGAATAAATGTTAAATAATACAGCAAAAGTTATCTAAACATTAAATAAGCCTACCTCTTTCCTCTTACTACAGGCTGTAAACAAAAGTGTCTGGGCAGCAGTGGTAGGAGAAATGAAATCTTCAAATACATCTAGAGAACAAGTTTAAAATTAAGACAATAAATATTAATTTCTTCACCAAAGCATTAAAAATATTGCTTAATCTTTACATATGAAAATGATCCCAGATCCCCTTATAATTTTGCAAAAGCAGAATTCAATGTCTTTTCTGTACAAATTAAATGTTTTTATTTGCTTGTTTGTTTTGAGATGGAGTCTCGTTCTGTCACTCAGGCTGGAGTGCAGTAGGGTGATCTCGGCTCATTGCAACCTCCAACTCCCAGGTTCAAGCAATTCTCCTGCCTCAGCCTCCCAAGTAGCTGGTTTACAGGTGCCTGCCACCATGCCTGGCTAATTTTTGTGTTTTTAGTAGAGATGGGGTTTCACTATATTGGCCAGGCTGGTCTCAAACTCCTGACCTCAAACGATCTTCCCACCTAGGCCTCCCAACATGTTGGGATTCACAGACCTTAGTCAACGCACCTGGCCTATGCATATTAAATGTTAATCCATTAATTCCTCCTAATAGTTTTTGTTTTTGTTAACTCAGAACTTAGCAGTTTAAATCATACATATGAAACACTACTGATGTTAGAATTTTCACAACAGGGTCACAAAAGTACAAGCTGCGAAAAGCACAGATGACTTGGTAAGAAGGACCAATACTCAACATTATTAGCCAAATTACAATTCTTTAGTTCTGTACAAGGACTTCATGTGACTCCAACTTCCAAGATGTGTTTTCTCATTTCCCACTCATATGATAGCTAACATAAGATCCAAAAGTATAGTTGAGACATTTAGTGTTGAGGTGTAATCTTAAATATCTAACAGTTTTGGCATTCAGTAATAAAAACTTAACAGTACTGAATTTGCGTCTGCTAAAAATAAGATTATCATTATCAAATATCATAATTAATAAATAGCCCCAAAAAGGACTACACAAGGGATCAATTACATTAAAACACCAAAGAAGATACATAATACCCCCTAGGTTGGCTACACACAATCACTGTAATCTTAATTACTGACATTTTTTGTTTCTAAAAATGTGAAAATTCCTCACCAAACTTCATGCGTATATATTCATAAGGGTCTTCTTGCCAAAGTTCCTCATCAGCATCTGTGTAGCACATCAATGGAAAAATAACATCTTGGATAATGCCCTGCAATTTAAAAGTTAAGAAAACAATAGCCATCAATTTTCAAATTTAAACCTTCAAATTTCCTTTAAGTATTAAAACCAAAGTAACACTATTATGTATTTTAAAGCTTAATATCAAACGTTAGTAATGCATTTAATGTGTTCTAAGATCAACTATCAAACTTCCCCTCTCTGTAATAATTATAAGATATACATGTACATAGGTCGCAATTAAGTATTCTAAATATATATAATTTAGTCTATAAAATTCTATAGCTCTAAATAAAGCACATAAATTATTCATAGAAATAGCAGGTAAGTCACTTATCCTAGAAACGAATCTGGTGAAATAAATTTCCTTGGCTACTCCAAATTACATGATAAAATATAATCATAGTCCAATAGTAAGAACTTAAATTACAAGTTTGAAGAAAACAGTTTTGGATTTTAAAAGATAAGTTGGATATTCACAAAATAACTCTCATAACTTTATGTCAGAGTGTTTTCTCTCCTTTTTCTGCTATACTCTCAAAACAATCACCAGAAGTAGACTAAGTAACATAACTCAACAAACATGCAATTTTTCAACCTTTATGACAATTGATGTTATTTCTATTATATTTGCTATAAAAACATTTCAGATAAAAATTATTACTTGTATATGGGGCTTCAGATTCTTCCAGGTGAGAGCATGAGAAACTCCTTGATTAATATAATTTAATGTCTGTTGTAAAACTCGAGGAGCCATATATTGCTTCTCCTTGTACTGATACAACACCTTCAATAAAACCTTGGGAAAAATTTTTCGATCAAAAATCAATGTTCAAATAGAAATTTCAACCACTTACAAGCCAGTAAAAACAGTTAACACATATCTTAATGTCCAGCTCATCATCAAGAAAAACAACTGTATACTTTGAAAAATAATTTAACTCATTTCTGATTAAGAAAAGAGAAAACTATATGCTATCTTCGTTTTTCTGGTGTGTTTGTTGTTGTTGTTAGAGACAGTGTCTCACTACGGTGTCCTGGCTGGTCTCTAACTCCTGGCCTCAAGTGATTCTCCCATCTCAGCCTCCCAAAGTGCTGAGATTACAGGTGTAAGCCACCACACCTAACCCATATGCTACCTACTGAAAAATCACAGTATTGGGAGAAAACCCTATCTTGTTAAAGCCATCTTCTGGGAAAACTTTGCCCGAAGCAGTCAACTGCCTATTTAGCATCTGTCAATAGTTCTCACTCTACTTCATGTTTCAGATCATCGATAATGCAAAATGTGTCCACAACCTCTAGTGGTCCCCAAGACTATTTCAGAGGATCTACTAGTTTAAAGCTACTTGCACAATAATGTTATCTTTTTCTTTTTTTAAAATACTGTGTTTTGAGTAAATCAGTATTTGCATCAATGGTACAAAACCATGGTGTTAAATGTTCTGTTGCCTTATTTGAATCAAGAGAGTATGATATTAAAATCACTGTATTTTTATTTACTTATTTATTTATTTGAGATGGAGTTTTGCTCTTGTTGCCCAGGCTGGAATGCAATGGCACAATCTCGGCCCACTGCAACCTCTGCCTCCCAGGTTCAAGTGATTCTCCTGCCTCAGCCTCCTGATTATAGGCATGTAATTAGCCATCATGCCCGGCTAATTTTGTATTTTTAGTAGAGACAGGATTTCTCCATGTTGGTCAGGCTGGTCTCGAACTCCTGACCTCAGGTAATCTGCCTTCCAGAGCCTCCCAAAGTGCTAAGATAACAGGCGTGAGCCACCACTCCCGGCCAAGTCACTGTATTCTTTACAGCCATATTCTTATAGAACAAGTTTTTCCTAAGTTTTTTTTTTTTTTTTTTTTTTTTTTTTAAGACAGAGTTTTGCTCTGTCTCCCAGGCTGGAGTGCAGTGGCGTGATCTCAGCCCACTGCAATCTCTGCCTCCTGGGTTCAAGCCATTCTCCTGCCTCAGCCTCCCCAGTAGCTGGGATTACAGGCACACACCACCACACCCAGCTAATTTTTGTATTTTTAGTAGAGACAGTGTTTCACCATGTTGGCCAGGCTGGTCTTGAACTCCTGACCTCATCATCTGCCCGCCTTGGCCACCCAAAGTGCTGGGATTACGGGTGTGAGCTACTGCACCCAGCCAAGAATATATGTAATGACAAGAAAAATTATGATTACTCAATGAGAAGTATACATACAGCCATTCTACTACATACCAAAGTACAATGGTTACAACACTTGGGAGATTGAGTTGCAAGCTGAAATAGTCTCTTATTCCATGAAACACTACATTATGCTTGAAAGAACAACTGATAGACAATAGTTATTGAGACTATGAATACGGCAGATTTTTCTCAAAAACGAATAAAATGAGTACATCATTTCAAGGAAAATTGCTGACAATATGTTACTGGTGTTAAAATTTGAGGTTTCAAGCAAAAATTAGAATTATGGGCCAGGCGCGGTGGCTCATGCCTGTAATCCCAGCAGTTTGGGAGGCCGAGGCAGGTGTTCACCTGAGGTCAGGAGTTCAAAACCAGCCTGACCAATATGGAGAAAACCCATCTCCACTAAAACTTCAAAATTAGCCGAGTGTGGTGGTGCATGCCTATAATCCCAGCTACTCGGGAGGCTGATGAGGCAGGAGAATCGCTTGAACCCGGGAGGCAGAGGTGGCAGTGAGCCAAGATTGTGCCACTGCACTCCAACCTGGGCAACAAGAGAAAAAGAAAAAAAAAATTATTTCCGTTAACATGTAACAGGCCTGTTATTATTTTTTAAATGAACTGCTTACTCTTATTTTAATTTCTAAATGATAAATATCACTAGGTCTAACTCACATAAATGAGAACTCAATGGTATCATAAGTAATTTGAGCATAAAGAGATCCTGAGACCAAAAATGTTTGAGACCTGGTACAGGGTCCAAACATGCACTCTTTAGAAGTCAAAGAAACTAGAAATAAGCAATATATAAATTAACTTAAAGATACCATGTTTTCACTTAGAAAAACTAAAAACAGACTTACTTGCTGGACACCAACAGCAAATGCCTTCAGAAATACTTCAGCAAATTCATTATACTCCTTGGAAACATTGCCAGGGCTTCCATATCTAAAAGAACATCAAAATGCCCATTGTTTCTTTATAATGCTTTATGCCAGCACTTTAAAGCAAAACCTTAATAAATTAATTTAAATCACCATATATGGATGAGATTACCTTTCAAAAAGTCTTGCTAAAATATGTAAGGCCCACTTCTTGCATTTCCACCATGGTAACTCAGGTCGATCATCTTCTTCAACTTGAAGTGTTTCCTTTAAAGAGACACTTATTTAATGATAGAGATAACACAATATAGGAGGAACAGCATGAGATGAGAACAGATTGACAAAAATGTGAATGCTTCTCTAATGTTGGCCTTTTTTTTTTTTCTTTGTGAGACAGAGTCTTGCTCTGTCACCCAGGCTGGAGTGCAGTGGTGCCATTTCAGCTCACTGCAAGCTCTGTCTCCCGGGTTCAAGCCATTCTCCCGCCTCAGCCTCCCAAGTAGCTGGGACTACAGGCATCCCCCCCGCCACCGCCCAACTAATTTTTTGTATTTTTAGTAGAGATGGGACTTCACCGTGTTAGCCAGGATGGTCTCGATCTTCTGACCTCGTGATCTGCCCGCCTCAGCCTCCCAAAGTGCTGGGATTACAGGCGTGAGCCACCACGCCTGGCCTGATGTTGGCCTTTCATAGTAGAAGGTTAGACTTGGAAAAGTATTAACCCTATTTAAATCCAAGAGGCATCCTCACTGCTTCACTAGTTGGTTATAAAAGACATGCTTTTTAAAATTCTTCTACAAGCTTAAAACCAAACATTTTAGTCAAGATCTAAATAGTATAGTCAAGGCCACGACAATTGTAGCTTAATCAAAATCAGTATATTTCATAATGGAAAGGGCATGAGAAACTCCATTTCGGAAATCTAGTTTCAGGTACATAAGAATAAATGTGCAAGGATTTGTGTACAAGAATACTAATTCTAATACTATTTGTAATGAAAAAAAATTACCAAGAACCTGAACATTCATTAATAAGGGAATGTTTAATTATGGAAGATCCATAAAAGATTATTACACAATCAGCCGGGCACGGTGGCTCAAGCCTGTAATCCCAGCACTTTGGGAAGCCGAGACGGGTGGATCACGAGGTCAGGAGATCGAGACCATCCTGGCTAACACGGTGAAACCCTGTCTCTACTAAAAAATACAAAAAACTACCCGGGCGAGGTGGTGGGTGCCTGTAGTCCCAGCTACTCAGGAGGCTGAGGCGGGAGAATGGTGTAAACTCGGGAGGCGGAGCTTGCAGTCAGCTGAGATCCGGCCACTGCACTCCAGTCCGGGCGACAGAGCAAGACTCCGTCTCAAAAAAAAAAAAAAAAAAAAAAAAAGATTATTACACAATCACTGAAAGAAGGAACTGGATCATTATATATTAACCTAAGACATCCATAACATATATATATGTATTTTTTTTTGAGACAGAGTCTTGCTCTGTCGCCAGGCTGGAGTGCAGTGGCACAATCTCGGCTCACTGCAAACTCCGCCTCCCTGGTTCAAGTGATTATCCTGCCCAGCCTCCCCAGTAGCTGGGATGACAGGTGTGCGCCACCACGCCCAGCTAATTTTTGTATTTTTAGTAGAGACGGGGTTTCACCATGTTGGCTAGGATGGTCTCAATCTCCTAATCTCATGATCCGCCTGCCTCAGCCTCCTAAAGTGCTGTGATTACAGGCATGAGCCACTGCGCCCAGCCTATCCATAGCATATTTTTCAAGTAGGATAAGGAAGTGAACATACAGAGCAAGTGAATACTCTCATACATTGCTAGTGAGAGCAATGCTACAGCCACTTTTGAAACTACTTACAAAGTAAAACATACACCTACCCTATGACCCAATTCCTTTCTTTGATATTTATGCAAGAGTGTGAAAAACATGTGACCACAAAAAGACACGTAAGAATGTTCATAGCTTTACCTTTAATACTGAAAAAGTAAAACTACCCAGATGGCCATCAACATACATAAATTGTGATATATCTATACAATGGGATACCACTTAGCAATAAAATATAATAAATACCACTACACAACATGAAAGAATATTATAAATATATTAAGTGAAAGAAGCCAGGAACAAAAGATTACTTAATAAGTTCTAAAACAGATGAAATCTATTGTGCAGGAAATGAGATGATGGCAGAGATGACTAGAACCAGCCATGAGCAAACATTCTGAGGTGATGGTTAGATGGGTACATATAATTGTGTTAACTCACTGAATTGTTTATTTATAATCGGTGCACAGATTATAAATTATACCACAAAAAGGCACACAATGTGTATATGAGACCTTTAAAAGTTATATTTTATATCTATTAAATGTGCACAGAAAAATATACACCAAACTAGTTTCCTATGGAGTGTGTAGAAATGTTGTTTCTTGGCCGGGCGCGGTGGCTCAAGCCTGTAATCCCAGCACTTTGGGAGGCCGAGACGGGCGGATCACGAGGTCAGGAGATCGAGACCATCCTGGTTAATATGGTGAAACCCCGTCTCTACTAAAAAGTACAAAAAAAAAACTAGCCGGGCAAGGTGGCGGGCGCCTGTAGTCCCAGCTACTTGGGAGGCTGAGGCAGGAGAATGGCGTGAACCCGGGAGGCAGAGCTTGTAGTGAGCTGAGATCTGGCCACTGCACTCCAGCCTGGGCGATAGAGCGAAACTCCGTCTCAAAAAAAAAAAAAGAAATGTTGTTTCTTATGCATTGTTCATAAATCTTTTTGAAACAAATCTTAAAAAAAAAAAATTAGCCAGGCGCAGTGGCTCACGCCTGTAATCCCAGCACTTTGGGAGGCCAAGGCGGGTGGATCACGAGGTCAGGAGATTGAGACCATCCTGGCTAACACGGTGAAACCCTGTCTCTACTAAAAATACAAAAAATTAGCCCGGCGTGGTGGCGGGCACCTGTAGTCCCAGCTACATGGGAGGCTGAGGTAGGAGAATGGCGTGAACCCAGGAGGCAGAGCTTGCAGTCAGCTGAGATCCGGCCACTGCACTCCAGCCTGGGCGACAGAGCGAGACTCCGTCTCAAAAAAAAAAAAAAAGAAAAAAAAAATTAAACTACAAAATAGGACTTTGGTCTCACTTATGCGATTAACAATATTATATTGGATAAATTACATAACCCTCCCATGTCTAAGTTTAAAATAAAAGTCAGAAGGAATTTTGAGGGTTAAACGAGTATATATTAATAACAGTACATAAAACACACTAGGTAGGCTGGGCGCGGTGGCTCACGCCTGTAATCCCAGCACTTTGGGAGGCTGAGGCAGGTGGATCACAAGGTCAGGAGTTCAACACCAGCCTGGCCAAGATGGTGAAACCCTGTCTCCACGAAAAATAAAAAAATTAGCCAGGCATGGTGATGGGCACCTGTAATCCCAGCTACTTGGGAGGCTAAGGCAGGGAATTGCTTGAACCTGGGAGGCAGAGGTTGCAGTGAGTTGAGATCACACCACCACACTCCAGCCTGGGTGACAGAGTAAGATTCTGTCTCAAAAAAACAAAACACAACAAAACAGGGTATTCAGTAATCTGTAAATTCCCCTATATCTCTAGAAAACTAGACTATAGGCTGGGCGTGGTGGCTTACGCCTGTAATCACAGCACTTTGGTAGGCTAAGGTGGGCAGATCACCTGAGGTCAGAAGTTTGAGACCAGCCTGGCCAACATGGTGAAACTCCATCTCTCTAAAAATACAAAAATTAGCCCGACTTGCCGGGCGCGGTGGCTCAAGCCTGTAATCCCAGCACTTTGGGAGGCCGAGACGGGCGGATCACGAGGTCAGGAGATCGAGACCATCCTGGCTAACACGGTGAAACCCCGTCTCTACTAAAAAATACAAAAAACTAGCTGGGCGAGGTGGCGGGCGCCTGTAGTCCCAGCTACTCGGGAGGCTGAGGCAGGAGAATGGCGGGAACCCGGGAGGCGGAGCTTGCAGTGAGCTGAGACCCGGCCACAGCACTCCAGCCTGGGTGACAGAGCAAGACTCCGTCTCAAAAAAAAAAAAAAAAAATTAGCCCGACTTGGTGGCACACATCTGTAGTCCCAGCTACTTGGGAAGCTGAAGCATGAGAATCGCCTGAACCCAGTAGGCAGAGGTTGCAGTGAGCCGAGATTGCACCACTGCACTCTAGCCTGGGCAACAAGAGTGAAACTTCATCTCGGAAAAAAATTTAAAAAAAAAGAAAACTAGACTATAAAGAAAAATTGTAGTAATTTTAAAAATTTTGATTATAAAAATAACACAACTGGACAACTCTGAATGTACTAAAAACTACCAAGTTGTACTTTAAAAGAATAAATTTTATGGTATGTGAGTTATTTCTCAATAAAGTTATTATGAGAAAATAACATAACTACAAAGTTTGGCCAATTTGTAAAGCAAGTTCTTCCTGTGTACGTGGGCATCTGACAAATTAACTAGGCTAAGAGCCAGCTATGAGCTCTTAATTTAAGAACTCAGAAGAAACAGAAGATTTAGGATGAAACAAAAGGATAACAGAAGCACTTAACCAATAATATATTTTTAAAAACACCTTTTACAACTCTTTACACTGAGTAAATGTACATATATAATGCATATGTAAACAAATGAAAAGGTACCTCTAATCTAGAGAAAAACACATCACATATTATAAAAGTTCATAAAGAATGTTACAGGAAACACCAGTTAGAGTCTTCAAAAGACCATTAAATATTCATATTTAGTAATATAAGAGAACATATAGAAACTTACATTAGGTACATCCCTGTTCACAACAGTCTTTAAAATTTCTATCCATTCTGTCAGGTTCTGTTGGTTTATCAGTTCCAGTGGTAGTGTATACTAAATAAAAGTCAAGAATTAATGTCTCAAAATCCTTGCTAAAGAAAATCCCACTTCTTTTTACTCTTCACAATGCCTACCAAAAGTATTTCATTCAATCCACATTTCCTACTTTTAGTACATAGGCAAATTCCTTTGCTTGTTATCTATAATGGTAAACAGTGAGTGGGCATCCTTGCCATATTCCCATTTTACTGGGATATCTTATTTTCACCATAAGGTGTGATATTTATTGTAGACTTTTAATGAACAACTTTCATCAAGTTAAGAAAGATTCTATTTTAGGATTCTAACAGTTGTTTATTTTTTTCAAAGCAGACATAGTTATTTAATTTTATGAAATGCTTTATCTGACATCCATAAAGATAGTTACAGGTCTCTATTTTAATGTGATGTAAGGGTTAATTTAAAAATTAATTTCTTACTGTCGATCCATTCTTGTATGCCTGGGATAAATCCTATCTCTCAGTAGGCCAATAAAACAGATAACCAATTTGGGATTTTAGGACATCTATTTTCACAAGTGAGATGGGGCTATATTTTTACAACAGGGTATGCTAGTCTCAAAGAATAAGTTGAGAAACTACTTTGTCCTATTCCCTATGCCCTATGATAGTTTTCAAAAAGACCTATTATTTAATCCAAAAGTTATGATCCTCAGAGTTAGAAAAAATATTGAAAAGACTAGTGTTTATTCAAATTACTTAACAAAAGAATCATGTAAGAGTCCAACAGAACGGCATTAAGGTGCCCTTAGATTCATAGTGGCAGATAACTGAATGTCTTTAAAGATCTAGCAAAGACATACAAAATCCAACCAAAGAATAGAGTTAGGCAAGTACAATCTTAGTGGAGGTGAAGTCATAGATCTTTCTTCCTTTTTTTTAAGAGACCAGGTCTCGCTCTGTGAGGATGGAGTGCAGCCTTGAACTCCTGGCTTCAAGCAATCCTCCCACCTCAGCCTCCAGAATAACTGGGATTACAGGCTTATAGGTGCAAGCCACTGTGCCTGGCTCTGATCTATTTAAATGAGAGTTTTTAATGTAATGGTATGACTTGAGATAAACCCTTCTATGGTACACGGTACAACAAAAAGAACCAGAATTTTCCTGGTTTTTAAAAATCTGTTTTACAAGTAATTACATTTCACTGCAAATACTGACCCAACCATTTCTTTAGTGGGTATCTTTTATCCTAGAAAAATTTAGAACAACATACAGAAATAATAAAAGCCATTACTGTATACCAGTAAAGCCCACTGATTTAGTATTTTTGTGACAAGTTTAGGAATAGGTTTTGTATTGAGACAATCTATGTATAGTTTGCATGTTAAGTATGTGTTAGACTTCAACTGTAATCAAGTAACTGGTTTTCAGATTCATTAACTTTTTTTTTTTTTTTGAGACGGGTTTTTGTTCTTGTTGCCCATGCTGGAGTGCAGTGGCATGATCCTGGCTCACCGCAACCTCCACCTCGCACGTTCAAGCTTTTCTCCTGCCTCAGCTTCCCGAGTAGCCGAGATTACAGGCATGCACCACCACACCCGGCTAATTTTTTTGTGTTTTTAGTAGAGACGGGGTTTCTCCATGTTGGGTCAGGCTGGTCTCGAACTCCCCTCCTCAGGTGATCCGCCCACCTCGGCCTCCCAAAGTGCTGGGATTACAGGTGTGAGCCACCGCGCCTGGCCCAGATTCATTGATTCTTAAGGTGAAAGACAGTTTCTAAACTGACTAATTTGGTTGCAGTGGATGGTTTAAGAGAATTAGACATTGCCCATTTGCAATTTAAGATTTATCAGGGGCCTGGCACGGTGGCTCATGCCTGTAATCCCAGCACCCTGGGAGGCCAAGGCAGGCGATCATGAGGTCAGGAGTTCGAGACCAGCCTGACCAACATGGTGAAACCCTGTCTCCACTAAAAATACAAAAATTGGCCAGGCATGGTGGCACATGCCTGTAACCCCAGCTACTCAGGAGGCTGAGGCAGGAGTATTGCTTGAATCTGGGAGGAGGAGGTTGCAGTGAGCCGAGATTACGCCACTGCACTCCAGCCTGGGCGACAGAGCGAGACAGTCTCAAAAAAAAAAAAAAAAGATTCATTAGGGTTGTTTATGTATTTGGGGAGGAAGTATGTTTGTTTAGACTTATCATTTTGGCAATTTATGTTTTGCTAGAAAACCGTCCACTTAATGTAGATTTTCAAATTAACTATTATTCAGATGCTGAAATTCTTTGTTAATTCTTAATGTGGTAAATGACAGACTAACTTTTTATATATAAAAACTGCTTCATAGATATTACCTGAACAAGAGCATAGAAGATCTTGAATATTTGTTTCTGGATGAGGACAGACTGATCAGACTGGTCAGAAAGAAGCTGGATAAAACGATCCTTTAGAACTGGCAGAAAATGCTGCATTGCTGCTACCAATGGACTCCGCTCCTCTGGTTTTTTATACCTTTGAGTAGGAATACAAACTAATTCTGTAAGAATTTATTTCCACAATTTTATATATATTTAAACTATGCATTTATTTCCACAAATATTATCAAATACTTCCTAACCAATTTAGAAAAAGAAAAATATCTAGAACAAAACCATAAAAAGAAAGCATCTTGAATAAAACCTTAAGTAAAGATTATCCAGTATTTTCTGAATATGTATTATAAGGTCAATAATCTTCAAGGCGCACATGAGTATCCTCACTTTTATAGTTGAGGAAACTGAGGCACAGAGGTTAACTATCTTTCTCAGTATTACATAGTTAGGCATGAACCTAGGCAACTGGAATAGGTTACTGACCTCATAATAAATGTTCAGAAAATACTAGATAATCTTTACTCACGGTTTTATTCAAGATGCTTTCTTTTTACGGTTTTGTTCTAGATATTTTTCTTTTTCTAAATTGGTTAGGAAGTATTCGATTATATTTGTGTAAATAGTAGCAGCTGATAAATAAAACTGATTATATATTACCATCCGTAAGTAATTTACATACCAACAGCATTAAGGCAGAAGTGGTATACATAAAGCAGAAAATACTTTATTTCTAAAAGCATCATAAACCAGAGTTCTTCCATTAACCCAAAGGGCAACAAAATGTGACCAACGGGCTATCAATTATGAGCCAAGATCGTGCCACTGCACTACAGCCTGGGTGACAGAGAGACTTGATCTCAAAAAATATATATATTGTTAAAAAGCCTGTTGAGGGTTGGGCACGGTGGCTCACGCCTCTAATCCTAGCATTTTGGGAGGCCGAGGCGGGCAGATCATGAGGTCAGGAGACCAAGACCATCCTGGCCAACACGGTGAAAACTCGTCTCTACTAAAACACAAAAAATTGGCCGGGCGTGGTGGTGGGCACCTGTAGTCCCAGCTACTCGGGAGGCTGAGGCAGGAGAATGGCACGAACCCAGGAGGCGGAGCTTGCAGGGAGCCACTGCACTCCAGCCTGGGCAACAGAAAGAGACTCCGTCTCAAAAAACAAAAAACAAAAAACCAAACAATCAAATTTATAACTATACAAAAGCAATTCCAGTATCCTCTTTTTTTTATTTTTTATTTTTGGAGAAAATGCCTCACTGTCACCCAGGCTGGAGTGCAGTGGTGATCATGGCTCACTGAAGCCTCAACCTTCCAGGTTCAAGCTATCCTCCCACCTTAGCCTCTTGAGCAGCTGGGACTACAGGCATGTGCCACCACACCCGGCTGATTACTTTTTTTTTTTTTTTCTGCAGAGAAAGGGATAGAAACGGGTTCCACTATGTTGCCCAAACCGGTCTCAAACTCCCGGGCTCAAGTGATTTGCCTGCCTCAGCTTCCCAAAGTGTTGGGATTACAGGATGAGCCACTGCTCCCAGCCCCAGCTTCCATTATTAAGGAGTCAATAGGCAGACTAAATTTGTAAAATATAGATTACTGATTATAGAAATCATTATTCTAAGAGCCACAGCTTATCTTTCTGGAATAGATACTATCAAAACAGCTTTAACTTGGTTTTCCATAGCACATCCCAGTTGTATTTATTGGTACCCCTCTTCCTTAAGAGAGAAAATATAAAGAATTGAGTGAGTACATTTTAAAATGATAATGGGAGACTCTTTTTAAAAGCTAGATTTTTTTTCCTACCAGTTGAAATGAGTAACAAAGTAAATCACCAGGAATAAAAAATACAAAAAGGAATGTTCACATTAACAATGACTGCTAAAGCTATTAACACAATCTACTGACAAATTATTTCAAATATTACTTTAATGTGCTAAGAAATTATACCTAGCATATATTTTAAAAGTTTATCTATACCTTCGAGTTGATAAAATAACAATTCACGAAAGAAAGCCATTTGTACTCTCCAATCTGATTATACAAACTACAAGTATACACAAAATTCCCTTTAAACACTAACTAATATGATGCAGCTCTCTCTATTTATGCATCACAGGTCCATCACCCACCCTAAGAGACTTTAAATACTTGTTCTGCATCAGATATTCTCTCCTACCTCCCTCAATACCCTGAATAGTGGACTGGGAGTTGAGTGGTACTAGTTGTCAATCTAAGCTAATGAGTAAAAAATTACGGTACCAAACTTATTACTACCCTGTAAGACCTGAACATTCCTGAAAGTATGAAAATATGACACTAATAAAATTCTACTACCACAAGGCTGTGATGTGTCAAACTGGAGAACCATACTCACAGAAAATCCTTAAATACTAGTCTTATCACTATTCTGTTAAAAAAAAATTTTCAGTGGTTCTTAGTATCTAAAAGATCACATCCAAATTTCCCATTCTGGCACTCAAAACCCTCTTTAACATGGTCCCAATTTACCAGTCCAAAATTATTCCCAACCTCTCACTGGGAATTATCAATACCATTAAGCAGTCTCCTCACTACCCACTAAAGACAGGTTCTCACATTTCCGTCTCTTTCTTTGTTCATACCACTCCATATGGTGTGACACGCCTTCCTCTTCATGTTCTTTGTGTTCCTTCAACTGGCAAGCATTTCCTGAGATCTATGCTCCTGAGGACCATCACAAATTCCAATTTTTCCATAAATTTTCTTAGAACTGCTTCAGTCCACACAGATCCCTTGTGAACACCTTGTGCTTCACAACGAAACACTGGCTGAAAATGAACTGAATTCCAATGATGTAGCAGCCTCCTGTATCTCCCATTTAAAAATCCCTGTCATATTCCCTCCTGCTAAGATTATGGGACAGGACGGACTTGAACCTCCTCAATGATATTGACAGCTTATTGCTTTTATTTTCTCCAATTTTAGTCACTCAGACTAAACTGTAACAGAACTGTAACAGCTGGAACATTCCTTAGCAGGAAGACGGGTATCTGGTGGGAACACAAGAAAACACCAGTACCAATGCTGTAAATGGTATTGTTTCTCTCCTGCTCAGAGAACAAAAGCAGCAGTTCATCAGCCACTTTGAGATGGGACCCAAAGAGAGTATCGGAAGCTAACTATAAGTCCCAGAATTAGAGGGCTCACAATGGCATCTGTGTAGCTGTTAGGACTGGCAATAAAGTCACCATCATGGTATAAAACTCTTCCTTATGCCTTCCTCATAATATCCCATCAAACCTTTTCAAGTGCCTATCAACTACAGACTTAAAAAACTCCTTCAACATGTGGCCTACCACTCTCAGTGCTATACTTCAACTTTCCAGGTTAGATCTTTTTTTCCTGATCCCTAAAACAAGATCTAAAATAATCACTTGGCCTAAAATCTTTTTTTCCTAATACTAATGACATATATGAACTATAATCTGCTTAAATATGCCAACAATGAAATAGGTGAGTGTGAATCCCCCAAAACACACTGATTAAAGAAGATCACATGAAATTCCAATGAATTCTCAAAGAATCAGAGGGAGGTTCCTAAACTGAGATAAAAACTCAAAGAAAAAAAGCCACAAGTAATAAAGAGCTTTAATCCTCAAAGTATTCTGATCACCTTCACATTTTAGAAAACTTATCGGAAGGACTTTTATCAGCACGTATTGAGGAGCCCAGCTTTAGAGATAACTTAGTTTTTGAATAGGTAAAGAGACGACGATTAAGAAAAAAGGGCACAAGGAGTTTCTTAATAGAATAAAGAAACTGCAGAGTTAGAATGCTACTTCAAAAAGAAAAGAATAAATTGAAATTACCATATAATTCACTAATTTTATTATCTATAATTTTACATGTTCAAACTGGCTTAAATTTTCCCAACTTTTCCTACTTCTCAAAGCTCTGCAAGAATTGAAAGAAACACTTACTCATAATTTTTCACAAGCTGATAAAGGCAAAGAAGAATTCCTAGCCAACAAGCACTGTTATCGGACTGAAGATAAAAGCCAATTTTGTCCACAATGGCAGTCCAGCGGCTTGGATAATCATGTTTGATGATGTGATGAATGCATGTAGTAAGCTGTACCCTGAAAGCCAAAAATAAACAGTAAGGAAAAAATCCTAACTAGGTAAGATTTTGCTAACTCATAGAAAGGAAAATAGAGTTTAGCCAAAATCTGATTTTAAAATAACCCATGTGATGTTAGATGTACACAGAATATATTTGATTCAGAATAAGTCACTGAGCAAAACGAAACCCAACAAATGTTACAAATACAGGTGTTTTATTTTTCATTCCTATCATCAATAAACAAGTTTCATTTAAGAACATCAATTAGGCTGGGTGCGCTGGCTCACGCCTGTAATCCCAGCACTTTGGGAGGCCCAGGCGGCAGATTACAAGGTCAAGGGATCAAGACCATCCTGGCCAACATGGTGAAACCCCATCTCTACCAAAAACACAAAGACTAGCTGGGCCTGGTGGTGCACGCCTGTAATCCCACTTACTCAGGGGGCTGAGGTCACTCTGCCCAGCCCACAAGTTTTATATGAGGTTTTTGGTTTCATCAATGTGAAATCAAACCATAGTAAGAAAATAAATTACAGGCCAGGCATGGTGGCTCACATCTCTAATCCCAGCACTTTGGGAGGCCTAGGCAGGTGGATCATTTGAAGTCAGGAGTTCCAGACCAGCGTGGCCAACATGGTAAAACCTTGTGTCTACTAAAAATACAAAAATTAGCCAGGGATGCTGGTGCACGCCTGTAATTCCAGCTACTCGGGAGACTGAGGCAGGAGGATTGCTTAATCCCGGGAGACAGAGGTTGCAGTGAGCCGAGATTTCGCTACCTCACTCCAGCCTGGGCGACAGAGCAAGATTCAATCTCAAAAAAAAAAAAGCTAAGGCATTCTCCTGTAATAGCATTTGTTGCGTAAGTTTTCTGCTACAAAAAAAAAAACAGGGTTATATGTTCTGAAAAGACCTCAAAAGCCCCCCAGAAAAACAAAACACAGGCCAGGTGCAGTGGCTCACTCCTGTAATGCCAGCACTTTGTGAGGCCAAGGCAGTTGGATCATGAGGTCAGGAGATCGAGACCATCCTTGGCAACATGGTGAAACCCCGTCTCTACTAAAAATACAAAAATTAGCTGGGCGTGGTGCTGTGTGCCTGTAATCCCAGCTACTCGGGGAGCTGAGAGGCAGGAAAATCGCTTGAACCCAGGAGGCAGAGGTTACAGTGAGCAAGGATCGCACCACTGCACTCCAGCCTGGCCACAGAGAAGGAGTCCATTTCAAAAAAACAAAAACAAACAAAAAACAAAAAACCCTGAAAGTTACATCCCTGCAGAAATGGGTAAATTTTAAAAACACATACCTGATGAGCTCAGGAGAATGGATAATGGCTTCTACAATATTTTCTCGAATACAATGGCGATCTTCTTCTGGAATAGTATAAGGGGATATATCCCCTGGCGCTGTTTCTCGATCAGGCCAATACTGTGTTATCATATTTTTCAAATAGATAACACCTAAAATACAGATCAGTTTGACAAAGAATGTTTACTGTGAAAGTACTGTGAAAATTCCTTAAATGTTCATACCTCAAGTATTTCTTTCAGACCACTGTTTGTAAAGCTATGCTTTCATTAACAAAATACATTAAATTATTTTTAAAGTTGATAATGCACAAATTGAACACTCAGTTACAGCAATCATGCACAAGGTTATTACTAATCACATAGCGTAAGAAAACTCTGCAAATAACCCCAGAGAAAACTGGTTTTTTTAAACGTCACAACACTTTTTACCCTGTTTTCTATAGGAGAGTTAAATTAAATCAAATCAGTTTTCTAAATGAAGCCTCTCAAGACAAAACCATCATACACACCCCAACATAGCTTCTACAACTCATCACACAAAGGTAATAAAAAAAACAATTCTTATCACAGAAAAATCATAGCATACAAAGGTTCTTAATCTATAAATTTAAGTATTTCAATCCCATACCACTTCAAATTCAAATTATGTTATGGGAGAATTTACTGTGTTCAGAAATTACAGATTACTATTTTTCCGTCAGTTATCATACTGCTACCTTCGCACATTGCTATTTGACAAGTTAACAAACTGATGAAGTGGCAAAATCTAGGTTGCTAGCAATGCTTTTTACCCAGCACTTTCAGAGAGAGGGGGACAACAGAATCACAAATGTGTAAGATGTACTGTAAAGGGAAACTGTCCAAAATTAATTCTTAAATTCTGCAAAACACTGGATCGTCTCTAATTAGCAATTCTTATCTCGAGTCCTGTACTTTTTTTTTTTTTTTTGCGACAAGAGTCTCGCTCTGCTGCCCAGGCTGGAGTGCAGTGGCACCATCTGGGCTCACTGCAAGCTCCACCTCCCTGGTTCACGCCATTCTCCTGCCTCAGCCTCTGGAGTAGCTGGGACTACAGGCGCCCACCACCACACCCGGCTAATTTTTTGTATTTTTTTAGTAGAGCCGGGGTTTCACCATGTTAGTCAGGATGGTCTCCATCTCCTGACCTCGTGATCCGCCTGCCTCGGCCTCCCAAAGTGCTGGGACTACAGGCGTGAGCCACCGTGCCCGGCCTCGAGTCCTGTACTTATTTGAACAAGGATAACCGACAGAACTGGGATTTTTATATTCTAGTTTGCTTTAATTTAGAAATTAAATATTCGATCTTACAGTATTTCAAATAGATTAAGACTATATATTAAAATACCCCTCAACAAGGTTTTTTTTTTTTTTTTTGAGACAGAGTCTCGCTCTGTCGCCCAGGCTGGAGTGCAGTGGCCGGATCTCAGCTCACTGCAAGCTCCGCCTCCCGGGTTTATGCCATTCCCCTGCCTCAGCCTCCCGAGTAGCTGGGACTACAGGCGCCCACCACCATGCCCGGCTAGTTTTTTGTATTTTTTTAGTAGAGATGGGGTTTCACCATGTTAGCCAGGATGGTATCGATCTTCTGACCTCGTGATCCGCCCATCTCGGCCTCCCAAAGTGCTGGGATTACAGGCTTGAGCCACTGTGCCCGGCCTCAACAAGGTATTTTTATGAGATGGAGTCTCGCTCTGTCGCCAGGCTGGAATGCAGTAGTGCGATCTTGGTTCACTGCAACCTCTGACTCCCTGGTTCAAGCGATTCTCCTTGCCTCAGCCTCCCGAGTAGCTGGGATAACAGGCATGCACCACCATGCCCAGGTAATTTTTGTATTTTTAGTAGAGACGGGTTTTCACCTTTTGGCCAGGATGGTGTCAATCTCCTGACCTTGTGATCCGCCCGCTTTGGCCTCCCAAAGTGCTGGGATTTATAGGCGTGAGCCAACGTTTTAAGATAAACTACACCTACGATAAAGAGTCAAATAGGACCAACAAAATCCAGGTTATTACTACTACAGAATTTTGGTTCTTTTTCTCCAAAACAGAACAGAGACCAACATCAAGACCACACAACAGTCCCAATGTCTCTGGATGCAATCTCTGAATATTTCCATTCTAAGTAAAGAATGGGATATATATGCTTATGTGATTTGGAATGATAAACATTTTTTGCCCCATCAAAACAGAACTTGTTACTGCACTGTAAGGATCTCATGGCCGGGCGCGGTGGCTCACGCCTGTAATCCCAGCACTTTGGGAGGCCGAGACGGGCGGATCACAAGGTCAGGAGATCGAGACCACGGTGAAACCCCGTCTCTACTAAAAATACAAAAAATTAGCCGGGCGCGGTGGCGGGCGCCTGTAGTCCCAGCTACTCGGGAGGCTGAGGCAGGAGAATGGCGTGAACCCAGGAGGCGGAGCTTGCAGTGAGCCAAGATCGCGCCACTGCACTCCAGCTTGGGGGACAGAGCGAGACTCCGTCTCAAAAAAAAAAAAAAAAAAAAAAAAGGATCTCATGATTCAGTCTACTCTAGCCAGAATAGATACTCTAGCAAAGACAGAATGAACTAATCATTCGAAATCTAGCAGATGAAACCACCATATGCCATGCACTACAGAATCTCATTCCAAGAACATAATTTTTTTTTTTCTTTTTTGAGAGAGGGTCTCAAGTCTGTTGCCCAGACTGGAGTACAATGGCATAATCTCGGCTCAGCACAACCTCCATCTCCCAGGTTTAAGCGATTCTTCTGCCTCTGCCTCCCGAGTAGCTGGGATTACAGGTGCATGCCACTACCACCCGGCTAATTTTTTTGTATTTTTAGTAGAGACAGGGTTTCACCATGTTGACCAGGCTGGTCTTGAACTCCTTACTTCAAATGATCCACCTTCCTTGGCCTTCCAAAGTGCTGGGATTATAGGTGTGAGCCACCGTGGCCAGCCCCAAGTATATAATTTTTAAATTAGCAATATTTTAAATTTTTTGACCAATTCCATAGTTTAACTGCTTCCAATTGTGTACACACTAAAACAATTTCCCAGTGTAATTTATTTTTCTAGTACACATAACCAAGTCTCTAGAATTTATTAATATCACTCCTAAAGGCCAAACACTTAACTGTATAGTAAAATTTTGGATTTAAAGGCAGATTCTTATCTAAAAATGGGAAAATGTAAACTTTACTAGTAAAAGATAAATGAGACTTGAATATATATAAAAAAGAAACAAGACCAGGCACAGTGGCTCATGTCTTTGATCCCAGCACTTTGGGAGGCTCAGGCAAGAGGATCACTTGAGGCCAGGAATTCAAGACCAGCCTAGAGGCTAGGCGTGGCAACTAAGGCCTGTAAATCTCAATACTTTGGAAGCCGAAACCAGCCTGGGCAAGACAGTGAGACCCCATCTCTACCAAAAAAAAAAAAAGACCAGCCTCAGCAACATACTGAGACTCCATCTCTAAAAAATAAAATAATTAAGATGGGTGTAGTGACACATGCCTGTAGCCCCAGATGTTTGGGAGGCTAAAGCAGAAAGATTACTTGAGCCCAGGAGTTTGGAGATTCAGTGAGCTATAACTGAGTCACTGCACCCCAGCCTGGGCAAGGATCAAGACCCTGAGGAAGAAAGGAAAGGGAGGAAGGGAAGGAAGGAAGGGAAGGAGGAAGGAAAGGGAAGGGAAGGAGGAAGGGGGGGAAGGAGGAAGGGAAGGGAAGGAGGAAGGGAAGAAGGAAGGGAAGGAGGAAGGGAAGGGAAGGGAGGGAGGAAGGAAGGAAGGAAGGAAGGAAAGGAGACAATAAAAATTATTACCCTTTTCTATTAAAATTAGAAATATTTTCAAAAAGATTTACTGCTGACCCGGGAGTTCAGTCATTTACATAAAATTGTTTGCTTTTAAAAAATCATGGCCAGGCATGGTGGCTCACGCCCATAAAACTAGCACTTTGGAAGGCCCAGGCAGGCAGATCGCTTGAGCTCACAAGTTTGAGACCAGCCTGGACAATAGGGCAGGACCCCATCTCTACAAAAAATACAGTTAGTGGGGCATGGTGGTGCTGCCTATAGTCCCAGCTACTCAGGAGGCTGAGGTAGGAGGATGGCTTGAGCCTGGGAGGCAGAGATTGCAGTGAGTCAAGATGGAGCTACTAAATTCTAGCCTGGGCATTATAGCCAGTTTGTCTTAAAAAAAAAAAAAAATCCTATCTGCCTAGCAGAGTCCAGGATAATTAATTAATTTACAGTGATAAAAAATTTAAATTCATTTATTTCCTGAGTACCTACACTGTACTAGGCAACATTTTAGGCACTGAAAATGAAAATATACTGTTAACAAAACAGACCTGAGGCTAAATTCTATTTCTAAAAATTGAAACAGTTTACTGCACATGGCATATTATGGCTAGTTATTTAGCCATTAAAATATAAATCTGAAGGCCGGGAGCCGTGGCTTACACCTGTAATCCCAGCACTTTGGGAGGCCGAGGCGGGCGGATCATGAGGTCAGGAAATCAAGACCATCCTGGCAAACACGGTGTAACCCCGTCTCTACTAAAAAAAAAAAAAAAAAATTACCCGGGGGTGGTGGCGGTCACCTGTAGTCCCAGCTACTTGGGAGGCTAAGGCAGGAGAATGGTGTGAACCCGGGAGGCGGAGCTTGCAGTGGGCGGAGGCCTCGCTACTGCACTCCAGCCTAGGCGACAGAGCGAGACTCCGTCTCAAAAAAAATAATCTGAAGACCGGAACCACATAAAGAAAAGGGAAATGCTTAGTATACAACATTAAGTGAAACAAGGAAAACTTTTTTTTTTTTTGAGGCGGAGTCTCACTCTGTAGCCCAAGCTGGAGTGCAATGGCGCGATCTCGGCTCACTGCAAGCTCCGCCTCCCGGGTTCTTGCCATTCTCCTCCCTCAGCCTCCCAAGTAGCTGGGACTACAGGTGCCCGCTAATTTTTTGTATTTTTAGTGGAGACGGGGTTTCAGCGTGTCAGCCAGGATGGTCACTATCTCCTGACCTTGTGATCCGCCTGCCTCGGCCTCCCAAAGTGGTGGGATTACAGACTGCGCCACCGCACCCGGCCCCAACAAAATTTTTAACAAAATAGGTACAGGGGAAAAGAAGAGCAAGAAATAACACAAAAATGTAATATGTCTTTCTAGAATGATGAAATTATTGGTACTTTATATTTCCCATAACAAAATTATTACATCTGCAAATAAATTAAGAAGAAATGAAAAGGCTGGGCGTGGTGGCTCACGCCTGTAATCCCAGCTACTCCGGAGGCTAAGGCAGAAGAATGGCTTGAACCTGGGAGGCAGAAGTTGCAGTGAGCCGAATTTGCACTGCTGACTCCAGCCTGGACGACAGAGTGAGACTATCTCAAAAAAAAAAAAAAATTAAAATGTAAACTCCATTTTTTTTACAAATTAACATAATATTCGGAAAAGTATGCCACATTTTCAGACTATTTGATACTAAGGGAAGTGGCTCAATATGTTGAACAGGAACTAAAAATAGTATAATACTTTTTTTTAAACTGTTAAAATGCAAAAAGGTGTTAAGAGATGACTATATAAACAAACAAGTTTGAGTCTTGTTTGAATCACTCATCAGGGAAGGACTCTAAAAATACATAGAACCTTTTAATAAACCCCATCAATTTCTATTTGAAGCTTCTTTTTTAATTCAACTAAATATAAAATTATTCCTTTAAACTGTGCCACCAAATATCAAGGTACCTGATGTTAGCTGTAAACACTGAAGGTAAATTACCTGGGGGGAAAAATTGCCAAAGGGCCATCCCAAGATACTTCTGCTGTTTGATTATGAACCTTTTAAACAATAGATTACATACACTCAAAATAATTTAGGAAACTTGCCTGCCTGTCTCACAGGTAAATCCAGCTGTTCCGACATAGTAATCTGGAGCAGTGTTGAGACAAAATTCAGAGACTTGTGTGCCTACAAAGAAAAAAAGTCCATTTTAAATTTCTGCAAATAAGTGTACTTTAAAATAACAGATCAAAGAGGCTTCAATATTTTTCCATTGCTTGGCTCACACAAAAGGCTCTTCATAACCAGTTCCAGCCTTATTTCTCATCACTCCCTTATACTGAACTTTAAGGAATTTAATGACTTAAATCCTAAAACTTTTTGGATGTCTGCATTTGCCTGTATACCACTGCACTTCCCATTTATCCCAACTAGCATTCTTTTTTCTTTAATTTTTGAGACGGAGTCTGACTCTATCGCCCAGGTTGGAGTGCAGTGACGCAATCTCAGCTCACTGCAACCTTTGCCTCCCAGGTTCAAGCAATTCTCCTGTCTTAGCCTCCAGAGTAGCTGAGACTACAGGTGTGCATGACCACACCTGGCTAATTTTTTTTTTTTGTTTTATGAGACAGAGTCTCACTCTGCCACCCCCAAGGCCCGAGTGGAGTGGCGCAATCTCAGCTCGCTGCAACCTCCACCTCCTGGGTTCAAGCGATTCTCCTGCCTCAGCCTCCTGAGTAGCTGGGACTAGTGCCACCATACCCAGCTAATTTTTTGTATTTTTTTAGTAGAGATGGGGTTTCACTGTATTGGCCAGGCTGGTCTCGAACTCCTGACCTTGTGATCTGCCTGCCTTGGCCTCCCAAAGTGCAGGGATTACAGGTGTGAGCCACTGTGCCCAGCCCTAATTTTTTATATTTTTAGTAGAGTTGGAGTTTCACCATATTGGCCAGGCTGGTCTCGAACTCCTGACCTCGTGATCCGCCCTCCTCGACCTCCGAAAGTACTGGGGTTACAGGTGTGAGTTACTGCGTCTGACCCCCAGCGAGCATTCTTTTTTTTTTTTTGAGACAGAGTCTCGCTCTGTTGCCGTGGCTGGAGTGCAGTAGCATGATCTCAGCTTACTGCAACCTCCGCCTCCTGGGTTCAAGCGATTCTTCTGCCTCAGCCTCCCAAGTGGATGGGGCTACAGGTGTGCACCACTATGCTTGGCTAATTTTTGTATTTTTAATAGAGACAGGGTTTCACCATATTGGCCAGGCTGGTCTTGAACTCCTGACTGTGTGATCTGCCGCGTTGGCCTCCCAAAGTGTTGGGATTACAGGCATGAGCCACCATGCCAGGCCCTCCAACTAGCATTCTTAACCTACACTGGTGACAGCAGCTCAATAACACTATCCTCTGTGATACCTGTTTCCTCTTTCAAGTAATTTCTCCATAGAAACATTTCATTAAATGGCCAGACACATACGAAATCAATAAAAATGAACAGTTTGGTCCAGGCATGGTGGCTCTGGGAGGCCGAGGCGGGCGGATTGCCATGAATACTTTGCGGGTAGTTTCCAAGGTGGTGATAGTGTTATTTCTTGATATGACTGTTGTTTTATACAAGTGTGCTCAGTTTGTGAAAACTGACTGTACCTTTATGACCACCTTTGTGTATACATGTTACATTTCAAAAGAAAGTTAAAAATCAATAGCTTTGAACATACAATAAAAGAATACAGACTATATAATCATAATGTAATAAATACATTTATATGAATATGCAATAGAATTTCGCACATTTTAAATTTTTTAAATTTTCCACATTTTACATTATAGACCTGGATCACTTTCATTAACAGTACAAAAAGGTTACATATTCCTAAATTTGTCATATTTGCTTCTGATTTTTTTTTTTATTTTATTTTTTGTTTGCTTTGTTGTTGTTAGAGATCAGGTCTCGCTATGTTGCCCAGGCTGGTCCTAAACTGCTGGGCTAGGCTCAAGAGCTCCTGCCTTAGTCTTCTAAAGTGCTGGGATCACAGGCGTGAGCCACCACACCTAGCCTGCTTCTCATTTAAAGAACTGAACATTTTATCTTGAAATGGTGGGCAAAACAATCTTTTTAAAATGAACATTCAAGTTAAATCTTTTCTTGTATATTTTCTCAGTTTCATTCTCCTTTGTCCCAATATAACCACCACTTACAATGTCATCTTTTAGCTCAATGTTCACATGAACAATATTCTGGTCTGTATTTTAGTATATTCTTTTGTATGTTTGTTTTTTGAGACGGAATTTCACTCTTATCACCCAGGCTGGAGTGCAATGGTGCAATCTCGGCTCACTGCAACCTCCGCCTACCAGGTTCAAGCGATTCTCCTGCCTCAGCCTCCAGAGTAGCTGGGATTACAGCACGCCCAGATAATTTTTTGTTTTTTTAGTAGAGACGGGGTTTCGCCATGTTGGCCAGGCTAGTCTCAAACTTCTCACTGCAGGTGATCCACCCGCCTCGGCCTCCCAAAGTGCTGGGATTACAAGCATGAATGAGCCACCCGTTCCCAACTATTTTAGTATCTTCTTACAGACTTTACCCCATTCTGCAAACACATTCTTATAGAGAATTTTCCAGCTGGGTGCAGTGGCTCATGCCTGTAATCCCAGCACTTTGGGAGGCTGAGGTGGGCAGATCACTTGAGTCCAGAAGTTCGAGACCAGCCTGACCAAAATGGTGAAACCCCATCTCTACCAAAAATATAAAAATTAGCCAGGCGCATGCCTGTAACCCCAGCTACATGGGAGGTTGAAGTATAAGAATGGCTTGAACCCCAGAGGCAGAGGTTGCATCGAGCCAAGATAAGGCCACTGTACTCTATCCAGCCTGGGTGACAGAGGCTCTGTCTCAAGAAAAAAAGGAAAAAAAAACAAACAAAAAAACCACACAAAGACTGGGTGCAGTGGCTCACGTCTGAAATCCCAGCACTTTGGAAGGCTGAGGTGGCTGGATCACTTGAGGCCAGGAGTTCAAGACCAGCCTAGCCAACAAGGTGAAACACCATCTCTACTAAAAATACAAAAATCAGGCCGGGTGCGGAGGATCATGCCTGTAATCCCAGCACTTTGGGAAGCCACGGTGGGCGGATCACTTGAGTTCAAGCCTAGCCTGGCCAGCATGGTGGAACACTGTCTCTAATAAAAATACAAAAATTAGCCGAGTGTGGTGGCGCATGCCTGTAATCCCAGCTACTCAGGAGGCTGAGGCAGGAGAATCACCTGAACCCGGGATGCAGAGGTTGCAGTGAGCTGAGATCCCGCTATTGTACTCCAGCCTGGGCGACAGAGTGAGACTGTGTCTCGGAAAAAAAAAAAAAAAAAAAAAAGCCGGGCATGGTGGCTCATGCCTGTAATTCTAACACTTTGGGAGGCCAAGGCAGGTAGATCACCTGAGGTCAGGAGTTCAAGACCAGCCTGACCAACATGGCAAAACCCCATCTCTATTAAAAATACAAAAATTAGCCAGGCTTGGTGGCGGGCACCTGTAATCCCAGCTACTCAGGAAGCTGAGGCACAAGAATGGCTTGAACCCAGGGGGCGGAGGTTGCAGTAAGCTGAGATAGCACCACTTCACTCCAGCCTAGTCAAAAGAGTGAGACTCTGTCTTAAAAAAAAAAAAAATTTTCCTTTGAATATAAAAAATGGTTTCACATTAGAATCTAGACTTTATTCTTTCAATCACTCCAAAAATTACTTATTTAGGTATTTGTGATATAAGACATTATGCCAGGAGCTGAGACTACAGGGTTGAATATGACAACCAGGCTCTATGACCTCATAGCAACTTACAGTGTTGTCAAGAAATACAAGATAATCAAACAGATAATTGCAATAAAGTACAATCGGATACAATTGCAATAAAATACAGTCGGCGCCCCCATACCTGTGGGTTCCAAATCCATGAATTCAACCAACCACAGATGAAAAATATTTGGGGGAAAAATTTTTAAATAACAATACAATAAAAATAATACAAACTTAATAATACAAGTACAGCAACTATTTACATAGCATTTACATTGCATTGGGTATTAAAAGCAATCTAGAAATGATTTAAAGTGTTCAGGGGGATGTGCACAGGTTATAAGCAAATACTACACCATATAAGGGACTTCGGCATCCATGAATTTTGGTATCCGTGGGGGTCCTGGAACCAATCCCTCATAGTTACCAAAGGAAAAGTGTGTAATGGAAGAAGTAGCAGTATGGAAGAATCAAAAGGAGGATCGCCTAATACAGAAGACCTGAACAGAAGGAGTTAGGTGGATGAAAGGGAGGTATTGACCCTTTTCACTACCCTAGATGTTAAGACTACCAACACTATCACTTTACTTAAACACCCTTCCACCTATGCCATTCAGCATACCATTTTTTCTGGTCTCTTTCTCAGGCTCCTTTACTGATTTCTCATCCTGTTTAATCTATAAATGCTAGAATTCACCAGGACTTGGTCATAGGCCATCTTTCTTCTTCCCAGATGATCTCATCCAATCACTACCTTTACAAAGCATAATTTTCCCCTCAAAATTATTACTCTACTTCCCTGTATCACTTCTTCCAACCTCTCATCACTATCCTCACAGTAATCCTCACCACTTTCCTCTTCATCAACCCAATTTAATATATCAAGTCCTGTCAATTCTATATCTAAAATCCTTCTTTAAAATGTATCCATTTTCTTCATTCCCATGAACACCAACCTAGTCCAAGTGACTATCATCCCTCTTAACTATTTGTGCCCCCAATCATTCTCCATTTAGCAGCCAAAGATCTTTTAAAATTATAAATCAATCCTCTTTAAACAAACCTTTTAACAAGCTTGCTTTCTACTGTACCTTCCAAGGTCCTACATGAAGACATCTTGTCCCTGCCATTTTCTTCAGCCTCATTTTTTTTTTTTTTTTTTTGAGACGGAGTCTCGCTCTGTCGCCCAGGCTGGAGTGCAGTGGCCGGATCTCAGCTCACTGCAAGCTCCGCCTCCTGGGTTCGTGCCATTCTCCTGCCTCAGCCTCCCGAGTAGCTGGGACTACAGGCGCCTGCCACCTCGCCCAGCTAGTTTTTTTGTATTTTTAGTAGAGACGGGGTTTCACCGTGTTAGCCAGGATGGTCTCGATCTCCTGACCTCGTGATCCGCCTGTCTCAGCCTCCCAAAGTGCTGGGATTACAGGCTTGAGCCACCGCGCCCGGCCTTCAGCCTCATTTTTAAACACTTTCTCAACATGCTCTCCTCACTGCCCCACCTACCAGCCTTTCGGTTCTTTCACCAAGAAAGAAACATATTTAACAGATACAAAATCACAACTAGATAGAACTAGTAGGTTCTAGTGTTCTATAGCACTGTAGGGTAACCATACAACAATTTATTGTATATTTTCAAATAGCTAGAAGAGCAGATTTCCAATATTCCTAGCCCAAAGAAATGATACACATTTGAGATGAATATGCTAATTACCCTGATTTGATCATTACATTGTTGTATACATGTACTGAAATACCACTGTACCCCATAGATATGTATTATACAATTATCATGTATCAATTAAAAAAAAATAAAAGCAAAAAGAAACACATTACTTCATTTCAGAGTCTTTGTGCATGCTGTGTATCCTTCTCTTGCACGCTCCACCAGTTAACTGGTTCACAGTTTCACACTGTTTGGGTCACTGCTTAAACATTATTTCCTTAGAGAAGCCTTTTCTGCCTGATCACTCAAGCTAAAGCAGGGATCCCTATTGCTCTCATAACCATTATTTTCCTTCATAACACTTATTACATATTTGTGTACTATATTTGTAGATGGTTCTTATGCCTGTTTCTCCTATTAGACTCTAAGCCCCACTGAGTAAGGACTATACTGTTTATATCCCCAGTTCTTCATATGACACTTGGCATTTAAGCTATTCAAAAAATTCACTGAATGAATTGGAAGAGCCAAGAAATAAATGCCTTGGAAGATGTGATTGCCTAGGGGCAGTATAGAGTGAGAAAGGTTTTTACATTTAAGGGACGGACGGATGAGCCCGAAGGACATTACTATCCACACTACTAGGGCACTTTTCAGACCATTTACATTACAGTATATATCTTATCTCCTGCATCAAATCATGAATTCCTGGAATGAACTGCTGCAATCAGATAGTCTTGGTTATAAATCGAGGTGATGCCACTTCCTAGAATGCTAAGCCTTCAACAAGTTGATGCAGTAAATCTAAGTCTCAATAACAAAATAAGAATAATAAAATCTACTTCACAGGATGGCTATAAGGAGTGTATAAAACAACACAGGTGCACGGTGGCTCATGCGGTCAGGAGTTCAAGACCAGCCCGACCAACATGGTGAAGCTCCATCTCTACTAAAAATATAAAAATTAGCCGGGTGTGGTGGCACACACTTGTAGTCCCAGCTACTTGGGAGGCTGAGGCAGGAGAATCGCTTGAACCCAGGAGGTGGAGGTTGCAGTGAGGCGAGATCGCGCCACTGCACTCCAGCCTGGGTGACAGAGCAAGACTCTGTCTCAAAAAACAAACAAACAAACAAACAAACACAACACAGAAAATATCTTAGCAAATATCAAGACATAACAAATACGTCTTGATATGGATATATCCTTTATATGTCCATATTCAGTAGAATCTCACCTTCCTCAGAGTATGCTCTAACATCAGGAAGGAGTAAGTCGATATATAGCCAAGTTACCCTTTAGTTCCTTAAATTGTCCATAAAGCACACATATATGGTTTTGTGTATACAACCTCTCTTTAGCTCCCAACATTGAAGTTTTTCCTTAATTTGAAACAGGCTACTTTATATGATTAGAACCCCAGATTAAGCTGTTGGTTTATGTTTGGGAGCTATGTTGGAACAACAAAAACTGCCCAGCACAGTGGCTCACACCTGTAATCCCAGTGCTTTGGGAGGCTGATGCAGGAGGATCACCCAACGTCATGAGTTCAAGACCAGCCTGAGCAACACAGCAAGACACTACCTCTATAGAAAATTTTCAAAAAAAAAAAAAAAAAAAATTTTTTTTTGAGATGGAGTCTCACTCTGTCACCCAGGTTGGAGTGCAGTGGCTCAATCTTGGCTCCCTGCAACTTCTACCCTCCGAGTTCAAGTGATTCTCCTGCCTCAGCCTCCCGAGTAGCTGGGATTACAGGCACCTGCCACCATGCCCGGCTAATTTTTTTTTTGTATTTTTAGAGACAGGGTTTCACCATCTTGGCCAGGCTGGTCTTGAACTTCTGACCTCATGATCCACCACGCCCAGCCTAAAAATTATAATAGCTGGGAGTGGAAGCATGCATTTGTAGTTCGAGGCTACAGTAAGCTATGATCACAACACTCCACTCCACCCTGGGCAACAAAGCAAAACCTCAACTCTAAACAACAACAAAAACCACCACTGTTTTTGTTGGCTGGACAGATGTACAGCTACATTATGTGCATTAAGGCAGGCAAATCTAATCTATAGTAATAGAAGTCAGAAAAATAATAACTTGGAGGAGGAACAGTATTGAATAGGAAGAGTATCAAGGAAACTTTCTAGGCCAATGAAAATGTTGTATGTGTCTTGGTCTGGGTGCTGGTTACCCAGATTTAACTTAAAAAAACAAAACCAAGACTATTTTTACCCCAACTTTCACAGCAGCATTACTCATAATACTCTAAAAGTGGAAACAACCTGTATGCCCATCAACAAATGAAAGTAAAATGTCTTGTTGATACGTACAATAGAATGCTATTTGGCAATTTAAAAAAATGAAGTACTGATACATGCTACAACAATGCATGAACTTTGAAAACATAATGCTATATGAAAGAAGCCAGTCACAAAAGACTACATATTATATGATTCAAATACATGAAATGTCTGGAATACACAAATCTATATAGACAGAAAATAGGATTGTTGCCTAGGGCTAGGATGGGGGTCAGAGATGGAACGGGGAGTGACTGGTAAGATAATGAATTTTCTTTGTCGGGTCATGGAAATGTTTTAAAGACTGGGTGATGGCTGTACAACTGTGAACATACTAAAAGCCACCGTATTGCATACTTTAAATGTGTGAATAATTAAATTGACAACACTGAACTACGAAAATAAGCACTTATCATTTTTTTTTTTTTGAGATGGAGTCTTGCTTTGTCCCCCAGGCTGGAGTGCAGTGGCACAATCTCGGCTCACAGCAACCTCCGCCTCCCAGGTTGAAATGACTCTCCTGCCTCAGTTTCCTGAGTAGTTGGGATTACAGGGACATGTGCTGCTACGCCCAACTAATTTTTGTATTTTTAGTAGAGATGGATTTTTGCCATGTTGGCCAGGCTGGTCTCCAACTCCTGACCTCAAGTGGTCCGCCCAGCTCAGCCTCCCAAAGTTCTGGGATTATAGGGGTGAGCCACCACACCCGGCCCGAAAACATGTTAAGTATAAATTTTAAAAGTGCAATTGATTAAAAAAAGCATAACTTTCAGCCAGGCGTGGGGTCTCACACCTGTAATCCCAGTACTTTGGGAGGCTGAGACGGGTGGATTACCTGAGGTCAGGAATTCAAGACCAGCCTGACCAACATCGTAAAACCCCATCTTTATTAAAAAAAAAAAAAAAATACAAAAATTAGCCAGATGTGGTGGTGGCTGCCTGTAATCCTAGCTATTTGGGAGGCTGAGGCAGGAGAATCACTAGAACCTGGAAGGCAGAGGTTGCAGTGAACCAAGATTGCGCCATTGCACTTCAGCCTGGGGAAGAGAGTGAGACTCCGTCTCAAAAAACAAAACCAACCAAATAAACAAACAAACAAACACCCTCCAGAATGCCGTGCGCAACATGCTGGATGGAGAGCTGCTCAACCGCTACCTGTACCTGAGCACCATTGAGCACAGCGAGCTGGCGAAGAAGATTGGCACCACGCCCAACATAATCCTGGACGACCTGCTGGAGAGAGACCGTATCACCGCCCACTTCTAGCCCCGTGGATGCCGTTGCCACCAGCACCACTGCACTACCTCCCACCCCCATTTTTGTACAAAACACAAGGAAAAACATTTTTGTTTAAAAAAAAAAAGTAACTTTATAACTTTCATACAACTAGGCTAGAGTAAGAATAAGAAAGACAAGGATATTTCTGCTAGCGGGCATATATAGCACAAGCAATCTCAACCAGGAACATCTATCTAGCTGCCCCATACACATTTCTACCCACCTGAAATTCCTAAGACAGGAATACTTGTATTCTCCCAAAGAAGATAACAAATGAGGGCCAGATGTGGTGGCTCACACCTGTAATCCCTGCACTTTGGGAGGCCGAGGCGGACAGACAACAAAGTCAGGAGTTCGAGACCAGCCTGGCCAACATGGTGAAACCCCATCTCCACCAAACATAATTAGCTGGGCGTGGGGGGGGGGGGGGGCACCTGTAATCCCAGCTACTCGGGAGGCTGAGGCTGGAGAATGGCTTGAACCTGGGAGGCGAAGGTTGCAGTGAGTCAAGATCGCACCACTGCACCCTAGCCTGGGTGAAAGAGTGAAACTCCATCTCAAAAAATAAAAATAAGCTAAATTTAAAATATCAGTAGCATCAATCTTTATCACAAAAACCCTCTAAAATTTGGGTAATTATGATATTAGTGTCAACAATTTGGCAAACATCAATACAGGCCTCAGAAGATGCTACAATAGATCTTTTATATGAGTCAAAATATAAATGTAACTTCTGGATGCTGCCCCTAATTATATGCCCAGTAGTCCCCTTCTCAAGTTCCTGGATTCTAACATAGAACTGAAGCACCAAATGAGTCATTATACATCATTAATTAGGGCTAAACCTCCTAATACTCTACTTTTAAAAGCTCCTAACCATAACACAAAACCACCTTCCTACACATCTTTGAACCTTCTCATTATCTGTCATCAACTCAGATAATTTCAATAGTCACCTTTAATTCATCTCATCAAAATTCTTCAACAAACCCAACTCCATTCTTCTTACTAGTACTGACAATGCGCCAGACATTATGGAGAAAAAAGATCAGTATGAAGTTATGTTGGGAGTTTAATTCCAATTGGACTAATAAGTAAAATTTCAAGTTAAAACCTAAGGGACGTAAACTCAGAAATCGGAGAAAAGACTTTGAACAGTGAAAGATACAAATGAATTGGTAGGGCCAGGTGCGGTGGCTCACGCCTGTAATCCCAGCACTTTGGGAGGCCAAGGCAGGCGGATCACAAGGTCAAGAGACGGAGACCATCCTGGCCAACATGGCGGAACCCGTCTCTAAAAACACAAAATTAGCTGGGCGTGGTGGCGTATGCTTGTAGTCCCAGTTACTAGGGAGGCTGAGGCAGGAGAATCGCTTGAACCTGGGAGGCAGAGGTTGCAGTGAGCCGAGATCGCACCACTGCACTACAGCTGGGAGACAGAGATTGTCTCAAAAAAAAAGAAAAAAAAAAGAAAAAAATTAGAAATTGCTTTTCAAAGGTTACCAATAGTTGAAGGCATTTTCTCAGAAAGTCTTCAGTTTGTTTAACCTCTCTCATTTAGGAGTATCAACATCCCTTTCTTTTTTCTAAAATTTTTTTACTCATTTTCAAAAGTAATTCATGCCCATTGGTAGATAATTTATTCAATCTATGTAAAAAAAAGGAAATGAGGCCTGTTGTGGTGGCTCGCGCCTGTAATCCCAGCACTTTGGGAGGCCAAGGAGGGCAGATCACCTGAGGTCAGGAGTTTGAGACCAGCCTGGCCAACGTGATGAAACCCCATCTCTACCAAAAATATAAAAAAATTAGCCGGACGTGGTGTTGGTTGCCTGTTATCCCAGCTACTCTGGAGCCAAGGCAGGAGAACTCCTTGAACCCAGGAGATGGAGGTTGCAGTGAGCTGACACGGTGTCACTGCACTCCAGTTTGGGAAACAGTGAGACTCCATCTCAAGAAAAAAAAAAGAGAAAAAGGAAACTAACCACTAACCACAATAACCTTCTTAAAATTATCTTTCTTGGCTTCTCTCTTACTTTTATGACAAAATCCCAGTTTGCTTTTTCAGATGTTTCTCAAAGTACTCAAAATAGGCATGGTTGAAAGTTTAGCCCTCTAGTCCATCTCATACCTTTGGATCATACTACTGTAATTACTTGCCTGCAGAAGAATATCACTTTTCCATTGCTGCTTTCTCTCTTAAACTTCAGCTCCACATTCCAATGGCCTGCTAGACTTTTTCTACTTGATGTTTACCAGCTCCTCAAACTAGACACCCTGTATGTAATGCATGTCTTCAAAATCAGTTTTCCCTCTGGACCCACATTTTCCAATGTAATCACTAATGTCAGTATCTTTTAAAACTTACTCTTCAAACCTGTAACTTTTTTTTTTTTTTTTTTGGAGACAAGAGTCTTGCTCTGTCGCCCAGGCTGGAGTGCAGTAGAGCAATCTCAGCTCACTTCAGCCACTGCCTCCCAGGTTCAAGCGGTTCTCGTGCCTCAGCCTCCTGAGTAGCTGGGATTATAGGCATGCAACACCACGCCCAGCTAATTTTTGTATTTTTAGTAGAGACAGGGTTTTGCCATGTTGGCCAGGCAACCCCCGATCTCAGGTGATCCTGAGATCCACCCACCCTGGCCTCCCAAAGTGCTGGGATTACAGGCCTGAGCCACCACACCGGGCCAAAACTGTAATTTTGTATTATTTCTCTCCACTGAAATATAACCAAAGAGACTTTCAATTAGCTACTATACTTCAGACCATTTTTAAGGAACATAGGAGGTAGAAGAATGCTGTGATACCAGATTTTTACATAAAATACAACCAGGTAATTTCAAGAACCAAGGAACTTCTAACCTTTGTTGTTACTAAAGCATTTGACAAGCTGGGCACAGTGGCTCACACCTGTAATCCCAGCAATTTGGGAGGCCAAGGTGGGCAGATCACCTGAGGTTGGGAGTTCGAGACCTGCCTACCAACATGGAGAAACCCTGTCTGCTAAAAATACAAAATTAGCCAGACGTGGTGGTGCATATCTGTAATCCCAGCTACTCAAGAGGCTGAGGCAGGAGAATCACCTGAATCCGGGAGGCGGAGGTTGTGGTGAGCTGAGACTGCACCATTGCACTCCAGCCTAGGCAACAAGAGCGAAACTCTGTCCCAGAAAAAAAAAAAAAAAAAGAATTTGACAAAGGCAAATATGACATCTACTTTGGCTACATGAAATACGAGGCACAGTGAGGTTAAGTCATTATAGTCGTAGACTCAGGACAGGGCTAAGGCTCTTCACTGTGTCCCCCTGCCTTTGTTAAAAAACAGTAATATGTCAGGTGCAGTGGCTCACACCTGTAATTCTAGCATTTTGGGAGACAAGGCTGGGCAACAAAGAGAGACCTCATCTCTACAAAAAATCAAAAACTTAGCCAGGCATGGTGGTGCGCACCTGTAGTCCCAGCTAGCTGGGAGGCTGAGGCAGGAGGATAGCTTGATCCCAGGAGAGTAAAGGCCGCTGTGAGCCATGTTCATACTACTGCACTCCAGCCTGGGTAACAGTGTGAAATCCCGTCACAAAAATAATAATAATAATAATAATTATTATTATTATATTATTTTACAATATCATTTTTATGCTTTCCAACTAGGAAGTTTTATGTTTTTTTGTTTTTTTTTTTAAGATGGAGTCCCACTGTGTTGCCAGGCTGGAGTGCAGTGGTGTGATCTCTGCTCACTGCAAGCTCTGCCTCCCAGGTTCATGCTATTCTCCTGCCTCAGCCTCCTGAGTAGCCAGAACTACAGGCGCCCACCACCATGCCCAGCTAATTTTCTGTATTTTTAGTAGAAATGGGGTTTCACCATGTTCGCCACGATGGTCTTGATCCTGACCTCGTGATCCACCCGCCTCAGCCTCCAAAAGTGCTGGGATACAGGTGTGAGCCACCACACCCAGCCGGAACTTTAATTTTATTTTTCATTTTTTGAGACAGAGTCTCGCACTATTGCCTGGGCTGGGATGCAACGACAGGATCTTGGCTCACTGCACCTCCGCCTCCCGGGTTCAAGCGATTCTCCTGCCTCAGTCTCCCAAGTAGCTGGGATTACAGGCACCCACCACCATGCCCAGCTAATTTTTCGTATTTTTAGAGACAGGGTTTCACTATGTTGACCAGGCTTGTCTCGAACTCCTGACTTCATGATTCGCCTACTTCGGGCTCCCAAAGTGCTGGATTACAGGCGTGAGCCACCGCACCTGGTCCCTAACTAGGAACTTGAAAAAAAAAAAACTTTTTTATTAGAAATTGTTTAGCAGCCGGGTGCCATGGCTCATGTCACTACAAGAATTTTTTCGTAGTGACAGGGTCTCCCTATGTTGCCCAGGCTGGTCTTAAACTCCTGAACTCGAGTGATCTTCTCCCTGCTTTTACCTTCCAAAGTGTTGGGATTACAGGCGTGAGCCACTGCGCCCAGCCTCTTTCAGATCTTTAACAAGCTACGTCACTGAATAACTTGCTATCTAAGAGCCAAAGTATCCAGGGACTTTCCTTCTCCCAAATTCAGAACAGTAACTTTAAAATATTCCTGGTGAAGGAATGTTATCTAAACTACAGGCTACTCTGGTCTTCTTTTATTGCTTTATTTCTAAACATTCCAAATTATCCTACAAATACGCCATTATTTTACACTTTTCCAGACCTAAGATTTTCATTAATTAAATACTTTTAATAAAATGAAATCAAATGAACCATTTATAAGTAAGGTATATCACATACAGCAGTAATAGTTAACCGTCTGTGACAATCCCAAAAGTGAGCCAGGGTAGTGTGAGTTAAAAAAAAAAAAAAAACCAAAATATCAAGAAACTTATCAAAAGCAAGTTCACTTTTTCATATAAAGCATGTGAGAAAGTAGCACTGCTGCCTATATACATAAAACCATTAGGCCGAGCACGGTGGCTCAGGCCTGTAATCCCAGCACTTTGGGAGGCCAAGACAGACGGATCACCTGAGGTCAGGAGTTCGAGACCAACTGGGCCAACATGGTGAAACCCCATCTCTACTAAAAATACAAAATTAGGCCAGGCACAGTGACTCACGCCTGTAATTCCAGCACTTTGGGAGGCTGAGGCGGGTAAATCACCTGCAGTGAGGAGTTCAAGACCAGCCTGGCCAACATGGTGAAATCCCATCTCTGCTAAAAACACAAAAATTAGCCCGGGTGTGGTGGTACATGCCTTTAATCCCAGCTACTCAGGAGGCTGAGGCAGGAGAATTGCTTGAACCCGGGAGCAGAGGTTGCAGTGAGCCGGATGGCGCCATTGCACGCCAGCCTGGGCAAAAAGAGCAAAACTCCACTAAAAGAAAAAAGGTGTATATATATATAACCATTATATAAAATATTGAGCTTAGGAACTAAGAGTTTAAATGTCTTCTGGGTAAACCCTCTAATTCTACTTACAGCATTTTTCTTGGCTGCAAATACAACAGGGGAGAGACTATTGATGCCAAGATCATATCCACCTTAGCCAAAATCAGATCCAATAGTTTCCTTATCCAAAATTTACATATAGTTTTATTATAGTACTGATCACATGTATTGTAAGGGCCAGTGACATAGTGATTATGGAGCTCTAGTAAGAAAGTGATCATGAATTTCTCTGCATCCAACTACTTAGCTCAGTGCCTAGCACACAGACATTTGCTGTTACATGAACCAGACTGGGAATTATCCTTCGGAATGAGTATTTCATAAGTATCTTCCTGGCATTATATTTAAAAATGCCGGCTGGTGCAGTGGCTCATGCCTGTAATCTCAGCACTTTGGGAGGTCAAGGTGGATGGATCACTTGAGGTCAGGAGTTTGAGACTGGCCTGGACAATGTGGCGAAACCCCGTCTCTACTAAAAATACTAAAATTAGCCAGGTATGGTGGTACGCACCTTAAGTTTCAGCTACTCAAGGGGCTGAGGCCTGAAAATCGCTTGAACCTGGGATTGGAGGCTGCAGTGAGCCAAGATCGTGCCACTGTACTCTAGCCTAGGCAACAGAGTGAGACCCTGCCACAAAAATAATAGTAAATTTTTAAAAATAAATAAAAGAGCTAAAGCCCATATTGCTATTTACTAATATTATAACAGTAAGTCATAAAGCCTATTAGTGGTAAATTAAGGAATAACAATAACAAAAAATAATAATTCATGACCTCATGAAACTTAAAATTATAGTGGAGAGAACAAAAGTAAAATTAGGCCAGGTGTGGTAGCACGTGTCTGCAGTCCCACCCACATGGGAGGCTCAGAAAGGAGGAGGTTGCTTGAGGTGAAGAGTTCTAAGCTGTAGTGTACTATGTAGTGCAGCAGAGCCCACTGCACTCCAGCCTGGGCAATATAGCAAGGCCTTGGCTCTGAAAAAATTAAAAACAAGCTTGGGCAACACAGTGAAACCTTGTCTCTACAAAAAATACAAAAATAGTTGGGCATAGTGGCACATCCCTATAGTCTCAGCTACTTGAGAGGTTGAAGTGAGAGTGTCGCTTGAGCCCGGGAGGGAGAGGCTGCCGTGAGCCATGATGGTGCTACTGCACTGCAGCCTGGGTGACAGAGCAAGATCCTGTCTCAAAAAATAAATATAAATAAATAGGCTGGGCATGGTGGCTCATGCCTGTGATCCCAGCACTTTCGGAGGCCAAGGCGGGCAGATCACGAGGTCAGGAGTTCGAGATCAGCCTAGCCAACATGGTGAAACCCCGTCTCTACTAAAAATATAACATTAGCTAGGTGTGGCGGCAGGCACCTAATCCCAGCTACTCGGGAGCCTGAGGCAGGAGAATCGCTTGAACCCAGGAGGCAGAAGTTGCGGTGGGCTGAGATTGCGCCACTGCACTCCAGCCTGGGTAACAAGAACAAGACTCCATCTCAAAAAAAAAAAAAAAAAAGGCCAAGCACGGTGGCTCACGCCTGTAATCCCAGCACTTTGGGAGGCTGAGACGGGGGGATCACAAGGTCAGGAGATCAAGACCATCCTGGCTAACACAGTGAAACCCCGTCTTTACTAAAAATACAAACAATTAGCCAGACGTGGTGGCAGGCACCTGTAGTCCCGGCTATTCAGGAGGCTGAGGCAGGAGAATGGCATGAACCCGGGAGGCAGAGCTTGCAGTGAGTTGAGATCGCGCCATTGCACTCCAGTCTGGGTGACAGAGTAAGGCTCTGTCTCATAAAAAAAAAAATTTATTTATTTTTATTTTTATTTTTTCAGATGGAGTTTCGCTCTCGTTGCCCAGGCTGGAGTGCAATGGCATGATCTCGGCTCACCGCAACCTCTGCCTCCTAGGTTCAAGCGATTCTCCTGCCTCAGCCTCCCTAGTAGCTGGGATTACCGGCGTGTGCCACCACGCACAGCTAATTTTGTATTTTTAGTAGAGACGGAGTTTCTCCATGTTGGTCAGGCTGGTCTCGAATTCCCGACCTCAGGTGATCCGCCCGGCCGGCCGCGGTCTCCCAAAGTGCTGGGATTACAGGCATGAATCACTGTGCCTGGCCAATTTTTAAAATTTAATTAATTAATTAATTTTTTTGAGATGGAGTCTCACTCTGTTGCCCAGGCTGGAGTGCAATGGTGCAATCTCAGCTCACCGCAACCTCCGCCTCCCAGGTTCAAGCGATTCTCCTGCCTCAGCCTCCCGAGTAGCTAGGATTATAAGCATGTGCCATCGCACCCGGCTAATTTTGTATTTTCAGTAGAGACGGGGTTTCTCCATGTTGGTCAGGCTGGTCTCGAACTCCCAACCTCAAGTGATCAGTCCGCCTCGGCCTCCCAAAAGGCTGGGATTACAGGCGTGAAACACCACGCCCGGCCAAATAAAATTAATTTTAAAAATAAGCCAAATGTGTATGACAAATCAGTGCTATAGAGGAAAACAAGTGAAAGGAGATAGGGAGTATGATAGTCAAGGAATTCCTCAGTGATAAGGAAATATTTGAACAGGGATGGAAGGAAATGAGAGAACAAGTTAGGGGGATAACTATGAAAGGAGTTCCAAGGAGTTAAGTGCAAAGACTCTGAGGCAGAAGCCCTATTTTATTTTGACACTATCTACACTATAAACACTTTAATAACATTTACAAATTTTACATTGAGTCAGTGATTATTTCACTTAGTGAAGAGATTCATTCAAATGTCAATGATCTTTTTCTTTGGTTCTAAATGAACCAAAACACAGCTTCAGTGGAATGAGAGACATCATAGAATAATTCCTTCTTCTATCTTCTCCAAAGCAAGAGCCTTTCAGAAATGTTACTTCCTCATTCTTACTATATTCAAGACTTATCTGAGATCTGTCTCCCAAATCAATGTTCTGCCACAAGAAAGTCAAAGCAAAAAATATTTAAATGGAAGAAGGAAGAGGGAGAAGCAGTGTATTAAAATTGAATGAAAGTAAATATACTAATAGAAAATTTACCTTAGGAAGAATAGTTAAAAATCTAAGTGTTATAATTGAAAGAAATGTATGAAATGTAAATAGCTAAGGATTACAAAAGTAAAGGCCATGTAATAAATTTTCTTTGACAGATTAGCGGTGTTCACTGTTTGACAGTATTCCAGAACAGTAGTTTAATGGTTAAGTAAAAAAGGCTTTGAATGCTATTTTGATCATTTGTTTATTTTCCAAAAACTAGCTTGTGAAATACCCTAGGTCTCTATTACAAGATGTTAGTGCATATACTAGACATGCAATGTCTATCTGAGGAATAAATGAATTTCAGATTTTCAGGAAGTATTATTTCCCCAATTTTTGTAGAAGCAAACCAACTCTTTCAAGTACTCGCTTTTAAAATTAATAATTACACGCAAGTATAATTAGTCAAAATAATACGCGATTACAGCAAAGTCATGATAGAAATGACCGTGACTAAACTTTCAGCTTTTCTAGACTTGTAACTGCATTATTATTTAACAAGCAAAATAATGTTCACCTTAACCCATGTCTATCACAAAGCAAATCAAAACAAAAAGTGATCCGTTGCTCCTTCCATAGCTGTATAACGGTTCAAAATAGTAATACGGTTCAACTCACTATTTTATATCCAAAAAAACCGAGCTCCTCCCAAGGTGACTTCGAGTCTAAAAATTTGAACACATAATCATCACTTCGTGTGGTATAATGACCTCATTTACATACAAAATAGATTTAACATTCTGAAATAATTTTACATTTAATTTCTGTAAACTCTGTAGGTAGTCTTCTTGAACTGTAAGTTCCATGAGGGAGGGATCTCTAGTGCAGCCCTTTACACTGAAAAAGTCCAATTAGTAACATTTCAGCTGTTTCTGGTAAGTCAATATAAACAACGTTTTTAAATTATTTACCAGCTAAAAGACGCATAAAATAGTTGAATTTCTATTTTAAAGTGTGATTTTTCAGTTAAAAAATGTACACTAAAGTTCAATAAAGTTGGCAGATTCAGCAGTATGCTAAAAGACAGTTACTAACTGGCAAAAAAGTTACAGCAGCCCTTTTAAGGAGGCTCTAAAATACTGATCATTAATACATAAAACTGCAAAAGTTTAGAAACAAAGAATGACGTTGGAGATAGTACAATAAATATTCATGCAATAAAGCTGTTTTCCAAGGAGCAGTCCCCCCAAAATATGGGGGAAACAAAAACCTTCAGAGAATGCAATATCTGAACTGATAAGGAGCTCGGCACATTCCAAGGCACTCAGACTTAACATTATCGCACCTGACTGTCACAGCAACTCTGTGGCGTAATTTTATGAATGGGAACAACTCAGGATCAAGAGGTTAAGTGACTGGCCCAAGGTCACTCAACAAATCAATGGTGCAGCTATACCTAGAAGGGTGCACTTCACCTGATTATTTCCACTACATAAGCCAGCCCTCCGACTGAAGCATTATGACAGTGGAAGAGCAGGGATCAGACTGAATGTCCCGCACTACCCCTGTCCTACTAATGAGGCGCGGGTTTGCCTTTGAAAGCCTTCCCTAGCAACTCAGCCAGAGAGAAGGAAGTTGTGCCCGAGGCAGGCCACTGATCAGCCCAGCGAAGTGACAAGGATGACAGGCGCAGCCCTCAAAGGACCGGTCGGCATTCCCAGGAGACCCTCCAAACCTTGCGACGGCGAGACTGGTCTCAGAAACGTCTGAAAAACCTCCCAGTAAGTTTCGCCCCCTCCTGGGCGTGAGGAACGAGCTGGGAATGAGCTAGAGGGCGGCCGGCCACCCTAGCCGGCCATGTGTCCAACCCGTCACGCCCGCTTCGCCTCAGCCGGCTCCTCATGCCTAGACCGCAGGCAGAGGCCCAGCTCAGGATCCGAAGCAAAGGCAGCCTTGGCTGCAGCCACCACCACCACACCACATCGAGGCGCCCCGGCGTGGAAGTCGCCGTCAGATGTCCGCCCCACCCTCCTGTTGGGGCCCTCAACGACGTCGTCCGCGCCTCCGGCCAGGCCCCGGGGACTCGGCCTGCCACCTCTGTCTGCCCGCCTGCCCGCCGCCACCGCTAGCCGGGCGTCCTTACTTCATTGAGCTGGCGCTCCGCGGCCTCACGCAGGGCTGGGTCCATGGTGCCCCGCAGGGCCTCGATAATGGTGTTGGGGTCCATCGCAGCGCGGACTCGGTCAAACCCGGGGTTCGGGTGCTACTGGGCCAGGGATAGCGCCACTCACTGCGCACATGGACCCGCCGCGCTCCGCAGCGGCAACCGGCGCGAAAGGAAAGAGAAGCTCCAAGGCCCCGGATAGAACCTCTTCGCCTCGGCGTGGAGGCGGGAGATGCTCCGGCGACTTCCTGTGGGCGCGCCTGCGGAGCACTTTGGGAGATGTAGTCCACAAACACAGTCCGCAGCCCACGTGACTGCCTAAGCTGTCGTTCCTACAGACAAGTCTTGCTATTCAAACACGAAAGATGTTCAAATTTCACAAAAAGAAAAGTAAAACAATCAGTTACAAAAGGTTTCACGTACTATATCCATAGTGATCATAAATGGAATCAGATAGAGTGTGTGGTGCAATCTATTGCTAATGGCTGCGTAAATGAAGGAAACTCTGAAAAGCAATTTGAGATGTGTTTCTGATTGCCATTAAAATGTTTAAACTGCCGGGCGCGGTGGCTCACGCCTGTAATCCTAGCACTTTGGGAGGCCGAGGCGGGCGGATCATGAGATCAGGAGATCGAGAGCATCCTGGCTCACACGGTGAAACCCCGTTTCTACTAAAAATACAAAAAATTAGCCGGGCGTGGTGGCACGCGCCTGTAGTCCCAGCTACTCGAGAGGCTGAGGCAGGAGAATCGCTTGAATCCGGGAGGCGGAGATTGCAGTGAGCCGAGATCGTGCCATTGCACTCCAGCTTGGGCAACAAGAGCGAAACTCCGTCTCAAAAAAACAAGACAAAACAAAAAATGTTTAAACTCTGACCCAGTAATTCCACTTATGAGACTTTATCCTAAGGCAATAACACGGAAGATTTGAAAGGTTTTTAATCACATTACATGTTGGTAATTACCAAATACTTAAATTGTGGCTTTTTATTGAGCATCCAAATTTTAATTGGAACTTTATATAAATCACCTCTTAATGCAGAGTAAAAGTATAATCCCTATTAAAATTCACCTTCCTAGCTGGGCGTAATCCACCTGTTGAGGCAGGAGAATTGCTTGAGACCAGGAGTTCAAGGTGGCAGCCTGTTAAGATCGTGCCTGTAAATAGCCACTACACTACTGCCTGGGCTACCTAGCGAGACCCCATCTCTTTAAAAAAAGAGGGAGGGGGGAGAAAGAAAGAAAGAAAGAAAAAGTCCTCTTTTATAACAGCCAAGAAAAGTTTGTTTCAGAAAGGTTAAATAACTTACCCAAGGTCACGTAGTAAGAGGTTCAACTAAGATTTCAAACCTAAGATCTTTGTTTTCAAACTTTCCATTGTTTCCACTAAATCACTCTGCCTCTGAAGAGAAATGTTGAACAATATAGGACTGGTTAAGCAAATAGCAAGAATCCAGTAAATTAAATATTTCACACCCATTAAAAAGTATAACAAAAAAGTATTTGTGTAAGGATATGGCTTTGTAACATGGACAAAGACTGAAAAGCAAGGTTGGCAAATGAAAATAATTTATTTTCTATTAAAAGGATGGTGAGATTTGGAGTAATTTCCTTTCATATCTGTTATTATTGTAACAAAGTTGTATGAACAGGTATACTTAAAATTAATTGTAAGCCTTCAGATACAATTTGTTAAATGATCGCTTATTGTTTTTAGTTTACAAAAAAAAAGAAGGAAAGGCACACGAAAGCCTTTCCCTGGAGCAGTGGGTTTTGCAATGTTACTACCTTCTATATGCCAGCCACTGTGCCTGGAAGACAGAATTATTCCTGACTTAGGCCAGGTGTGGTGGCTCACAATGGTAATCACAGCAATTTGGCAGGTGGGTGGGATCACCTGAGGTCAAGAGTTTGCTCGAGACCAGCCTGGCTAACATGGCAAAACCCCATCTCTACTAAAAATACAAAAATTAGCCAGGCATGGTGGTGCTCACCTGTAATCCCAGATACTCAGGAGGCTGAGGCAGGAGAATCACTTGGACCAGGGAGGCAGACGTTACAGTGAGCTGAGATTGCGCCAGTGCACTCCAGCCTGGGCAACAGAGCAAGACTCCGTCTCAAAAAAAAATTTACAAATGAAGAACCCAAGGCTCAGGCTACTTAAATTGTGAAGAGTCAGAAAGTTTTCATAATAATAACCTGTAAAAAGTGTAATAGTATTACAAATACAATCTGTTTAAGAATTCTTCTCTCCCTGAATTGTTTGAACCCAGGAGGCAGAAGTTACAGTGAGCTGAGATCATGCCATTGCACTCCAGCCTGGGCAACAAGAGTGAAACTCCATCTCAGAAATAAAAAGAATTTTCCTCTCCCTGCTCCACTGCCCAAAGTGAGGGCCTTGAAAACAGGATTATGTTCTATTCACCTTTGTATCCTCACTTCCTATCACAGAGTTAGAATGTATAGGAGCAGTTTAAAAAATTCTTTAGTGAATAAATGAAGAAAGGAATTAATAAACTAGTAATGACTTTTAGGTGGCTGAGCCAGAATTGAAGCTTCATTCTTCGTGATTCAAAAGCTATTCCATTATATGCCTAGATTCCAGAATTGACTTGTATATCATGGAATTGTGAAGATTTTAGCAGAGCACAATGTGTGTGAAAGAACCTGGCACATAGAAGGTAGTCCAAAAATGTTGATTTCCTCTCTCTAAAACTGAAAGGGAAAAGAAGTGGTGGTGAAAAATATGGTTTTAAGCTATAGTGCTGGGAACAGGGAGCCAGTGAGGCTTGCAGATCTACAGCTGGCATGGGGCCTGTGTCTCATTCTTCAGAGAGAACAGAGCACACTGGGTACAAGATCCTGTCTGGGGAGCCAGCATTCCTGTATCCACAAAAGGAGCTTGGCCCCAGGGCCCATTCAGGAGCTAGTTGGTAGAGTGATTAGCACACTCAACCTCTTTGTAGATTTTAGTTTTATTTTGTTAAGCTGGTGCCACAGACAATGTGACTTCTGTGACTGGAAGTTTCCATGTGAACTCCTCTAGGGCAAGGACCACATCCATCTTTTTGTGGTAGACACCGAAATGAATGACTGCTCAATAAATAAATATGATAAGACTAGTGAAAAAAAGTCATTTGTTAAGCCACTGTAAACACAATTACATAATCTTATGGTGTCCCACAATCTCAATCCCCAGCACTACAGTCAACATAGGTATCTAAGCCTCCTTAGGCAAGGTGAAGGCTGAGAATTCAGAAGAGCATAAAACATAGTCTCAGAGTTGATTTTGAGGTAGGATGAAATTAGACAAAAATTAGGAAGAGATGCGGCCAGGCACGGAGGCTCCTCACGCCTGTAATCTCAGCACTTTGGGAGGCCGAGGCTGGCAGATCACGAGGTCGAGAGATCAAGACCACCCTGGCCAACATGGTGAAACCCCATCTCTACTAAAAATACAAAACTCAGCTAGACATGGTGGCGTGCACCTGTAGTCCCAGCTACTTGGAAGGCTGAAGCAGGAGAATTGCTTGAAACCGGGAGATGGAGGTTGGTTGCAGTGACCCGAGATCACACCACTGCACTCTAGCCTGGCAACAGAGTGAGATCCACCTCAAAAAAAGAAGAGCGCCTGTGGTCAGCAGTTAGAGACCAACCTGGTCAACATGTTGAATCCCCGTCTCTACTAAAAATACAAAAATTAGCCAGATGTGGTGGTGTGTGCCTGTAATCCCTGACATCAAGTGATCTGCCAGCCTCAGCCTCCCAAGTGCTGGGATTACAGGCATGAGCCACCATGCATGGCCAAGGCTACAAATCTCCACAGCATATTACTGTACTGAATACTGTGAGCAATTGTAACACAATGGTAGTATTCATGTATCTAAACATAGAAAATGTGCAGTAATATAATATGCTATTATAATCTCATGTTCACTGTCCTGTATGCAATCCATTCTCCCATTCTCGACTAAACCATCATTACATGTTGCATAACTGTAATAGATTTTTACATGTTGCTTTCCTGGCATAAACCTCATTTGGTCATGGTGTATTGTCATTTTTACATATTACAGAATTCAATTTGCTATTTTTTTTTTTTTTTTTTTTTGAGACGGAGTCTCGCTCTGTCACCCAGGCTGGAGTGCAGTGGCCGGATCTCAGCTCACTGCAAGCTCCGCCTCCCGGGTTTATGCCATTCTCCTGCCTCAGCCTCCCGAGTAGCTGGGACTACAGGCGCCCGCCACCTCGCCCGGCTAGTTTTCTGTATTTTTTAGTGGAGATGGGGTTTCACCGTGTTAGCCACGATGGTCTCGATCTCCTGACCTCGTGATCCGCCCGTCTCGGCCTCCCAAAGTGCTGAGATTACAGGCCCAATTTGCTTGAGCCACCGCGCCCGGCCCAATTTGCTATTTTTTTTTTAACAGAGTCTCACTCTGCCACCCATGCTGGAGTGCAATGGCATGATCATAGCCCACTGCAGCCTCGAACTCCTGGGCTCAAGTGCTCCTTCTGCCTCAGCCTCCCAAGTAGCTAGGACTATAGGTGTATGACACCATGCCTAGCTAATTTTTTAAAAAAATTTTTGTAAAGACAGGATTTTACCATGTTGCCAAGGCTGGTCCCAAACTCTTGGTATCAAGCAATCCTCCCACCTTGGACTTTCGAAACTCTGGGATTACAGATGTGAGCCACGGTGCCTAGCCAATTTGCTAATTTTTTTTTTTTTGGGGGGGGAAATGGGGTTTCACTCTTGTCGCCCAGCTGGAGCGCAATGACACAATCTCGGCTCTCTGCAACCTCTGCCTCCTGGGTTCAGGCGATTCTCCTGCCTTAGCCTCCGGAGTAGCTGGGATTACAGGCGCCCGCCACCACATCTGGCTAATTTTTGTATTTTTAGTAGAGACGGGGATTCAACGTGTTGACCAGGCTGGTCTGTAATCGCTGACCTCAGGTGATCCACCCGCCTCGGCTTCCTAAAGTGCTGGTATTACAGGTGTGAACCACCACTCCCGGCCCACTTTTTCTGAAGTCAAATTTGGCAGTCTGTGTCTATCCAGGAATATGTCAATTTCATCTGAATTTTCAGATTTATTGGCATAAAGTGGTTCATAATATTCATTTATCACTATTCTGATGTCTACATTATCTGCAGTGATATTTTCATCCTGATATTAGTAACTTGTGTTGCATTTTGTGTCTTTTTTAGTGGATATTGATATGAATTTCAAGTTGTTGAGTGAGTGAGTTTTCTTGTTTTTCTTTAACAAATGTTGGGATTTGACCTGGTTAGCAATTAAATTATAGAGTTCAGTTTGATACTTACAAATCTTGTTTAAAGTTTTTTTTTTTTTTTTTTTTGAGACGGAATCCTGTTCTGTCACCAGGCTGAAGTGCAGTGGCATGATCTCAACTCACTGCAACCTCTGCCTCCTGGGTTCAAGCGATTCTCCTGCCTCAGCCTCCTGAGTAGCTGGGACTACAGGTGTGTGCCACTACACCCAGCTATTTTTTTGTATTTTTATAGAGACGGGGTTTCACCATGTTGGCCAGGATGGTCTCGATCTCTTGACCTCATGATCCACCTGCCTCGGCCTCCCAAAGTGCTGGGATTACAGGCGTGAGCCACTGTGCCCAGCCAGTTAAAGGTTTTTAAGATCAAGTCTGCAGGGGTTGGGGGGGCAAAGGGAGGAAGAGCATTAGGACAAATACCTAACGAATGCGGGCTTAAAACCTAATGACGAGTTGATAGGTGCAGCAAATGACCATGGCACATGTATACCTATGTAACACGCTCTGCACCTGTATCCTAGAACTTAAAGTCAAAAAAAAAAAAAAAAAAAAAAGAGGAGGGCCGGGCACGATGGCTCATGCCTGTAATCCCAGCACTTTGGGAGACCGAGGAGGGCAGGTCACCTGAGGTCACAAGTTCGAGACCAGCCTGACCAACATGGAGAAACCCTGACTCTACTAAAAATACAAAATTAGCTGGGCGTGATGACACACTCCTGTAATCCCAGCTACTCAGTAGGTTGAGGCGGGAGAATTGCTTGAACCCAGGAGGCGGAGGTTGCAGTGAACCAAGATCACTCTAGCCTGGGCAACAAGAATGAAACTCAGTCTCAAAAAAAAAAAAAAAAAAAAAGCTATACAACCATAAATAAATAAATAAAAGAAAAGATCAAGTCTGTTAGTATCTACTATAGGGCTATTTTACTGTACAACTAATGTGTGGCCTTTTTGGGATTTCTACTGATGCCCCCCAAGTAATCAACAAGCTTTCTCTAATCTAGTGTCCTAGTCCTGTGAGAGCTCTAGGAACTCTTTGGCTAACCCCTTCCTTGGTTATTATTTGTCCAAGCTGTGAGGTTTCACCCTGCATATAACCATCTTAATATTCAGAAAAAGTGGAGGGGGACCCCATGTGGATTTCTGGAGCTCTTTTTCTGTGTAACTCCTCTTTTCAAAAATCATACTGCTATAACCATCCATCTCAGCCTCCTAAACTTCAAACTCTTTCTCCTTGACCCAGTGAGACCACAGTGATGTTTATGGGAATCCCTTCCCTATGCTATGATTAGGTGTGATTAAAATTATTAATATTGATGTTATTTGTCAATAACATTAATTATTAATCTTAATATTATTTTAATATCATCATTTATTTACTATTGATTTAATTAACATTACCTACTATTATTATTTTTATTAATAATAATGATATTACTATTAATTATTAATAGTGATCTTTAATATTTATGAATAATATTAGTTTTGTCTATCATTATTATAAGTATTAATATCGATGATACTATTAATTACTATTATATTTATTAATATTAATAACTGATATTGTTGTTCCTGATATCCAGAGGGAGAGGATGATATTACTCCCAATATCACACGAGTTGTAAAACCCCTTCGATATTTTGCCTACAATCCCGAGGGGAGAGGATGATATCGAAGAAGGCGTACACCCCCGCTGTGACATTATTATTGAAGAAGGTGCACACCCCCCCATGACATTATTCCCAATATCCACACTGGAAGACGATGATATTACGCCCAATATCGCAGGAGATGTACACCCACCATGGGATATTGTTCCTTATACCGACAGGGGGAGAGGATGATCTAACTCCCAGTATCTCAGAAGGTGCACACACACCTGTGATATAATTCCTGATATCCAGCGTGAAAGAGGCTGATATTACTTTCAATGTCACAGTGGGTGTACACCCCACCACCCCTTGGTATTGTTCCTAATATCCAGGGGAGCGGGGGAAGAGGATGATATTACTGACAATCTTCTGTGATATCCAGGGGGTGAGTGGATGATATTACTCCCAATAACGTAGGAACTATACACCCACCCTATGATTTTGTCCCTGATAACCACGTGGGGAGAAGTGATATTACTCCGAATATTACAAAGGGTGTACACCCCGCCTGTGATATTGTTTCTTATATCCAGGAAGGGAGAAGATAGTATTACTACCAATATTGAAGAGATGTACAGCCCCCATGGGATATTATTCTTAATCTACAGGTTGAAAGAAGATATTACTCCCAATATAACAAGGGCTGTACACCCCGCCTGTGATATGAATCGTAAAATCTAGAAGAAGAAAGAATGATATTACTCCCAATACTACATTGGGTGCACACCACCCGCCCCGTGATATTGTTCCTATCATCTAAAGGAAGAGATGATGATATTACTCCCAATGCCACAGAAGGTATACAACCCCCTGTGATACTCTTCCTAACAACTACTGGGGGAGAGCACGATATTACTTCAAATATCACAATGGCATTACACCCATTCTGTGATATTGCTCCGAATTTCCAGAAGTTGAGTATGATGTTCCTTCAAATATAGTAGTTCGGGTGCACCTGCCCTGTGGTATTTCTCTGAATATTCGGGGAAACGCAGTATGATATAACCCGAAATCTCACAAAGACTGTACACCATTTCCTAATACTGTGCCTAATATCTGGAAGTGGGGACGACGATAGTAGTTTCAATCTCGCAGTCTGTGTACACACACACTGCAAAATTTTATCTAGGATCCAGGAGGAAAGAGATTGCCATTAATCAACATGCGAGGCACCCCCCGCGGTATGGGGAGTAATGGCACCCCCCTTCTCCCCACCCCGGCCATTACGATCCACATCGCAGAGGGTTGAGGCACCCCCCGCGATATGGGGAGTAAGAGCCACCCCCTCTCCCCCCTGCCATTACGATCCATATCGCAGGGAGGTGAGGCACCCCACGCGATATAGGGAGTATGAGCCACCCCCTCTACCCTGCTGGCTATTACGATCTACGGTGGACTCACAGCCTGTTTGCAATGTTGTGAGTAATAATATCTCTCCCTCTGGAAATTATGAACTATTTCACAGACGGTTGTACACCCTCGGTGTACAGAATGTGTACACCCGTGTGCATTGGCAGTAATATCATCCTCTTCCTCCCTGAATATTAAGAACAGTATCACAGGAGTGTTTCTACTCCCTGTGATATTGGGTATCATGTCCTCCTCTCCCACGTTGAAATTAGAAACAGTATCACTGGGGGCGTGTACACCTTCTGTGATATTTAGAGTAATATCATCCTTTTCCCTCCAGGATCATGGCAACAATATCCCTGGGAGGTGTACACTTTCTGTGATATATGTAGTAATATCCTCCCGTCCGCCTTACAATATTATTAAGGACCACCTCACAGGGGGGTGTACAACCCTTGCAATATTGGGAATATTATTATCCTCTTTCCCCCCTGCATATTTGGAAAAATATCAGAGTGAGTGTACACCTCCTGCTATATAGATGATTAATATCTTCTTCTCCCTTTCTGGATATTAGAAACAATATCACACGGGGGTTTACACTTTCTTTGATATCTGGAGTAATGTCATCCTCTCCTGTTTTGAATGGCAAGAACAATATCTCAGGGGGGATGTACATCCCCTGCCATATTGGGAGTAATATTACGCTCTCCCCTCCTTGATATTAGGAACAAAATCCCAGCGTGGGTGTACACCTCCTACTATACAGAAAGTTATACTGTCCTCTCCCTTCCTGGATTTTAGGAACAATATCACAAGGTGGGTGTACACAACCTGCGATATTGAACGTAATATCATCCTCTCCCCCACCGGATATTAGGAACAATATCATAGAAGGGTTGTACACTCTCTGCGGTATGGGGAGTAATATCAATTTCGCCTTCCCTGAATATGAGGAACAATATCCCCGGGTGGATGTACACCCACTGTTAAATTGGGAGTAATGTCATACTCTACCCCCTGGATATTAGGAGCAATATCACAAAGTGGGTGTACACCCACGGCGAGACTGGGGGTAATATCATGCTCTCCCTCCCTGGATATTCGGAACAATATCACAGGTGGGTGTACACCCCCTGCACTACAAAGAATAATATTATCTTCTCTTCCTTTAGCTATTGAGAACGATATCACATGGTGGAGGGGGTACACCCCCTGCACTGTTGGGAGTAATATTGTTCTCTCTTATTCTGGATTGTAGGAAAAATATCACAGGTGGTGTGTACAGTCCCTGTGATATTGAGAGTAATATCATCCTCTCCCAACGTGGATATTAGGAACCATATCACAGGGGGTGTGTACACTTCTTCGATATTGGTAGCAATATCATCCTCTCCTCCCTGGATAAAATAAACTATATGACATGCGGGGTGAACATCCCCCACGATAAGGGGAGTAATATCCATCCCTGGATATTGGGATCCACGGTGGACACACAGCGTGTTTACGATTTTGTGAATAATATCGTCTCCCCCTCTAGAGATTGTGAACAATGTCAAAGACTGGTGAACACCCTCTGCAATATAGGGAGGAATATCACCCTCTCCCCAGCCCTGGATGTTAGGAACAATATCAAAGGAGTGTTTATGACCCTTGCAATATTGGGAGTAATATCATCCTTTCCCACGTGGAAATTAGGAACAGTATCACTGGGGTCGTGTACACCCCCTGCGATCTTGAAAATAATATCATCTTCTTCCCTCCTGTATCATGGGAATTCTGTCACTGGGGTGTGTACACTTTCTGCGATATTGGGAGTAATATCGTCTTCTCTGGCTTGGAATATTAAGGACAATATCACGGGGGTGGGGGGGTGTACACCTTCTGCAATATTGGGAATAATATTATCCTCTCTCCCCCTGCATATTAGGAAAGCTATCACAGAATGGGTGTTCACCTCCTGCGATATGGGGAGTAATATCATCTTCTCCCCTTCTGGATATCAGGAACAGTATCACACAGGGGTGTACACTTTCTGCGGTATTTCAAGTAATATCAGCCTCTCGGCCTTTGAATATTAAGATCAATATCACAGGGTGGATGTATACCCCCTGGTGTATTGGGAGTGATATCAGCCTCTCCCCTCCATGGATATTAAGAACAATATCCCAGGGTGGGTGTGCACCTCCTGCTCTATGGGGACTAATATTATCCTCTCCCTTCCAGGATATTAATAACAGTATCACAGGGTGGGTGAACACAGCCTGCGATACTGGAATTGTTATCATCCTTCCCCCTCCGGATACGACGAACAATATCACAGAAGAGGTGTACACTCCCTGCGATATTGGGCGTAATATCATAGGCTTTTTCCGTGAATATTAGGAGCAATATCGCCAGGTGGCTGTACATTCATTGCTCTGTTGGAGTCATGTCATACTCTAGACCCTGGATATTAGGATCAGTGTCACAGGGTGAGTGTACACCTACTGCGATATTAAAACCAATATCATGCTCTCCGTCCCTGGATATTAGGAACAATATCACAGGTAGGTGTACACCCCCTGCAGTATTAGGAGTAATAATATTATTAATTGTCAAACATCAGTTTTATTAATAATTATCAATGTTAATATAATTAATAGTATAATGCTATTAATTTTTAATAAATATTATAAATATATGATTATGCATGGTTGAATTAATTATTACTATTCATGTCATTTATCGATAATATTAGTTATTAATCTTAATATTAATTATTATTTTACTACCAACATCACTTATTATTGATTTAATTAAGTAACGAATTACTGATATGATTATTCTATTATTAATAGTGATATTACTTTGAATTATTAATAATAATTGTCAATATTTTAATCAGTATCAACTTATACTCTATTGTAATTATTAATATCGATGGTTACTATTAATTGTGCTTATATTTATTAATACTAACAATTAATATAATTGTTCCTGATATCCGGGGGGGAGAGGATGATATTACTCGCAATATCACAGAAAGGGTACACCCCTCTATGATGTTATTCCTAATAGCCAGGGGGTAGAGGATGACATGATTGAAAATATCGCAGTGGGTGTATGATCCCTTCAGTCATCTTGTTCCTCATATCCTGGGTGGGAGAAGATGATAAGACTCCCATTGTCTCAGGGGGTGCAGACCTCCCCCGTGATATTGTCCCTAACATCCAAAGGTGGAGAGGATGCTATTTCTTCCAATGTCGCAGGGGGTGTACACCACCCCTGTGATATTGTTCCTAATATCCAGGGGGCGAGAGGATGATATTAGTCTCAATATAGCAGGGGGTGTACACCCCTTCTGTGACATTGTTCCTAATAGCCAGCGGGAGAGAGGAAGATACCAGTGGCAACATCGCAGGGTGTGTACACACCCACTGTGATATTGTTCCGAATATCCAGAGGGGGAGAAAACGATGTTACTCCCAATATCGCAGGCGGTGTACATCCTCCTGTGATATTGTTTCTTACATTTAGGGGGAGAGGATATTACCCCCAATATCGCAGGGGTTGTACACACCTCCTGCGACGTTGTTCCTAATATCTCGAAGGGGAGAGCATAATATTACTCTCAATATCAGGGGACGGGGGACCTCCCTTGTAATATTGTTCTTAATACCCATGATGGGAGAGAATGATATTACTCCCAATATCGCGAGAAGTGTACAGCCGCCAGTGATATAGTTCCTAATAGCTAGGTGGGGAGAGGATGATATTACTGCCCATATTGCACGAGTTATAAAACCCCTTCGATATTTTGCCTACAATCCCGAGGGTAGAGGATGATACTACTCCCAATATCGAAGAAGGTGTACACCCCCCTGTGCCATTATTCCCAATATCCACGTTGGGAGATGATGACATTATGCCCAATATTGCAAGGGATGTACACCCATCCTGGGATATTGTTCCTTATGTCGAGAGGGGGAGAGGATGATATTACTCCCAATATCGCAGGGGCTGTACAGCCCTCCTGTGATATTGTTCTGAGTATACTAGGGAAGGGAGGATGATACTACACCCAATATTGCAACGGGTGTACCCCCACCCAGTGATACTGTTCTTAAGGTACTCCACCTCCCCCTACCAGGGATATTGTTCCTCATATCCAGGGGAAGAGAGGATAACATTATGCCCAATATCGCAGGGCGTCTACACACCCTCTGTGATGTTGTTCCTAGTATCCAAAGGTAGAGACGATGACATTACTGGCCATATCGCAGGGGGTGTACACGCTGCTGTGATATTCTTTTTGATATTCGGGGGGGGAGAGGATAACATTGATCCCAATATCGCAGAAGGTGTACAGACCCCTGTGATATAGTTCCTAAGGTACAGAGAAAAGAGAACAATATTATGCTCAATATCGCAGGGATTGTAACCCCCTGCCTCCTGTATATTGTTCCTAATAGGCAGCGGGGTAGAGGCTGATATTACTCCCAATATCGCAGAAGGTGCACACACACCTGTGATATAGTTCCTAATATCCAGTGGGAAAGAGGCTGATATTACTCTGGATCTCACAGTGGGTGTACATCCCCAATCCCCCGTGGTATTGTTCCTAATATCCAGGTGCGAAGAGGATGACGATATCACTGACGATATCAAAGAGGGTGTACGACTCTTCTGTGATGTGGTTCCTGATATCCAGGGGGTGAGTGGATGATATTACTCCCAATAACGGAGGAAGTGTACACCACCCTGTGATTTTGTCCTTAATAACCACATGGGGAGAGGTGATATTACTCCCAATATAGCAAGGGGTGTACACCGCAAGTGTGATATGAATTGTGAAATCGAGAAGAAGAGTGAATGACATTGCTTCCAAAATACACCGGGTGTACACCCGCTCTGTGATATTGCTCCTATCATCTAAAGGAAGAGATGATGATATTACACCCAATACTGCAGAAGGTATACACCCTCCCTGTGATAATGTTCCTCACAACTCGTGGGGGAGAGCATGATAGTACTTGAGATATGACAGTGGCTCTACATCCCATCTGTGATATAGCTCCTAATTTCCAATAGCTAACGTAGGATGTGCCTCCCAACAGAGTAGTGGGTGGACACCCGCCCTGTGATATTTCCCCAAATATTCAGGGAAACCAAGAATGACATTACCCCAAATCTCACAAAAAGTGGACACCCATGGTGTGCTATGGTTCCTAATACGCGGAGGTGCAGAGGATGCTATTAGTTTTCACATCACAGGCTATGTACCCACACCCTGTGAAATTGTCACTGATACCAGAAAAAAAAGACAATGGCAATAATGGACACAGAACGCAGGGGGTGAGGCACCCCCAGCAATATGGGGAGTAAGAGCCACCTCCTTTCCCCCCCTGGCTCTTTGGGTTGAATCTGGACTCTACAGTTTCCTAGATTTAACTCGATTGTCTAACAACAAATACTGTAGATGAAGTTAAAAGACAAATAGCAGACTCTGTAAAGATATTTACCACATCTAAAAGCCACAGAGCATCATTATTAGGTATACACGTAGAATTCCTATAAGCCAATACAAATAAGACTGAAAAAAGTGGGAAAATATTAATAGGCAATTCATAGAAGAGGAAGCTTGAATTCCTGAATAGGATGTAAAGAAATATTTAAGGTGGCCAGGCACAGTGGCTCACAACTATAATCTTGGTATTTTGGAAGACCAAGGAAGGAGGATTGTTTGAGGCCGAGAATTCAAACCCAGCCTGGGCAACTTAGCAAGACCATAGTTCATAGTTCTGCAGGCTGAACAAGAAGCATAGTGCCAGCATCTGCTCCTGGTGAGGCCTCAGGAAGCTTACAATCATGATGGAAGGCGAAGGGGGAGCTGGCATATCACATGGTGAGATAGGGAACAAAAGAGAGGAGAGGAAGTCACAGGCTTTTTTAAACAAGCAGATCTCCTGTGAACTAATGTGGCGAGACATCAATCACTACAGTGAGAATGGCATAAAGTCGTTCATGAGGGATCAGTCCCCATGAAGCAAAACGCCTCCCACCAAGTCCAGCCTCCAACACTGGGGATTACATTGCAACCTGAGATTTGAAGGGGACAAATATCTCAATGTATCAGCTGTGTTCCCAGTTCTAGGTTTATATTTCAGAGTATATTCTTCATCACTTTTTGGTGGTGTTGTTGCAGGGAGAAGTAGGCAGCAACCCAGATACCTATCACTAGGTCAATGGAAAAGACAAAAGTAGTATATTCACATCATGGAGGGCTGGTACAGTGGCTCATGGCTTTAATCTCAGCACTTTGGGAAGCTGAAGTGGGAGGATCACTGGAGGCCAGGAGTTCAAGACCAGACTGGGCAAAAAAATGAAACCTTTTTTCTACAAAGTGAGACTCTGTCTTAAAAAAAAAAAAAAAAAAAAAAAATCCAAAAAACAAAGATTCAAAGCTAAACGTGTTTATGTATTTATTTATAGGGGGAGACAGAGTTTCACTCTGTCACCCAGGCTGGAGTGCAGTAGCACGATCTCTCGGCTCACTGCGACTTCTGCCTCCAGGTTCAAGCAATTCTCATGCCTCAGACTGCCAAGTAGCTGGAACTACAGGCACACGCCACCATGCCTGGCTAATTTTTTGTATTTTTAGTAGAAACGGAGTTTCACCATGTTGGTCAGGCTGGTCTCGAACTCCTGACCTCAGGTGGTCCGCCCGCCTTGGCCTCCCAAAGTGCTGGGATTACAAGCATGAGCCACTGTACCCAGCCAGCTTTCAAGTTTTATTTTCTTTATCTTTGGTTTTCAACTGTTGGACTATCATGTGGCTAGGTATGGCTGTCTTTATTTTTGCCTTTTAATTTTTTTACCATTTATGAAATTTGTTGAACTTCTTACATCTATTCTTTTATCAGAATATATTTTGTTGCCTTGATTTCCTCAGATTTGGCCTGTCAGAGGCTCTGCAAGCTGACTCCTATGTCCTTGTAATGTCGTCTGTTCTTATCAAATATGGAGAACTTTTGGCTTTTTTTTTTTTTTTTTTGGAGATGGAGTCTTGCTCTGTTGCCCAGGCTGGAGTGGTGCAATGGCATGATCTCGGTTCACTGTAACTTCTGCCTCCAGGGTTCAAGCGATTCTCCTGCCTCAGTCTCCTGAATGGCTGGGATTACAGGCAACTGCCACCACACATGGCTAATTTTTGTATTTTTGGCAGAGATGGGGTTTCACCATTTTGTCCAGGCTGGTCTCGAACTCCTGACCTCAGGTGATCCACCTGCCTCAACCTCCCAAAGTGTTGGGGTTACAAGTGTAAGCCACCACACCTGGCTACATTATTTCTTCAAATAGTTTTTTCTGATCCAATTGCACCCTCTTTTCTTTCCGGGACTCCGATTACATATATATTAGGTCATTTGATATTGCTCTAAAAGTCCCTGAGGCCATTTTTCTTGTTTTTAAATTCATATAAATTTAAGGGGTGTCTGTTCATTTTTCTATGGTTTCTCAACATTCTGTTCTTCAGAATGAAAACTTTCTATTGGCCTATTACGCCATATATAATCTGCTGTAAATCCCATCCAGTGAATTTTTTATTTCAGCTATTATAATTTTTAGTTCTAGAACTTCCATTTGGTTATTTTTTATGGTTTCTATTTCTGTTAACTCATTAAGATTTTCTTTCTTTCCCTAAATATAATTTTTGAACTTATTTATGATACCTCCTTCAAACTCTTTTTCTTTTTTTTTTTTTTTTTTTTTTTGAGATGAAGTCTCGTCGTGTTACCCAGGCTGGAGTGCAATGGTATGATCTCGGCTCACTGCAACCTCTGCCTCGCAGGTTCAAGTGATTCTCCTGCCTCAGCCTCCCGAGTAGCTGGGAATACAGGCACACACCACCATGCCCAGCTAATTTTTTTTTTTTTGTATCTTTAGTAGAGACAAGGTTTCACCATGTTGGTCAGGCTGGTCTCGAACTCCTGACCTCATGATCCACCCACCTGGGCCTCCCAAATTGCTGGAATTACAGGTGTGAGGCACCGTGCTTGGCTTTGTGTGTGTGTGTGTGTGAGATAGAGTCTTACTCTGTCACCCAGGCTGGAGTGCAATGGCACCGTCTCAGCTCACTGCAACCTCTGCCTCCCGGGTTCAAGCGATTCTCCTGCCTTAGCCTCCTGAGTAGCTGGGACTACAGGTGTGTGCCATCAGACCTGGCTAATTTTTGTATTTTTAGTAGAGACAGGGTTTCACAATGTTGGCCAGGCTGGTCTCGAACTCCTAATTCTCCTAATTCCTGACCTCGGTGATCTGCCCACCTTGGCCTCCCAAAGCGCTGGGATTACAGGCGTGAGCCACTGCTCCTGGCCTAAATTCTTTTTCTGATAAGTTTAACATCTAGGCCATCTTGGTTTTAATTTGTATAGACTACTTTTCCCCCCACCTTGACTATGGATTTTATTTTCCTCATTCTTTGTATGTCTAGGAAATTGAAATGTAATACTGGGCAGGACGCAATGGCTCATGCCTATAATCCCAGCACTTTGGGAGGCCGACGTGTGCAGATCACCTGAGGTTGGGAGTTCGAGACCAGCCTGATCAACATGGAAAAACCCTGTCTCTACTAAAAACACAAAATTAGCTGGGTGTGGCGGTGCATGCCTGTCATCCCAGCTACTTGGGACGCTGAGGCAGGAGAATCGCTTGAACCTGGGAGGCAGAGGTTGCAGTGAGCCGAGATCACGCCATTGCACTCCAGCCTGGGCAACAAGAGTGAAACTCCGTCTCAAATAAATAAATAAATAAATAAATAAATAAATAAATAAATAACTGTAATACTGGACGTTACGAATAATACATTGTAGGAGTCTGGATTTTGTTATCTTCCTCTGAAAAATGTTGATTCTTGTCTTAGCGGGCAGTTCAAATACATGATACAAATAATCAACTTGGCAGGGCATGGTGGCTCACGCCTGTAATCCCAGCACTTTGGGAGGCCAAGGCAGGCAGATCATCTGAGGTCAGGAGTTCAAGACCAACCTGGGCAACCTGGCACAACCCTGTCTCTACTAAAATTGCAAAAATTAGCGGGGCATTGTGGCGCACTCCTGTAATCCCAGCTACTTGGGAGGCTGAGGCAGGAGAATTGCTTGAACCTGGGAGGTGGAGGTTGCAGTGAGCCGAGATCGTGCCACTGCACTCCAGCTTGGACAACACAGTGGAAAAAAAAAAAAGAAAAAAAAAGAAAGCAAACCCTTAGGACCAGGTGCGGTGGCTCATGCCTGTTATCCCAGCACTGTGGGAGACCAAGGCAGGTGGATTGTTTGAGGTCAGGTGTTTGAGCCCAGCCTGGCCAACATGATGAAACCCTGTCTCTACTAAAAATACAAAAATCAGCCAGGTGTGGCGATGCATGCCTGTAATCCTAGCTACTCACAAGGCTGAGGCAGGAGAATCGCTTGAACCTGGAAGGTGGAGGTTGCAGTGAGCAGAGATCGTACCACTGCACTCCAGCTTGGGCAACAGAGTAAGACTCTGTCTCAAAAAAAAAAGAAAGAAAAGAAAAGCAGACCCTTAGGAAGAAGGGCCTCAGTAGACCTCCTTCCACCAGTGCTCGGTGGATTTGTATGTTAACATTGGAAGCATTGGAATGTTCCAAAAAAAGAAAAAAGGATAAGCTATGGTAACCAGTTGACAAGCTAAGCTGTGAAAGCAACAGAGCCTCTATGACAGCATTTCAGAAGACCCTCGATACTTATAATATAGGGTAGACTGCACTAAAAATCAGGCCTAGGTTCTAAGAGTAAGGGCAGCATTGCTTCAAAACCTCAGCAAAATTCTTAAGTCAAAGTCAGGCCCTAATAGAAAGTGGGACGCTAATACCTAAGATAAAGATATTTGGGTAGATAAACATGAGAATTTTGAATCCTGGATTCATTCTCCTAATTCCCCAGGCTATCAGAAGCAATCTGTTCTTTAGCTGGAAGAGAGACACTTCAGCTGGCTTGGACACCTTGCAAGAAGACCTAACTTGAGGCAGATGCCTCACAAATGACTCTCGTCTTTAAGATCTATCTCTGCCATCCTTCACTGCCTCCAGGCTCATACTGATAAACCGAGCAAGGTCTCAGCATAGCCCAGGGAGGGAAGTAGCTGTCCTGCTCAAAGGGAAAATAGGTTACACACCAAAAGAATTACAGAATTAGGAATAATATGTCCAAACTGAAACCAAAGGAGTGCATCTTCAGGTTGTTGGAGCAGGGGAGTGGAACATAACGCTGAATAGATGACAATTACTGACATACTGGCATTTGCTCATGACTCAGATTCAATCTTTTGGCAAGAACATACCTGGAGCTGGTCCTAATAGCCTGCTGGGGACGGCTCTTTTAAAGCTTGAACGCAAGAAACATATCAACACAGCTTCTAGCAATTAGTATGTGGCTACTGCTCTGTAGAAAGTAAGGACCAAGGTCGGGTGCCTATAATGGGTGCAGGAAACTTAGGTGTGGTTCACAGAGGGTCAGATAATACATTGGTACTAAAAAGGACCTTGCTGCACCACAGCTCTACTCAGGGGTGCCCCTAAAAGATAGCAATAAAGGGAAATTCTCCCAGCGAGTAGAGTTGAGAATGGTATATTTATTTGTTCATTCACTCTGTATGGAGGGATAAATGGGTTGAGATTTCACTTCCAGTGTTGAGTGTTTTGTCTGGTTAATCAGGGCCCTGGGGCCGGGTGCAGTGGATCACTTGAGGTCAGGAGGGCGAAACCAGCCTGGCCAACTTGGTGAAACCCATCTCTAATAAAAAAATACAAAAACTAGCCGGGCGTGGTGGCTCACGCCTGTAGTCCCAGCTACTCAGGAGGCCTGTGGCAGTAGAATCGCTTGAACCCAGGAGGCAGAGGTTGCAGTGAGCCGAGATCGCCCCACTGCACTCCAGCCTGGGTAACAGAGTGAGACTCTGTCTCAAAACAAAAACAAATTTAAAAAATTGGCCAGGTACAGTGGTTCACACCTGTAATCCCAGCACTTTGAGAGTCCGAGGCGGGCAGATCACGAAGTCAGGAGATGGAGACCAGCCTGGCCAACATAGTGAAACCCCATCTCTAGTAAAAATACAAAAATTAGCCAGGCATGGTGGCAGGCACCTGTAGTCCCAGCTACTTGGGAGGCTGAGGCAGGAGAATCACTTGAACCCGGGAGGTGGAGGTTGTGGTGAGCCAAGATCACGCCACTGCACTCCAGGCTGGGCAACAGAGCGAGGCTCCGTTTCAGAAAAAAAAAAAAAGTCAGGACCCTGAAAGAAAAGATTAGAAGATGGGGATGAGAGGTCTGGGTAAGAAGGAAATGGAGTAAATGGATGGATTAAAAGAAATAGGCACAGGTTGAGCGTGGTGGCTCATGCCTGTTATCCCAGCATTTGGAGAGGCCAAGGCAGGAAAATCACTTGAGGCCAGGAGTTCAAGACCAGCTTCGGCAGCATAGCAAAATCCCGTCTCTAAAAAAAGTTAAAATTAAAAAAAAAAAGATTAAATTAATTCCTAGGAGGTGGAGCCAAGATCATACCATTGCACTCCAGCCTGGATGACAGAGCGAGACTCCATTTAAAAAAAAAAAAAAAAAAAAGATTAAATTAAATCCCAAAAAGTTTTTTTTGATGAAATAGGCATAAAATGTGTAGACCTTTGTGTCTCATAATAATGTCAACCAGAGGCACTCAGAATCCAGGTGAACAGGTTAACTTCTCCTGTGGATGTCAGCCAGACTCTCTCCTTGGCCATCTCAGTGCTTATACAATGGGTCTGTTAATGGAGAGGCCGTGATAGCATGGGCCCAATATTATGGGTTCCTTCTAACCAAAGGGTGATATGGCTGTTGCCACTGATGAATGGCCAAACTGCCAACAGAAGACATTGCTGCTGTGTTCTCAGTATTACTCTACCTCTGGAGGGGACTAGCCACCCAGTGGTGGAAGATTGATTATATCAGATCTCTTCCTTCCTGGAGTAGGCAGCAATTTATTCTTTTTTTTTTTTTTTTTTTTTTTTGAGACGGAGTCTCACTCTTTTGCCCAGGCTGGAGGGCAGTTGCACAATCTCAGTTCACTGCAAGCTCCGCTTCCCGGGTTCACGCCATTCTCCTGCCTCAGTCTCCCAAGTAGCTGGGACTACAGGTGCCCGCCACCTCGCCTGGCTAATTTTTTGTATATTTAGTAGAGATGGGGTTTCACCATGTTAGCCAGGATGGCAGCAATTCATTCTAACTAGTACTAACAACTGTTCTAGAAACAGAGTCATTTCTACCCACAGTGCCTCTGCCAGCACAACTACCTTAGCGCTTACAGAATTCTTATCTACCAGCCTGAGCAAAGTAGTGAGACCCCATCTCTACAAAAATGTTAAAAATTAGCGAAGTTAGGCCAGGTGCAGTGGCTCACGCCTGTAATCCCAGCACTTTGGGAGGCCAAGGTGGGAGGATCACTTGAGGTCAGGAGATCGAGACCAGCCTGGTCAACATGGTGGAACCCCATCTCTACTAAAAATACAAAAACAATCAGCCGGGCATGGTGGCAAGCACTTGTAGTCCCAAGTACTCGGGAGGCTGAGGCAGGAGAATCTCTTGAATCCAGGAGGCAGAGGTTGCAGTGAGCCGAGATCGTGCCACTGTACTCCAGCTTGGGTGACAGAGCAAGACTGTGTCTCAAAAATAATAATAATAATAATTAGCTGAGTTGGCCGGGCATGGTGGCTCATGCCTGTAGTCCCAGGACTTTGGGAGGCCAAGGTGGGTGGATCACCTGAGGTCAGAAGTTTGAGATTAGCCTGGCCAACATGGCAAAACTCCACCTCTACTAAAAATACAAAAATTAGCTGGGCATGGTGGTAAGTGCCTGTAATCCCAGCTACTCCGGAGGCTGAGGCTGGAGAATCTCTTGAGCCCAGGAGGCAGAGATTGCAGTGAGCCGAGATCGTACCACTGCTCTACAGCCTGGGCGACAAGTGCAAAACTTCATTTCAAAATAAATAAATAAATAAAATAAAATTAGCTGAGTGTGGTGGCATGAGCATGTGGTCCTAGCTACTCAGGAGGATTGCTTGAGCCCAGGAGGTTGAAGCTGCAGTGAGCCCTGTTTTTACCACTGCACTGTAGCCTAGGTGACAGAAAGAGTTTGTCTAAAAAAAAAAAAAAAAAAAAAAATCATCGGATGCCACACAACGTTGCTCAGAACAGGGACTCTTTTTATGGCAAAGAAAGTACAACAGAGAGCATGGCCATAAAATCCACTGGTCTTTTCACAGTCCCCAATAGTTCTAAAGCTATTGCTAACAGAATTGGAGTGGCCAATTAAAAGTTCACCATAGCCATCATGTTGGAGATCATCCCCTGTGGGTTTCAGGTACTGTCCTCCATGATATATTTATAGGCTGAACTAATGCTGATATGTACTCAAAATGGTTAGAATACATGAGTCTGGGAACAAATGGTAAAAGTAGGATTTGCTGTACTCACTTGGGAAACAGAAAGCTTGAATTTAAAGCTATAACTTCCATCTTGGTCTCTTTGGACTTCTTTTTTTTTTCTTATTTATTTATTTATTTAGAGATGGAGTCTCGCTCTGTTGCCCAGGCTGGAGTGCAATGGCACTATCTTGGCTCACTGCAGCCTCTGCTTCCCGGGTTCAAGTGATTCTCCTCCTTGCTTTAGCCTCCTGAGTGGCTGGGATTACAGGCACCCACCACCACGCCCGGCTAAATTTTTTGTATTTTTAGTAGAGACAGGGTTTCATCAGGTTGGCCAGGCTGGTCTTGAACTTCTGACCTCAGTTGATCCACCTGCCTCAGCCTCCCAAAGTGCTGGGATTACAAGTGTGACCCACTGGGCCAGTCTGTAACAACTCTTGTGGGCAATTGGACAGAAAATGAACAGACTCCCTTAGGTCAATTAGATGTGTCAAAGGTGACAGAGTCCTATAGTTATAGAACAAGATGACCTGAGATGGGGCTGTGGGAGTGGAAGATGCTTGCTCCAATACTGGGAATACAAAGTAAAGCAACTTGGCCTGATCTTAGGTGTACCAAATAAGAATAAGCCTGGGGTTTGACACTGATGGCAATAATTGCCAGGATCAGTCATTCAAATGTATTTGAGTAGACTAGTAGTTCTTTTTGTAATCTCCTCTGTACTATTATTAAATGAGATCCATAGATAATACAGTCAAACTAACTACACATATATATTTAAGAAAATCAATGTTGTGCGCTTGTGTAATACAAAGAAGAAATAAAAAGGTTATTTATAATAACATATTTTAATACATAATTGCACGGTGGCTCATGCCTATAATCCCAGCACTTTGGAAGGTCAAGGCAAGCAGATCACTCGAGCTCAAGAGTTCAAGACCAGCCTGGGGAACATGGAGAAACACCATCTCTGCAAAAAATACAAAAATTCTCCAGGTGTGGTAGCATGCACCTGTAGTCCCAGCAACTCAGGAAGCTGATATGGGAGGATGGCTTCAGCCCAGGAGGCAGAGGTTGCAGTAAGCCGAGATTGTGCCACTGCACTCCAGCCTGGGCTACAGAGCAAGACTCTGTCTCAATAAGTAAGTAAGTAAATAAATAAATAAATAAATAAAGCAGTAGTCATTTGCTAGCAACTATACATAGCAAAATCATGCATGTTACAGCTGCAAATTCTGATTGATACATGCATGTTGTGCAGGTGACTCAAATACTATCAACACCATTGCCATCAATAATGTAATTTTCTGAAATGGTATAACCAACCCCTAGCACAGTGTCTGGTACTCAGTTAAAACGCAGTGGGGGCCGGGCGCGGTGGCTCAAGCCTGTAATCCCAGCACTTTGGGAGGCCGAGACGGGCGGATCATGAGGTCAGGAGATCGAGACCATCCTGGCTAACACAATGAAACCCTGTCTCTACTAAAAAATACAAAAAAAAAAAAAAAACTAGCCGGGCGAGGTGGCGGGCGCCTGTAGTCCCAGCTACTCGGGAGGCTGAGGCAGGAGAATGGCGGGAACCCGGGAGGCGGAGCTTGCAGTGAGCTGAGATCCGGCCACTGCACTCCAGCCTGGGTGACAGAGCGAGACTCGGCCTCAAAAAAAAAAAAAAAAAAACGCAGTGGGGTTTTGTTTTGTTTTGTTTTTTTTTTAAATGAAAAAAATCTGAAAGCCAACGAGACCCATTAAAGATTTTAAAAAGAGAAGTATCTGGATCAGTCTTTAGGAAGATTTAAGACTCTCAAAAAATGATGAGCTTCAGGGTCTGGGTTATTTTCATCTTTGGCTTATCTCCCATTCCTACCCCATGCTTATAAGTAGTAGGCACTCAATACATGATTTTATATTGAATTGATTTGAATCAAATAATTTCTGCAGCAAAGTGTCCACGGGACCCTTTGGTATAACATTATCTTAGGGCATAGCTCCAGAAAAGCAGTATTAATGGAAGAGAATTACTTATCACAGTGTCCAAAGTCAGTCCTATCTCTATTTCACATGTGCAGGACCCTGCAGTCCAGAATGGAATGTTCTGGGTCCAGCTCTGTTGCAAAGAAAGCTACATTCTATTACATCATCACAAGATTGACTAGTAACAAGAACAAAGGCCCACAATAATAGCAGTCTTTAACAAAAACACATTCTATGTAGCTGGCATAAAACATGTTCCAATTTTTGGCTGGCTGTTTGAAGGACATCTTTAGGACCTTAGCATAGTGCCTGGCACATAAAAGCCCCTTAACAAATATGTGCTGAATGGATGAATGGATAGCAGCAGTTGAAAACGGTGCCTAAGAGAAAACAATAAAATAGCAAAATTCTAGTGTGTGTTATACCAGAACCAGATCTGCGACTCTTAGAGTAGTTTTCAGTTTGAAGAACTGTCAAGCCCACTGACTCAAAAGCGAGCACTCAGACAACACATCCAAAACAAAACAACAAAAAAGAAAAAAGTAACATATGCACATGGTTACAAAGAAGTGCATAAGAACTTTCAGATGAAAAGGAATAGCTTCTTGACTGTTTTCTTCTCCCTCTCATCCTCAGTTCCATTGCCCAAGACAAAAAATTTGTGACAGGCCAAGCACGGTGGCTCACGTTTGTAATCCCAGCATTTTGGGAGGCCGAGGCAGGCGTATCATAAGGTCAGCAGTTGGAGACCAGCCTAACCAACACAGTGAAACCCCACCTCTACTAAAAATACAAAAATTAGCTGGGTGTGGTGGCAGATGCCTGTAATCTCAGCTACTTGGGAGGCTGAGGCAGGGGAATTGCTTGAACCTGGGAGGCGGAGGTTGTAGTGAGCCAAGATCGTGCCACTGCACTCTAGCCTGGGCAACAGCTAGACTCCATTTCAAAATGAAAAATAAAAAACAAAAAATAATCTGTGACATTACATTCATTTCCACCATTATCCATTATTTTGTTTTGTATTCTCCATTTCATCACTGATATGATTGAGAAAGACTCACACTTTGAGGCCAGGCACAGTGGCTCACGCCTGTAATCCCAACACTTTGGTAGGCTGAGGCGGGCTGATCACTTGAGGTCAGGCGTTCGAGACCAGCCTGGCCAACACGGCAAAGTCCTGTCTCTACTAAAAATATATAAATTAGTTGGGCATGGTGGCAGGCGCCTGTAATCCCAGCTTTTCAGGAGGCTGAGGCGACAGAATCACTTGAACCCAGGAGGCAGAGCTTGCAGTGAGCCCACACCGCGCCACTGCACTTCAGCCTGGGCGACAGAGTGAGACACTATCTCAAAATAAAACAAAACAAAACAAAAACAAAAACCTCTTCCTGTGAACAAAATGTAGGAAAAGAAGCAAAAGTAATTGTGACTTCTGGTTTAGCGACTGCAATTAAGTGTGTTCCCCCCCACCAAGAAAATTCTATAATATAGTTGTTTTTCATCTAAAAAAGAAACCTGAACAAAATCAATTAAGCATTATTATTATTTTTGAGATGGAGTTTCCCTCTTGTTGCCCAGGCTGGAGTGTAATGGTGCAATCTCGGCTCACTGCAACCTCCACCTCCTGAGGGGGGTTCAAGCGATTCTCCTGCCTCAGCCTCCTGAGTAGCTCGGATTACAGGCGTGAGCCACTGTGTCCAGCCTAATTAAGCACTATTATACAAAAATGAGTTCTGGCCTCAGTAGTGTGGAAGTGGGGAGAAACTAGCGAAAGAGATAAACTACTGAGTCCCGGTACCTCTGAGCAAGTTTCAGGGACCTATGTAAAGTTCCCTCTGCAAAACTCTCATCCTGTTAAAACTTGTGAATCCCGAAAATCAGAGGTAGGTCTCAGTTAATTTAAAAAGTTTATTTTGCCAAGGTTGAGGATGCACGCCCTGAGGACCTCCTGAGGACATCCTGAGGACATGTGCCCAAGGTGGTCAGAGCACAGTTTGGTTTTCTACATTTTAGGGAGACATGAGACATCAATCAACATATATAAGATCAACATGGGTTTGGTCTGGAAATGGGGGCTTTCCAGGTCATGGGTAGATAGGAGACAAATGGTTGCATTCTTTTGAGCTTGCTTTCTTTCCTTCCTTCCTCCCTCCCTTTCCCTCTCTCTCTTTCTTTTTTTCTTTATTTTTATTTATTTATTTATTTTCTTGAGGCGGAGTCTCGCTCTGTCGCCCAGGCTGGAGTGCAGTGGTGCGATCTCGGTTCACTGCAAGCTCTGCCTCCTGGGTTCACGCCACTCTCCTGCCTCAGCCTCCTGAGTAGTTGGGACTACAGGCGCCCGTGACCACGCCCAACCAACTTTTTGTGTTTTTAGTAGAGACGTGGTTTCACCGTTTTAGCCACGATGGTCTCGATCTCCTGACCTCGTGATCTGCCGGCCTCGGCCTCCCAAAGTGCTGGGATTACAGGCGTGAGCCACCACGCCCAGCACGCCTCTCCTTCTGTTCCCTTTTCCCTACCCTTTTCCCTTCCCTTCCTTTCCTTTCCTTCATGCGGAGTTTCCCTCTTTCACCCAGGCTGGAGTGAAGTGGCCCGATTTCGGCTCACTGCAGACTCCGCCCCCAGGTTCAAGTGATTCTCCTGCCTCAGCCTCCCAAGCGGCTGGAATTACAGGTGCCCGCCACCAGGTCCGGCTAATTTTTATGTTTTTAGTAGAGACGGGGTTTCTCCATGTTCACCAGGCTGGTCTGGAACTCCTGACTTCAGGTGATCCACCCACCTCGGCCTCCCAAAGTTTTAGGATTACAGGTGTGAGCCACCGTGCCCAGCCTGTTTTTATTTATTTATTTATTTATTATTTTTATTATTTATTATTTATTTTTATTTTTATTTTTTGAGAGGGAGTCTGGTTCTCTTGCTCAGGCTGGAGCGCAATGGCTGATCTCGGCTCACTGCAACCTCTGCCTCCCGCGTTGAAGCAATTCTCCTGCCTCAGCCCCTCGAGTAACTGGAATTACAGGCGCCTGCCACCATGCCCGGCTAATTTTTGTGTTTTTAGTAGAGACAGGGTTTCGTCATTTCGGCCAGGCTGGTTTGGAACTCCTAACCTCAAGTGATCCGCCCGCCTCTGCTTCCCAAAGTGCTGGGATCACAGGTGTGAGCCACCGCACCCAGCCTCTTGAGTTTCTGATTAGCCTCTCCAATGGAGGCAATCAGTTACGCATTTATTTTAGTGAGCAGAGGGGTAACTGAATAGAATGGGAGACAGGTTTTCCCTAAGCAGTTCCCAGCTTGACTTTTCCCTTTAGCTGAGTGATTTTGGGGCCCCAAGATATGTTCCTTTGACGCAATTCATCTCGGAAACCAAGATTTATTTTCTTTCGGAATTTTAAAAGTTTTGCTCTTGCATTAAAACAAAAAAAAGTGCGTGTGTGTTTCGCGTTAATTATTATTTGCTGCATTTTGGAACTGAGTCAGGCAAATCATTTTTGTTCCTAGGCAAGTGGCTTTAATCTTCAAAATCTACCCAGTCTTTGGGGGCACTGCTGTCTCCTTTCACAAGGTCCTAATTCCCACTGAAACCTGTCTGTAGTATTTGTGGCTTGGGGCCACTTCAAGATTTCAAATTTCAGCCTCAGACTCCAATCCCCTCACGGGATCCGGGAGACCCAGCCCCATGCAGCCCCAGCCGAGCTGGCGGGAATTGCAACGTCGGGGTCGTGGCGGTTCGCTGGGCCCTGGAGCCCAGGCGCGCGGCCCCGGGAGCGTCAGCCCCTCCCCGCCGTCGCTCGCGTTGCCTGCGCTGACTCAGCTTTTCCGGTCACCGCCGTCACTGGTGGTTCCCGACTGCAGTGAAGGTGCCGACGCCAAGTCACAGCTCAGTAATGCTGGAGCCGCCGGCGTCCCGAGCCTTCTCCAAATGGGCGGTGTTCCTGCCCCCACCATGACTCAGCCGCTTCCGCTCCGGCGTCAGCGGAGCTCTGGCCTCCGCCCGCGAAGCCCTGCCGCCTTCCCACTGCCCCAGAGGGGCCACAGCACGCTCGCTTCCGCCCGTTGGTGTCCTTCCAAGCCCCTGAGAAGGTTTGGCAGCTTGATAAAGGGTCCCTGAGCTCCAGTGCTTAGGCCCTGCAAGGCCCTTTTCTGTACATTGAGGAGCTGAGGCCTCCGCACAGGAAAGTATTCCTTACCCTGCGGTGCAAGGAGGAAGTTAGCCTCAGACTAATTGAGGCAACTGAGGCCTCGGACAGCCGCGGGTCCTGAGAGCCCGATGGACCTACCTTGGAAGTTCAGCGTTACCGTTTGCGGATGTGTGACACTCCCCTACTCCTACCCCCACCCACTTAACAGAAATGAGGATGATTGATTCCATGCCACCTTGTTGATGCCACTTTGTTGTTGGCATTGCCTAGCACATAGCAGGAGCTCAGCAAATCTGAGCTTTTGTTTGTATTTTCTTTCTTTCTTTCTTTTTCTTTTGAGACGGAGTCTCACTCTGTCGCCCAGGCTGGAGTTCAATGGCACGATCTCGGCTCACCGCAACCTCCGCCTCCCGGTTTCATACTCTTGCCTCAGCCTCCTGAGTAGCTGAGACTACAGACGAACGACACCACGCCCAGCTGATTTTTGTATTTTTAGTAGAGACGAGATTTCACCATGTTGGCTAGGATGGTCTCAATCTCTTGACCTCGTGATCTGCCAGCTTTGGCCTCCCAAAGTTCTGGGATTACAGGCGAGAGCCACCGAACCCAACCTGTATTTTCTTTGAAATGTCTTTTCGATGTAGTTCTTGCTCTCCATGGTCAGGGTCACCTCAGCAACTTCCTAACTGGTTTTGCTACATTCCCATCCAACCTCACACAATGACCAGGTGCATTTTTATGGCACACTGTATTCTGCAAGCCATTCCTCTGTGCAAGAAAATGTAATACTCTGTCGTCTTTTGGTTTGACTGGAAAGTCCTTTCACTGGTATTTAAAGCACTCCAGCATAGTCTGGCTCCCATCCTTCCCATAAATATTTTAGGCCTGCTCTGCACCCTGCATTGTGGTACTCGGATTCTTGCCCTCCAGAGCTCTAGTGAGGGGAGATAAATATATAATTATGTCATTATTATACTGTGTAATAAGTGTTCTGATCGAAGTGTGAACAGGACAGAGAGCAACTCAGTGAATAGATGGGGAAGAAGAAAAGCTTCACAGAGGAAGAAATATATGGGGTAGGGAGATGGCTTGATGGTTGTGAGGCGTTTACCAGCACTGTGATAGATTTTGTATATAGTAGAGTGTCCTTGTTGCTGTAGGTTTTCGAAGGCATCATTGTGCTCTGCTCTGTTGCTGTTACAGAAGGTTCGAACCATCAAGCCCCATACTTTAATCTTCTTGGATCCAGAAGTATTGTGGGAAACAAAATTTGGATTTTAAAATGATTACCACCTGATGAAATACAGTTTGCAGAAAGAAATAATGGATTCCTTACAGGAAAAATTCTGTACCAAGGATACCCTTATAAGGAGTAGAATTGACCATAGGGCCTGAGTGCTAGAGAAGACAGTGTTTGTGAGGATTCTAGGTTCAAACCTGCCCCAGCTCAACCCTTTGGGGCACGCTTATCAGTCCTGGGAAGGAGAAGGCTGTGTACTAAAATGGAAACAACTGAATCACCAGGAGCCCAGGTCCTCTTCTGCATGGCATGCTGAAAGAATTGAATTATTAAGAACCCAGCACACACTCTGTGGGATCCTCAGTTTTAAAAAGAGCTGAATGTAAGAAAGGCATTTACCTACTGGCCAGAGAGAGATGGGCAGTGGAGGTCTGCAAGTTCTCAGTGACAGATTCTAGGTGGCAGTAGCAGGGAGAGCTGAGGCTCCAAGGGGGCCTCAGGATCAAGGACACCTCAGGGACATAACAGATGGCCCAAGTAGCATTGATATAGGTACTTACAGGCAGAGAGGACAGGGATCACAGAAGTGGTAAGAGCTGCAGTTCATGTAATGTCTGCGATTACAGTAGATTTTAATTTCTTTTTATTTTTCTGAATTAAATTTGTCCATGGTGAACATGGTTGGTTTTTTTTTTTGTTGGGTGGGGGAGGGATGGAGTTTCATTCTTATTGCCCAGATTGGAGTGCAATGGTCTGACCTTGGCTCACGGCAACCTCCACCTTTTGGGTTCAAGCAATTCTCCTGCCTCAGCCTCCCGAGTAGCTGGGATTACAGGTGTGCGCTGCCACCATGCCTGGCTAATTTTTGTATTTTTAATAGAGACGAGGTTTCACCACGTTGGCCTGGCTGGTCTGGAACTCCTGACCTCCGGTGATCCACCTGCCTCAGCCTCCCAAAGTGCTGGGATTACAGGTGTGAGCCACCATGTCTGGCAACATGTTTTTAATATCAGAAAAAAATTTTTATTACCCAGTGTTGGTGCAGATGAAGTAAAATGGGTCTTCCTATTCAATAGAGTTTTACAAGAAATGAATCACAGCACACTTCCTGACTCATCTGTGAAAATTACACATATTGGCCGGGTGCGGTGGCTCAAGCCTGTAATCCAGCACTTTGGGAGGCCGAGACGGGCAGATCACGAGGTCAGGAGATCGAGACTATCCTGGCTAACACGGTGAAACTCCGTCTCTACTAAAAAATACAAAAAAAACTAGCCGGGCGAGGTGGCAGGCGCCTGTAGTCCCAGCTACTCGGGAGGCTGAGGCAGGAGAATTGCCTAAACCCGGGAGGCGGAGCTTACAGTGAGCTGAGATCCAGCCACTGCACTCCAGCCTGGGCGACAGCGAGACTCCGTCTCAAAAAAAAAAAAAAAAGAAGAAAGAAAATTACTCATATTAATCATAATGTAAATGCTTACTATTGATGTGAACCAAAATTATGATTTAACTACTTTGGGAGGCTGGGGAAGGAGAAATGGTGGTGGGTATGTGGTGTATTTGTAAGAGTGCTACAACCTCATCTACCATAACAGGAAAGCAATAGATTGCGTTTAAAACAGATACATCAAGAAATAGCATAAGCACATTATTTTGATGCATGGAGGTAAATACCCAAAATAACAGTGAAAAAAGTGGAAAATGGTTGCCTTTGGGCTATGAAGAGGAATGAGGCAGAAGACTACTTTTTTCCACTACACATTTCTTGGTGCTATCAAAGTATTTTTTAACTTCATGCATTTTTAAATACAGATAAAAGTAAAAGCGTACAAACCTGTTGTTTCAGTAATTTTATTTCTATGTAGGTATCCTAAGGCAGTAATAGCAGATGTGGGTAAAGATTTATGTATGCCAGTCACTGCAGTATTTTTTTAATTCTAGATATCCCATTTTTATCTATTTTTAATTCATTTATTTTCAATTTATGTGGGTGCATAGTAGGTTATATAAGATTGTTTAATTAGGCCAGGCGCGGTGGCTCGTGGCTGTAATCCCAGCACTTTGGGAGGCCGAGGTGGGCAGATTACGAGGTCAGGCGTTCGAGACCAGCCTGACAAACATGGTGAAACCCCGTCTGTACTAAAAATACAAAAATTAGCTGAGTGTGGTGGTATGTGCTTGTACTCTGAGCTACTCAGGAGGCTGAGGCAGGAGAATTGCTGGAACCTGGGAGACAGAGGTTACAGTGAGCAAAGATTGCGGCATTGCCCTCCAGCCTGGGTGACAGAGTGAGACTCCCTCTCAGAAAAAAAGATTGTTTAGTTAGAAATTAAAAACTGGCAACAATGTAATAAGTTTTTAAAATTATGGTACATTTATATAATGATTTTTAAAATCACATTTTTTAGCATTATTTAATTTCCTTATTGAAATGCTAATTTTAAAAGTAGTGAAAATACTTGAGGTCAGAGTTTGAGACCAGTCTGACCAACATGGAGTAACCCTGTCTCCACTAAAACTACAAAAGTTAGCCAGGCGTGGTGGCAGGCAACTGTAATTCCAGCTACTCAGGAGGCTGAGGCAGGAGAATTGCTTGAACCTGGGAGCCGGAGGTTGCAGTGAGCCGAGAGCATGCCACTGTACTCCAGCCTGGGTGACTGAGTGAGACTCCATCTCAAAAAATGAAAACTAAAATAATAAAAATACAAAAATTAGCTGGACGTGGTGACGGGCACCTTTAATCACAGCTACTTGGGAGGCTGAGGCAGGAGAATCGCTTGAACCCAGGAGGCGGAAGTTGCAGAGAGCTGAAATCGTGCCATTGCACTCCAGCCTGGGCAACAAGAGTGAAACTCCGTCTGAAGAAAAAAAAAAAAACTATAGAGATATATATACACACACACACATATATACACACACACGCACATATATATGGAAGTAAATATGAAACAGTGTTAAAAGTTGGTGATTCTGGGTGGTTGGTATTTTATTCATTACATTGTTTTAAATTTTGATTTAAACAAAATAAACAATGACAGAGTTAAAAAAAAAAAAAAGCCAATGATCCACGCATGAAGAAATTGTTTGAAATGTTTGTTCCTTGGTGTCATAAATGAATAGCAATTGAACATAAATTTAACTTCCTCAGCAAGGCCATTTTTACTTTCTGCAGAAAGGGTACACTTGCCAGCAATTTTGCCATGAGAGTACACCAAACAAAGGAGACAGGGTCATTTATAACCTGACACATCCACCTTACTACTGTGTCCAGTTTCCATTGGCTGGAACGGGACCTCACATTTTGTATTTGTCCTGATTGGCTAGTGACTTAGAACTTTTTAAAAGAGACAAAGGCAGAGGAGAACAAAGGAAGGAGGAAGTAACTTGTGGAAAGCTGAGAAAGGTAAAAACACCTTTAAATAAGGAAGGCTATGACTTAATGCTTGCTTGGACCAGTATAAGCATATCAGGGCAAATATTTAGGCTAAATTGTGGGAGCTAAGAACATAAAATACATTGATTTCTTTATTATGGCTAGCAGATATTTAAGAGTGTTAGCACAGGTCTTTGAATAAATTTTGCTTCTACGAGAAGTAACTATTCCTAATTAGATGCGTAGGAAAGTTTTTGAAGAGGAACCTCTACTTTTTACAAAAGGTACAGGTAAAGTTCTATAGGAGTTCAGAATGGAGAGACATTATCAAAGGCAGTGGTGGGAGAGAAAGGTGGAATAAGGAAAGGTGTCTGAATTGAGCCTTCAGGGACCCAGAAGATTAAGACAGCTGAGAAGAGTACTGTGAAGTGGTATTCTGGGCAGAATGAGCAATATGAAAGATCCATGAGGGCCGGGCGCGGTGGCTCAAGCCTGTAATCCCAGCACTTTGGGAGGCCGAGACGGGCGGATCACGAGGTCAGGAGATCGAGACCATCCTGGCTAACACGGTGAAACCCCGTCTCTACTAAAAAATACAAAAAACTAGCCGGGCGAAGTGGCGGGCGCCTGTGGTCCCAGCTACTCGGGAGGCTGAGGCAGGAGAATGGCGTGAACCCGGGAGGCGGAGCTTGCAGTGAGCTGAGATCCGGCCACTGCACTCCAGCCTGGGCGACAGAGCCAGACTCAGTCTCAAAAAAAAAAAAAAAAAAAAAAAAAAAGAAAGATCCATGGACAGAAAAGCAAGGGACTCTTGAGTAGTTCAGCTTGGCTGGACCTGAAGATACCTGATGACAAATAGTAAGAAATGAGATCTGAAAGGTGATTGCTACCTCATCCAAAAGGAGCCTCCTACGGAAAGCCAAAGAATTCTAGTCTGTTCTGTAGATTGTGGTTTGTCATTAAGGGTTTTGGGGTTGGGATAATAGGATCAGAACAGGAAGATTAATCTAGACATGAAATAGAAAATGATGGCCGGGAGCGGTGGCTCACGCCTGTAATCCCAGCACTTTTAGGAGGCTGAAGCAGGTGGATCCCCTGAGGTCAGGAGTTCGAGACCAGCCTGGTCACCATGGTGAAACCCCGTCTCTACTAAAAATATAAAAATTAGCCGAGTGTGGTGGCTCATGCCAGTAATCCCAGCTACTCAGGAGGCTGAGGCAAGAGAATTGCTTGAACCCGGGAAGCAGAGGTTGTGGTGAGTCGAGATCGCACCATTGTACTCCAGCCTGGGCGACGGAGCAGGACTCTGTCTCAAAAAAAATAAAATAAAAATAAAATAAAGTTATTTGAAAGAGGGACTGGAGACAGGGAATGCAGCTAGGAAGAAATGATTATAGGGGACCAAGTGAGGGATGAATACAAGTGCCCCCTCCCTCCTTTTTAAAAAATAGCTTTACTGATCCAGGTGTCCTTTGTGTTTTTGTTTTTGTTTTTGTTTTTGAGACAGAGTTTCCCTCTTGATGCCCAGGTTGGAGTGCAATGGCACGATCTTGGCTCACCACAACCTCCGCCTCCCAGATTCAAGTGATTCTCCTGCCTCAGCCTCCCGAGTAGCTGGGATTATAGGCATGCACCACCATGCCCAGATAATTTTGTATTTTTAGTGGAGACAGGGTTTCTCCATGTTGGTCAGGCTGGTCTCGAACTCCCGACCTCAGGTGATCCGCCCGCCTCAGCCTCCCAAAGTGCTGGGATTACAGGCATAAGCCACTGCCCCCAGCCCCAGGTGTCCTTTTGACCACACACAATAGTCTCTAAAACAGTCTTCCTGCCTCTGGGCTGATGTTTCCCAACCATTTTTCGTGTTCAAACACACAGCTGAGGGTTCTAACACACTCTCATCAGTTACAATGGTTCACTGAGGCAGGATTTTAGGGACAGTTGATGAAAGTGTGCAGTTTGAAAGAAGACCCAAGTGATTTTCTTTCTTTCTTTCCCTTCTCCTTCCCTTCCCTTTTTTTTCCCCTTCCTTCCTTCCTTCCTTCCTTCCTTGCTTCCTTCCTTCCTTCCTTCCTTCCTTCCTTCCTTCCTTCCTTCCTTCCTTCCTTCCTTCCTTCCTTCCTTCTTTCCTTCCTTCCTTCCCTCCCTCCCTCCCTCCCTCTTTCTCCCTTTCTTTCTACTCTGGCCATAATGATATACCCAGTAATGCCTGTAGACACAGCTGTGCATTTTGTTTTTTAAAAACACTTGTTTTTCTGGGATGCTCTTTCTCCCACTTTCTGCTTATCAAAAATCCTGGGCCTTGCCAGGTGTGGTGGAGTGTGCGTATAATCCCAGCTACTCAGGAGGCTGAGGCATGAGAATCACTTGAACTCAGGAAGTGGAGGTTGCAGTGAGCTGAAATCACGTCACTGCACTCCTGCCTGGGTGACAGAGTGAGACTGTCTCAAAAAAAAAAAAAAAAAAAAAAAAAAAAAAAAAAAAAAAAAAAAAAAATTCTGAGATGATTACTTGACACCAAGAGTTTGAGACCAGCCTGGGCAACATAGAGAAACCCCATATCTTAAAAAAAAAAAAAAAAAAAAAAAAATTTGCCAGGCATGGTGGTAGACACCTGTAGTCCCATCTACTCAGGAGGCTAAGGTGGGCTTAAGCCTGGGAGGTCAAACTTGCAGTGAGCTGTGATCGCTCCACTGCACTCCAGAGCCTAGGTAACAGAGCTAGACTCTATCTCAAACAAACAGAAAATCTGTTCATCTTTTAGGGCCCAGATTTCACTTATTCCATGAAACCTTTTATGAATAGCTAAAAGGGAATTATTTTCTTATTCTCAGCTGCCAAGGCCTGTGCCAGTCACATCACTGCTTGCACTGCTTTTCTCTCCCAATTTAACATCTGTGTCTTCTCTTTTAATCTAGTATTTTAACTGCCAGAGATAGGACTCAAGTTTTTGTTGTGTTTTTTAATCCCTCTTGAATACACTAGCCCAAAGTCCTTGCAGATCAAAGTGTTTGATAATTAAAATAATTACCATTCATTGACTTTTGTTTTGTTTTGTTTTGTTTTTGAGGCGGGTCTTGCTCTCTCACCCAGGCTGGAGTGCAGTGGTGTGATGGCTCACTGTAGCCTCAACCTCTCTGGGCTCAAATGACCCTCACACCTCAGCCTCCCAAGTAGTGGGGACTACAGGCGTAAGCCAGCACGCCCAGATAATTTCTGTATTTTTTGTAGAGAGGGGTTTTTGCCATGTTGCCAAGGCTAACTACCATTTATTGAAAGCCTTTTAGTTACAGGCACCATGTATATTACATCTACTCCTAATACCCCTAAGAGATAGGTAGTTATCCTCGTTGTAAAACAAAAGGAAACAGAGGCTCTAAATATTAATTAACATATTCAGTGTACATAGCCAGAAAATAGGGGACTTAAGATTTGAGTAGTGCTCTGGTAGGCTCCAAATCTTGTGTTGCTTTCACTGCACTGTGTTGCTTTTTTTTTTTTTTTTTTTTTTTTTTCCCCCGAGATGGAGTCTTGCTTTGTAGCCTAGGCTAGAGTGTAGTGGTGTGATCTCGGCTCACTGCAACCTCCACCTTCTGGGTTCAAGGTTAAGCAATTCTACTGCCTCAGCCTCCCGAGTAACTGGGATTACAGGCATGCGCCCAGCTAATTTTTTTTTTTTTTTTTTTTGAGACGGAGTCTCGCTCTGTTACCAGGCTGGAATACAGTGGCGCAATCTTGGCACACTGCAACCTCCGCCTCTCGGGTTCAAGCAATTCTTCTGCCTCAGCCTCCCGAGTAGCTGGGACTACAGGCGCATGCCACCATGTCTAGCTAATTTTTTGTATTTTCAGTAGAGATGGGGTTTCACCATGTTAGCCAGGATGGTCTACATCTCCTGACCTCATGATCCGCCTGCCTCGGCCTCCCAAAGTGCTGGGATTAGAGGCATGAGCCAATTGCCTGGCCTAATTTTTGTGTTCTTAGTAGAGATGGGGTTTGACCATGTTGGCCAGGCTGGTCTGAAACTCTTGACTTCATGATCCACCCGCCTCAGCCTCCCAAAGTCCTGGGATTACAGGCACGAGCCCCCACGCCTGGCCCTGTGTTGCAATTCTTAAGTGATGGTTGAATGGATAAATTCTTTTTTTTCATTTTTCAGCACTTTTTTTTTTTTTTTGGAGATAGTTTTGCTCTTGTTGCCCAGGCTGGAGTGCCACGGTGAGATCTTGGCTCACTGCAACCTCTGCCTCCTAGGTTCAAGTGATTCTCCTGCCTCAGCCTCCAGAGTAGCTGGGATTACAGGTGCCTGTCACCACGTCCAGCTAATTTTGTAGTTTTAGTAGAGATGGGGTTTCCTGATGTTGGTTAGGCTGGTCTCCATCTCCTCACCTCAGGTGATCCGCCCACCTCAGCCTCCCAAAGTGCTGGGATTACATGAACCACTGCACACGGCCTTGAGCACATTTTTTTTTTCTTTTTTTGAGATGAAGTCTCACTCTGTCGCCCAGGCTGGAGTGCAGTGGCGCAGTCTTGGCTCACTGCAACCTCCACCTCCTGGGTTCAAGTGATTCTCCTGCCTCAGCCTCCTGTGTAGCTGGGATTACAGGCACGTGCCACCACGCCCTGCTAATTTTTGTATTTTCAGTAGAGATGGAGTTTCACCATGTTGGACAGGCTGGTCTCAAACTCCTGTCCTTGGGTGATCCGCCCACCTCGGCCTCCAAAAGTGCTGGGATTACAGGTGTGAGCTACCGCGCCAGGCCGAGCAAATTTTTTTCTCTTTTTTTGAGGTAGAGTTTTGCTCTTGTTGCCCAGGCTGGAGTGCAATGGCCTGATCTCAGCTCACCACAACCTCTGCCTCCTAGGTTCAAGTGATTCTCCTGCTTCAGCCTCCCGAGTAGCTGGGATTACAGACATGTGCCACCACATATGGCTAATTTTTGTATTTTCAGTAGAGAGGGGGTTTTTCCATGTTAGTCAGGCTAGTCTTGAACTCCCGACCTTAGGTAAGGAGCCTGCTTCAGCCTCCCAAAGTGCTGGGATTAGAGGTGTGAGCCACCACTCTGGCCTTTTATTTTTTATTTATTTTATTATTTTATTTTATTTTTGAGACAGAGTCTAGCTCTGCCTCCCACGCTGGAGTGCAGTGGTGCAATCTCAGCTCACTACTACCTCCACCTCCCGGGTCAAGCAATGCTCTTGTCTCAGCCCCTCGAATAGCTGGGATTACAGGTGCCCGCCACCACGCCTGGCTAATTTTTGTATTTTTAGTAGAGAAGGGGTTTCACCATCTTGGCCAGGGTGGTCTTGAACTCCTGACCTCATGATCCACCTGCCTCGGCCTCCCAAAGTGCTGGGATTACAGGCATGAGCCACCGTGCCCACCTGCACATTTTTTTTTTTAAACTTGCTTTTCTTTGCTGTATTTCCTCCCTAGAGGCTTGCTCAGCTGGTAAAGCAGAAGGAAATATTTGCCAGTTGTATTAGTTGCAAGTAATGGTACTCCAACTCATTCTGACTTACACAATAAAAGTAAATATGTTGATTAATGAGCCAAGGAGTTCACTGGTAGATTGCCAGCTTTAGGACTAGATCAGGGTTGCAACATTGCTTCCATCTTTCAATTTTGCTTTCCTCTAAGTTTACTTTATTCCCAGGTAGGCTCTGTTTATGCCGTAACAAAGATGGTCACCAGCAGCTCCAGCTTACATTCTACCAACCTAGTAACTCCAACAGAAACCATCTCTTTTCCAAGAGTGCCAATAAAATTCTCAGGTAAGACTGCCATTGGCCCAGCTTGGGTCGTATACACATGCCTGAAACAGTCGCTATGTTCAAGGGGTGCTGTGTTGCTCTGATTAGTCAGTTAAGGCTGTGAACCCTATGGATTGAAATGAGGAAGGCAAATTATGGTATCTGACCAGAAGAAGGGATGCTGGATGGGCAAAATGGACATTCATTACATACACTTTCACTGCATGAGAACCCAGGACTCAACAGTCTCTGATGCAGGTTGACACTTTCTGGGTGGATACTGCAGGTAACTCCATGATCTGTTGCTCTTGAATACCATTCTCAAAGGCCCTATTACATAGGGCTATGGTTTTCTTGGTTTGGTCCCAAGAGTTATACTGTTCCTTGGAGTAGTTATATAATAAAACATTCCACTCATGGATAATGGTCCATCCCTGGCTTGAGTCCTGTGGTGGTCAACTGAGAGGAAGACACTAGAAAGTGGTTCCACAAGGGGACACAGGGTCAGCTGCAGTAGCACCGGACAGGCCAAATCTGCCACTAGGAGGGCACAGTGACAAATGGCAAGCAGTAGTGTAGACAAGCAGTTGGCATCTGGGGCCAAACAGAGAATGACATATTGTCTTAATGGGAGACAGAGAATTCTGAGACAGGAGATGCTCATCAGGATTTCAGACAGATAAGTCTGATAACCAAGTAGTAGAACTTTAGCCGCTCGGCTAAAGTTCAAAGGCATTCCAGTCCCAGGGAATGAGGAATTGAAAGGAGCAGGAAAGATGTTCATTTGGCCAGCCGCAGTGGCTCATATCTGTAATCGCAGCAGTGTGGGAGGCTGAGGTGGGCAGATCACCAGAGGTCAGGAATTTGAGACCAGCCTGACCAATATGGCGAAACCTTGTCTCTACTAAAAATACAAAAATTAGCCGGGTGTGGTGGCACACGCCTGTAATCCCAGCTACTCAGGAGGCTGAGGCAGGAGAATTCCTTGAATCTGGGAGACGGAGGTTGCAGTGAGCCAAGATCTTGCCACTGCACTCCAGCCTGGGCAACAGAGCGAGACTCTGTCTCCAAAAAAAAAAAAAAGAAAGAAAGAAAAAGAAGAAGAAAGAAAGAAAGAAAGAGAAAGGAAGGAAGGAAGGAAGGAAGGAAGGAAGGAAGGAAGGAAGGAAGGAAGGAAGGAAGGAGCAGGAAGTCCTCAGTTGTAGGGAGATCAGGACACTGGAAGGGGTAACAGGACTGGATCTAAGGCATTAGGCTGAAATCCATGCATTGGGTCTGGAGTCCAAGGCGAAACTAGATCTCAAGAATGAGACTGGAGGTCAGTTTTTGGATGAAACTGGGACTTGAGGCCGGGCGAGGTGGCTCACACCTGTAATCCCAGCTCTTTGGGAGGCCGAGGCAGGTGAATCATGAGGTCAGGAGTTCAAGACCAGCCTTGCCAACATGATGAAACCCCGTGTCTACTAAAAATACAAAAATTAGCTGGGCATCATGGCACATGCCTGTAATTCCAGCTACTCGAGAGGCTGAGGCAGGATAATTGCTTGAACCCAGGAGGCAGAGGTTGCAGTGAGCTGAGATCGCATCACTGCATTCCAGCCTGGGTGACAGAGCAAGACTATATCTCAGGAAAAAGAAAAAAAAAATTAATCGGGCATGGTGGCACGCACCTGTAATCCCAGCTACTCAGGAGACTGAGGCAGGAGAATCGTTTGGTCCCAGGAGGTAGTGGTTGCAGTGAGCCAAAATCATGCCATTATACTCCAGCCTGGGTAACAGAGTGAGACTCTGTCTCAAAAACAAAACAAAAACAAAAAACTGGGACTTGAGTTCAGTCTAGCAACAGCCTTCATAGACAACCTCAGAATGGCCGGATGTGGTGGCTCACACCTGTAATCCCAACACTTTGGGAGGCTGACGGGGGAAAACATGAGGTCAGGAGTTCGAGACCAGCCTGGCCAATATGGTGAAACCCCATCTCTATTAAAAATACAAAAATTAGCCAGGCGTGGTGGCCTGTGCCCAGTAGTCCCAGCTACTAGGGAGGTTGAAGTAGAAGTATCACTTGAACCCAGGAGGCAGAGGTTGCAGTGAGCTGAGATCAAGTCACTGGGTGACAGAGCAAGACTCCGTCTAAAAAAAAAAAAAAAAAAAAAAGAAGAAAGGAAAAAAAGAAAAGAAAATCTCAGAGTGGGGAACTGCAGTGCCATAAATTCCTCCTGCCTCTGGGCAAATTTTGTGCAGTGACTAGATCAAGAATGAGCCTGCAGGTGGTATTGAATGCCTCTAGCTAAGGGGAAGGAAGGAGACAGAGGCTGGTCCCACAAGAAGGTCTAACAAATTCAAAAGGAGGTGGGTGCGTCGGGCATGGTGGCTCACACCTGTAATCCTAGCACTTTGGGAGGTTGAGGCGGGCAGATTGCCTGAGTTCAGGAGTTCGAGACCAGCCTGGGCAACATGGTGAAACCCTGTCTCTACTTAGAAAAAACAAAACAAAACAAAAAATTAGCCGGGAGTGATGGCACGCGCCTGTAGTCCCAGCTATTCGGGAGGCTGAGGCAGAAGAATGGCTTGAACCTGGGAGGCAGAGGTTGCAGTGAGCCGAGATTGTGCGATTGCACTCCAGCCTAGGCAACACAGTGATACTCTGTCTCCAAAAAATAATAATAGTAATAAAAAGGAGGCGTTTGCCCATATGCCCTGCAACTGCTATAACTCTGCCACTCTTTGCATGCATGCAAATACTCATTATTGGACAGGGAAAATGATTAATCCTAGTTGTACTGGAGGACTTGGAGCCACTGTCTGTTGGACTTACTTCACTCATACCGGTGTGTCTAATGGGAGTGGAGTTCAAGATCAGGCAAGAGAAAAACATGTAAAGGAAGTAATCTCCCAACTGACCCGAGTACATAGCACCCTAGCCCCTACAAAGGACTAGATCTCAAAACTACATGAAACCCTCCATACCCATACTCACCTGGTAAGCCTATTTAATACCACTCTCACCGGGCTCCATGAGGTCTCGGCCCAAAACCCTACTAACTGTTGGATGTGCCTCCCCCTGCACTTCAGGTCGTACACTTCAATCCCTGTACCTGAACAATGGAACAACTTCAGCACAGAAATAAACACCACTTCCGTTTTAGTAGGACCTCTTGTTTCCATCTGGAAATAACCCATACCTCAAACCTCACCTGTGAAAAATTTAGCAATACTATAGACACAACCAACTCCCAATGCATCAGGTGGGTAACTCCTCCCACATGAATAGTCTGCCTACCCTCTAGGAATATTTCTTGTCTGTGGTGCCTCAGCCTATCGTTGTTTGAATGGCTCTTCAGAATCTATGTGCTTCCTCTCATTCTTAGTGCCACCTATGACCATCTACACTGAACAAGATTTATACAATTACGTTGTACCTAAGCTCCGCAACAAAAGAGTACCCATTCTTCCTTTTGTTATTGGAGCAGGAGTGCTAGGCGGACTAGGTACTGGCATTGGCAGTATCACAGCCTCTACTCAGTTCTACTACAAACTATCTCAAGAACTAAATGGTGACATGGAACAGGCGCCGACTCCCTGGTCACCTTGCAAGATCAATCTAACTCCCTAGCAGCAGTAATCCTTCAAAATCAAAGAGCTTTAGACTTCTAACCACTGAAAGAGGGGGAACCTGTTTATTTTTAGGGGAAGAATGCTATTATTATGTTAATCAATCACGAATCGTCACTGAGAAAGTTAAAGTAATTTGAGATCGAATACAACATAGAGCAGAGGAGCTTCAAATCACCGGACCCTGGGGCCTCCTCAGCCAATGGATGCCCTGGATTCTCCCCTTCTTAGGACGTCTAGCAGCTATAATATTGTTACTCCTCTTTGTACCCTGCATCTTTATCCTCCTTGTTAAGTTTGTCTCTTCCAGAATCGAAGCTGTAAAGCTACAAATAGTTCTTCAAATGGAGCCCCAGATGCAGTCCATGACTAAGATCTACCGCGGATCCCTGGACCAGCTAGCCCATGCTCCAATGTTAATGACATCGAAGGCACCCCTCCCAAGGAAATCTCAGCTGCACAACCCCTACTACACCCCAGTTCAGCAGGAAGCAGTTAGAGCAGTCATCGGCCAACCTCCCCAACAGCACTTGGGTTTTCCTGTTGAGAGCGGGGACTGAGAGACAGGACTAACTGTATTTCCAAGGCTGACTAAGAATCCCTAAGCCTAGCTGGGAAGGCGACCACATCCACCTTTAAACACAGGGCTTGCAACTTAGCTCATACCTGACCAATCAGGTAGTAAAGAGAGCTCACTAAAATGCTAATTAGGCAAAACAGGAGGTAAAGAAATAGCCAATCATCTATTGCCTGAGAGCACAGCAGGAGGGACAATGATCAGGATATAAACCCAGGCATTGGAGCTAGCAATGGCTACCGTCTTTGGGTCCCCTCCCTTTGTATGGGAGCTCTGTTTTCACTCTATTAAATCTTGTAACTGCAAAAAAAAGAAAAAAGAAAAAGAAAAAAAAAAGGAGGTGTGTGTTCTCTCATTGGAATGCATAACCTAATAAAAATTAAATGTAAAAACCTCAGCTGGAATGCATTAAGAAACAAAGAGAATTGGGAAAGAATAAATGCAGTTGAGACAGGATGTTAAATTAGATTTTCCTATTTTCTTAGTTTTGGAGCTTAAAACAATAGGTGGCAAGTACCCCCATATAAAGAGACATGTCTAATTATTTATGCAGGACTTGCTCAAGGGGTAGCCTCCAAATTGGTTCTGAAACCTGTAGCCCATTACCCACTTTTGGCCTGAGAAAAGAAAATCAAGGAGAGGAAGTTTGAAAAGTGAGGATTTCTTTGAAGAGAACTGTCTGAGTGCTGTGGTTTTCTTGCTCTGAAGTCAAGAGCAAGCAAGGAGTGAGTGGGAAAGTTAGTGTCTCATGGTGCCATGTGCTGAGTGGAAGAAACACTCTGTGGCTACCGGCAACTAGAGCAGAATGTGGTGAGAAGATTTCTTGGGACAGTGTGACATGAGTGCCTTGAGTTGTGAGGTAGAGAAACTCATCTGTTATCTCACCTGAGAGCTAGGTGAGAGGCTTGTTGGAAGACAGAAAAGACCTTAGGGTAAAGGGCTAGGGAAGCGGGGGTTGCAGTGAGTTTGAAAGGTAGTAGTAAGAAAGACTAAAATCATTCATTCCTTTGGTCAAAAGATAAGAAGCCTGAATTCTTTTTTCAGCTCTACCACAAATGAGTTGTGCTAGTGTGGAAAAACTACTTGAACCCTCTAGGTTTGTTTTCTCTTCTATAAAAGGAAGAATTGAGGCGGGACACAGTGGCTCACGCCTGTAATTTCAGCAGTTTGGGAGGCCAGGGGAGGATTACTTGAGGCCAGGAGTTAGAGACCAGTCTGGGCAACATAGTGAGAATCCATCTCTACAAAAAAAAAAAAAAAAAGTTTTAATTAGCCAGGCATGATGGTATGTCCTCTGTAGTCTCAGCTACTCAGGAGGCTGAAGTGGGAGGATCACTTGTGCCCAGGAGTTGGAAGTTACGGTGAGCTTTTTTTGTTGTTGTTGTTCCTATCCAGGCTGGAGTGTAGTGGCATGATCTTGGCTCACTGCAACCTCCCAGGTTGAAGCGATTCTCGTGCCTCAGGCACATGCCACCACACCCAGCTAATCTTTGTATTTTTAGTAGAGACTGGGTTTTGCCATGTTGGCCAGGCTGGTTTCGAACTCCTGACCTCAGGTGATCCGCCTGCCTGGGCCTCCCAAAGTGCTGGGATTACAAGCACGAGCCACCATGCCCAGCTACAATGAGCTTTGATTGTGCCACTGTACTCCAGCCTGGACATCAGAGCAAGACTCTGTCTCTTAAAAAAAAAAAAAAATAGGGCCGGGCATGGTGGTTCACTCCTGTAATTCCAGCAATTTGGGAGACAAAGGCAGGTGGATCACCTGAGGTCAGGAGTTTGAGACCAGCCTGACCAACATAGAAAAACATCATCTCTACTAAAAATACAAAATTAGCCAGGCGTGGTGGCACACGCCTGTAATCCCAGCTACTCAGAAGGCTGAGGCAAGAGACTTGCTTGAACTTGGGAGGCGGAGGTTGCGGTGAGCTGAGATCGTGCCATTGCTCTCCATTCTGGGCAGTAAGAGCGAAACCCCGTCTCAAAAAAAAAAAAAAACAAGAGATGGCCGGGTGCAGGGGCTCACGCCTATAATCCCAGCACTTTGGGAGGCCGAGCGGGGCAGATCATGAGGTTAGGAGATTGAGATCATCCTGGCCAACATGGTGAAACCCCATCTCTACTAAAATACAAAAAATTAGCTGAGTGTGGCGGCACGTGCCTGTAGTCCCAGCTACTTGGGAGGCTGAAGCAGGGAAATCGCTTCAACCCGGAGACGGAGGTTGCAGTGAGCCAAGATCGCACCACTGGACTCCAGCCTGGTGACAGAGCAAGACTCTTTAAAAAAAAAAAAAAAAAAAGGAAAAATTGGACTAGACTGTCTTTAAGGTAGGGACCTTCTATGACTCTCTAGTTCTACAGGTGTGCTCTGATGAGCTCCATGGTGACTCATGGACTGGGATGAATTATTATGGCATACAGATGGTCTCTGATCTATGATGGTTCAACTTAGGATTTTTTACTTTAGGAGGTACCCATACAATCATTCTGTTTTCACTTTCAGTACAGTATTCAATCAAATACATGAGATACTTAAGACTTCATTATAAAGTAGGCTTTGTGTTAGATGACTTTGCCCAAGTCTAGGCTAATATAAGTGTTCTGAGTACATTTAAGGTAGGCTGGTCTAAGCTCTGAAGTTTGGTTTAGGTTAGGTGTACTAAATGCACTTTTTTTTTTTTTTTTTGAGACGAAGTCTCACTCTGTCATCCAGGCTGGAGTGCAGTGGCACAATCTCAGTTCACTGCAAGCTCCACCTCCTGGGTTCATACCATTCTCCTGCCTCAGCCTCTTGAGTAGCTGGGACTACAGGCACCCGCCACCACTCCTGGCTAATTTTTTTGTATTTTTAGTGGAGTTGGGGTTTCACCGTGTTAGCCAGGGTGGTCTCGATCTCCTGACCTCGTGATCCGCCTGCCTCAGCCTCCCAAAGTGCTGAGATTACAGGCGTGGGCCACCGTGCCCAGCCTAAACGCACTTTTTTTTTTTTTTTGACACAGAGTTTTGCTCTTGTCGCCCAGGCTGGAGTGCAGTGGCACAGTCTTGGCTCACTGCAACCTCTGCCTCCCAGGTTCAAGCAATTCTCCTGCCTCAGCCTCCCAAGTAGCTGGGATTACAGGTGCCCGCCACCATACCAAGCTAATTTTTCTTTTTTTTTTTTTAAGTAAAGACAGGGTTTCACCATGTTGGCCAGGCTGGTCTTGAACTCCTGACCTCAGGGGATCCACCTACCTCGGCCTAAATGCACTTTTGACTTACTAGATTTTCAATTTACAATGGGTTTATCAGGACACAACCCCATCATAAGTTGAAGAGCATCTGTAAATGCATTCCATAATATTAGCTTCTAGAAATTCAGGTCTCAAGGAGACAGCATTCTCCCCCGCTAACCGCTCTTCTGTTAACATTATTTAAAAGATGAATTAATTTTAAAATTTCCAAAAAAAAAGTTATCCATAATACCTCTACCTGACACATTACTAATTATATTCTAGTGGATGCTTTTCTAGACCTTGACCACCTCTCCTTGTATTTGCTCCAGGTGCAATTACTAACACACACTTTTTGTGTTCTTACAGCACACTAGTTCAGTAAACTGTGCATAACCAATGGGAGTGAAGTTTGAGGTGCTTCCAATCATTGCACAATAAATGCAGGCAAGGAAGAACTTGGCCTTTAATAAAACAGTCTTTAGGGGTACAGAACTACTCTGCTGTGGCCTCTCTTACTCCTTAAGTCCCTTCCCCCTCCCCACCCTCACTTCCTGATCCCTTCAGCAACAGCAGCAACTTAAGAGGCCCAGTAAATCTAAGCCACAGCAGCCTCTGACCTACATGACACTCATTCTGAGGCAGCTTCTGGTTTAGAAATGCCAGGTAATCCATTTAGCAGACGTTGCAGCACACAGAGAAAACAGATATCAAAGGGATGTGGATACGCACTGCTGATTCTGCTATTGTTAAGGCAGGTTTCGAGAGACGTTGACAGACAATCAGCAAGGTGATGACACTCACCCACCTTACTTCCAACTCATGTGTTTCAATTCCTATGACCTCAATCCTACCGACAGGAACACACCTGAATCCAGCCCCAGCAAAGTCAAGCTTTTCGAAAGTCTTTGTACATCCTCATCTGGACATAGACAGAAATAGTTTGGACTGGGCTTTGAGGAACAATCCCTTAAAGCTTAGTCTAATATTGTGGAAGTTTAAAGAGCAGGTGAGAGGTAGAGAGTAATGGGCTAGAGAAGTGGGTAGGTAGGGATTGGAACATGGAGTCCTTGAAGATTACAGGGGATAAAAAGCCTCAGATAATTTGCAGTAAGGATGTGACACACTCAGATCTATGTTTTAGAAAGATCACTCTGGTAACAGTGCTAGGAGTGATTTGAACAGGGCAAGACTGGAGGCAGAGACCAGAGGTTATCATAATAGGTTTGGCTGGGTGCGGTGGCTCATGCCTGTAATCCCAGAACTTTGGGAGGCGGAGGTGGGTGGATCACCTGAGGTCAGGAGTTTGCAACCAGCCTGACCAACATGGTGAAACCCTGTCTCTACTAAAAATACAAAAAATTACCTGGGCATGGTGGCAGGCACCTGTAATCCCAGCTACTTGGGAGGCTGAGGCAAGAGAATTGCTTGAACCTGGGAGGCGGAGGTTGCAGGGAGCTGAGATTGCACCATTGCACTCCAGCCTGGGCGACAAGGGAAACTCTGTTTCAAAAAAAAAAAAAAATTAGGGTTTGTTTTTGTTTTTTGTTTTGTTTTGTTTTGAGATGGAGTCTCACTCTGTCACTCAGGCTGGAGTGCAGTGGCATGATATTGGCTCACCGCAACCTCTGCCTCCTGGGTTCAAGCAATTTTCCTGCCTCAGCCTCCTGAGTAACTGGGATTACAGGCACCAGCCACCATACCTGGCTAATTTTTGTATATTTAGCAGAGATGGAGTTTCATCATTTTGGCCAGGCTGGTCTTGAACTCCTGATCTCGTGATCCATCCACCTCAGCCTCCCAAAGTGCTGGGATTACAGGCGTGAGCCACCACGACCAGCTTGTTTTTGTTTGTTTGTTTGTTTGTTTGTTTGTTTTGAGACTTGCTCTGTTGCCCAAGCTGGGGTGCAGTGAAATCAGTGGAATGATCATAGCTCACTGCAGCCTTGAACTCATAGGCTCAAGTCATCCTGCTGCCTCAGCCTCCCAAGTAGCTGAGACCACAGGCATGCACCACCACACCTGGCTAATTTTTACTTATTTATTTATTTATTTTATTGATATGGAGTCCAACTCTGACACCCAGGCTGGAGTGAAGTGGTGCAATCTCAGCTCACTGCAACCTCTGCCTCCCAGGTTCAAGCAATCTTTCTCTTCAGCCTCCCAAGTAGCTGGGACTATGGGCATGCACCACCACGCCCAGTTAATTTTTGTATTTTTGGTGGAGACAGGGTTTCACCACGTTGGCCAGGCTACTGACCTCAGGTGATCTGCCTGCTGCAGCCTCCCAAAATACTGGGATTACAGGAATGAGCCACTGAACCCAGCCCTATTTTGTATGTTTTGTAGAGACAGGGTCTTGTTATATTGGCTGGTCTTGAACTCGTGGCCTCAAGTAGTCATTCCTCCTCGGCCTCCCAAACTGCTGGCATTACAGGCATGAGCCACCATACCCAGCTGTAGTTCAGTTTAAGACGTCAAAATTTCTAGGAAAGCATGGAATTTCACCATTAGAAAGGAAAAAGGACAAAATGCACTAGAAGAGTTAATCTTATGCCCTTGGAGAGCTCCATGGGTAAAATAAATTTTTCTGTGGTATTGCCTTTTTTTTTTTTTTGGTGTTGATGATTTTAAAGATATAAATGTTTATATATATCTTTCTGATTACAAAAGCATTTATACTCATAAAAACTTCAAACAATTCAGAATTATTTAACTTAGGAAGTAAAAGTCCTGCACAGTCCTACCTACAAGAAGTAGAATACCTTTCTCACAGTGAGAAATTCTGCTCTTACCAAACAAAGGACTTGAAATGCCTCATTCTCAAAAGGCAATGCAATGCTTAGGTTCCCTAAAGAGTAAATGATGAAAGATTATTCAGAGGAGGAAAGAGGCACAGAACAACTGGATGAAAAAGATCAAGTGCTGAAAGAGCTAATTCTCAATTGTCTTTTCTGCTGAGGTGTTTATTTGCCAGAAGCTATCTAGGGTGCTTGACTAAGTGGATGTCTAGTGGTTAGTTTTGCAGAATAAATAAGCTGTAGAAGTTTATTATTGGTGAACTGTTCATATGTCCCAGTTTTCTGTTGAAAAGAAGAATATTGATACAAAAAATAGCTGAGTATGGCAGGGCACGGTGGCTCACACCTATAATCCCAGCACTTTGGGAGGCTGAGGCGGGCGAATCACCAGGTCAGAAGCTCAGGACCAGCCTGGCCAACATAGTGAAACCTCGTTTCTACTAAAAATACAAAAAATTAGCTGGGGCATGGTGGTGGGTGCCTGTAATCCCAGCTACTCAGGAGGCTAAGGCAGGAGAATCGCTTGAACCGGGAGGTGGAGGTTGCAGTGAGCGGAGATCGTGCCACTGCACTCCAGCCAAGGTGACAGCGCGAGACTCCATCTCAACAACAACAGCAGCAAAATTAGCTGGGCGAGATGGCAAGCGCCTGTAATCCCAGCTACTCGGGAGGCTGAGGCAGGAGATTCGCTTGAACCCAGGAGGCAGAGGTTTCAGTGAGCTGAGATTGAGCCACTGCATTCCAGCCTGGGCAACACAGTGAGACTCCATTTCAAAAATGATAATAATAATAGGGCCAGGCATGGTGTCTCACGCCTGTAATCCCAGCACTTCGGGAGGCTGAGGTGGGAGGATCACGTGAGGTCAGGAGTTTGAGACCAGCCTGGCCAACATGGTGAAACCCTGTCTCTACTAAAAATACAAAAATTAGCTGGGCATGGTGGTGCACGCCTATAGTCCCAGCTACTTGGGAGGCTGAGGCAGGAGAATTGCTTGAACCCGGGAGGCAGAGGTTGCAGTGAGCCGAGATCGCGCTACTGCACTCCAGCTTGGGTGACAGAGCAAGACTCTGTCTCGAAAAGAAAAATTAATAATAATAGTAATAATAAAGGAAGAGTGGAAGAGTGTTGTCGGGAGACTGGAAAGGGTTTTTTTTATTCCTGACAGACCTCTGAACACAATGGAGAATGATAGAAAATAATTCAGTATTTGTATGCCCATTTGTACGTATCAGATTGGGATAATACCCGTCTGCCTTCCCAGGGTGGTGATAAGGCAATTGAAAGAGTTCTTCTTGGTCATTTGCTTTGAAAACATAGAAAAAAATTTCGGCCAGACACAGTGGCTCACGCCTGTAATCCCAGGACTTTGGGAAGCCGAGGTGGGCGGATCACTTGAGTTCAGGAGTTTGAGACCAGCTTGCCCAATGGTGAAGATTGGTCAGTGGTCTAAGTTTGTTGCCAAAAGTAAAAGTATGTGCTCAGAAACAGACAAACAGACACTTCATTTTGGGATCATCCATCATAATGCTGTCCAATCCATTTTACTTCAGAAAGATTTTTTTTTTGCCTGTTTATTTTTATTTATGATTTTATTATTAGTTTTTTGTTTTTTTGTTTGTTTTTTTTACATGAAGTCTTACTCTGTGGCTGGGACCAGTGCCTGCCACCACACCTGATTAATTTTTGTACTTTTTAGTAGAGATCAGATTTCACTATCTTAGCCAGTCTGGTCTTGAACTCCTAACCTCAAGTGATCTGCCTGCCTTGGCCTCCCAAATTGCTGGGATTACAGGTATGAGCCACGGCACCCGGCCAGTCTTTTATTAGTTTTTTAAATGAGATTGGGTCTCATGAGATTCCACCCTGGCTGGAGTGCTATGGCTCAATTACAGCTCACTGCAGTCTTAACCTCCTGGGCTCAAGCCTCAGCCTCCCAAGTTACTGGGACTACAGGCTCGTGCCACCACACCTAGCTAATTTTAAAAAATTATTATTATTAATTTTTTTTTTGAGACAGAATTTCATTCGTGTTGCCCAGGCTAGAGTGCAATGGCGCAATCTGGGCTCACTGCAACCTCCACCAGCAGGGTTCAAGCAATTCTTCTGCCTGAGCCTCCCAAGTAGCTGGGATTACAGGCATGCGTCACCACGCCTGGCTAATTTTGTATTTTTATTAGAGATGGGGTTTCTCCATGTTGGTTAGGCTGGTCTTGAACTCCCGACCTCAGGTGATCCGCCCACCTCAGCCTCCCGAAGTGCTGGGATTACAGATGTGAGCCACCGAGTCCGGCCCTAAAAATTATTATTATCTGTAGAGACAAGTTCTCACTATGTTACCCAGGCTAGTCTCAAACTCCTGGGCTCAAGCTATCCTCCCACCTTAGCCTCCCAAACTGTTGGGATTACAGGCATGAGCCACCGCACCTGGCCTGCTGTTTATTTTTTATTTATTTTTTTATTTTTTTGAGACAGAGTCTCACTCTGTCAACCAGGCTACAGTGTAGTGGCGTCATCTTGGCTCACTGCAACCTCTGCCTCCCAGGTTCAAGCAATTATCCTGCCTCAGCCTCCCGAGTAACTGGGATTACAGGCACCTGCCACTATGCCCGGCTAAATTTTTGTGTTTTTAGTAAAGACGGGTTTTCCCCATGTTGCCCGGGCTGCTCTCGAACTCCTGACCTCAGGTGATCCACCCGCCTCAGTCTGCCAAAGTGCTAGGATTACAGGTGTGATCAACTGTGCCCGGCTGCTGTTAGATTTTAAATTATTTAGCAGAAACCATGAATAAGCTGGCTGTTTTAATTAAATATCTTTAATTATAGTTGCTCTGTCTGCCAGAATTAACAAAATTAAATCCAAAAGAAGGACAAGAGTTGCCAGGAGTGTTGGCTCACACCCGGCCTGTAATCCCAACACCTCGGGAAGCTGAGGCAGGCGGATCACGAGGTCAGGAGTCTGAGACCAGCCTGGCCAACATGGTGAAACCCCATCTCTACTAAAAGTACAAAAATTAGCTGGGAGTGGTGGCACGCCCCTGTAATCCCAGCTACTTGCGAGGCTGAGCCAGGAGAATGGCTTGAACCCAGGAGGTGGAGGTTGCAGGGAGCTGAGAGAGCGCCGCTGTACTCCAACCTGGGCAACAGAGCGAGACTCCATCTCAAAAAAAAAAAAAAAAAAAAAAAAAAAGGCCAAGAGCGTTGTGTTACTACATGTTGAAACATAGAAACATGTGTGGCCTAGCCAGGCGCGGTGGCTCATGCCTGTAATCCCAGCATGTTGGGAGGCCGAGGCAGGTAGATCACAAGGTCAGGAGTTCGATAACAGCCTGGCCAACATGGTGAAACCCTGTCTCTACTAAAAATACAAGAATTAGCCGGGCATGGTGGCACGCATCTGTAGTCCCAGCTACTAGGGAGGCTGAGGCAGAAGAATAGCTTGAACCTGGGAGGTATAGGTTGCATTGAGCTGAGATCATACCACTGCACTCCAGCCTGGGCAACAGAGAGACTCTTCTGTCTCAAAAAAAAAAAAAAAAAGAAAAAGAAAGAAAGAAACACAAGTGGCCCACGAAGTCTCAGATTAATAAATCTCATGATTAAACAGAACATACATGAAACGGACACATGAATATGCATTTTGACATAGAACTCTAAAATTCAACATTATAGATATTTTCTTTACTGAGGAAATTCAGTATTATTAGTAGCAATATTTTAAGTGACAGGGTCTTGCTCTGCTGCTCAGGCTGGAGTGCAGTGGTGCAATCTTAGCACCCTGCAGCCTGAAACTCTTTGGCTCAAGAGATCCTCCTGCCTCAGCCTCCTTAGTAGCTGGAACTACAGGTGTAAGACACCACACCTGGCTAATCTTTTAAATTTTTTGCAGGCCGGGCGCGGTGGCTCAAGCCTGTAATCCCAGCACTTTGGGAGGCCAAGACGGGTGGATCACGAGGTCAGGAGATCGAGACCATCCTGGCTAACACGGTGAAACCCCGTCTCTACTAAGAAATACAAAAAAACTAGCCGGGCGAGGTGGCGGGCGCCTGTAGCCCCAGCTACTCGGGAGGCTGAGGCCGGAGAATGGCGTGAACCCGGGAGGCGGAGCTTGCAGTGAGCTGAGATCCGGCCACTGCACTCTAGCCTGGGCTACAGAGCCAGACTCCGTCTCGAAAAAAAAAAAAAATTTTTTTGCAAAGACGGGGTCTAGATATGTTGCCCAGGCTAGTCTTAAACTCCTGCCCTCAAGTGACCTTCCCATTTCAGCCTTCCAAAGTGCTGGAATTACAGGCTTGAGCCATGGCATCTGGTGATAATTTTTCAATATTTATTATTTGTATCTCTCATATTTCATCCCCTGCTCCCTCCCATTTTTTTCCTCTTTCTTTTTTTGAACTGATATGGGCATTTTTTAAAAAGTGACAAATTGGCCATTAGTATAACTAAGAGAATAAACAATAATTCCTCAATAGTATCTACTATTTAGACCACATTAAAGTGTCCGTGTTTGTCTTCAATATATTTTCTTTTTTTGTGTGCATGTGGGACAGGGTCTTGCTCTGTTTCCCAGGCTGGAGTGCAGTGGTGCCATCTTGGCTCACTGCAGCCTCTGCCTACTGGGTTCAAGTGATTCTCTTGCCTCAGCCTCTCGAGTAGCTGGGACTACAGGCATGAGACACCAGGTCTGGCTAATTTTTGTATTTTTAGTAGAGATGAAGTTTCACCATGTTGGCCAGGCTGGTCTCCAGCTCCTGACCTCAAGTGATCAGCCTGCCTTGGCCTCCCAAAGTGCTGGGATTATAGGCATGAGCCACCATGCTGGACCCTTGATTTGGTGTCCTTCTCTCCAGAACGCTGTTTTCCCATTTTGTCCTATCTAAATCCTATTTATCTTTTCAAAATCCAAGCAACATGCTAATTCCTCCATAAGGCCTTCATGAGGGTCCTGACAAACCCTGTGAAGAATGAACATTCAGGCCAGCTACGGGGGCTCACTCCTATAATCCCAGCACTTGGGAGGCCGAGGTGGGAGGATCACCTGAGGTCGGGAGTTCAACACCAGCTTGGCCAACAAGGCAAAACCCTGTCTGTACCAAAACAAAACCACACAAAAACTAGCCAGGTGTGGTGGCAAGTGCTTATCATCCCAGCTACTCAGGAAGCTGAGGAAGGAGAATCGCTTGAACCCAGGAGGCAGAGGTTGCAGTGAGCTGAGATTGTGCCACTGCACTGTACTCCAGCCTGGGTGACAGAGCCAGACCCTGTCTCAAAAAAAAAAAAAAAAAAAAACCAAAAGACTGCACATTCACTTCTTTGGACTGCCATAGCACCACTAGAACAAATATTACAATCTGACTTGAGTTACTGCTAGTTATGTATTTTTCTTTCTGTCCTAGTAGAGTGTGATTTTTCTTGAGGGAAGGACCATTCAACACAGTTCATTGCAACAGTTCTGGTAGTCAATAATATTTGTCAAACTGAATTATAAAAGGAACTGAAAAAACTGCAGAAATCTCTGGCAAGAGACAATGTAGTTTAAGAATAACACCTTTAGGGCCAGGCAGTTTGGGAGGCTGAGGTGGGCAGATCACTTGAGGTTAAGAGTTCAAGACCAGCCTGTCCAACATGGTGAAATCCTGTGTGTACCAAAAACACAAAAAATTAGCTAGGCCTGGTGATACTCACCTGTAATCCCCGCTAGCCAGGAGGCTGACACAGAGAATCAGTTGAACCAGGGAGGCGGAGGTTGCAGTGAGCCGAGATGTTACCACTGCACTCCAGCCTGGGCAAGAGAGCCACCAGACCCCGTCTCAGAAATAATAAAAAAAAATCTCTCAGGATATGAATTCCGATAAATCTTAGCTTGTTCAAAGCAGACATTTTAAAGGTAAGTCCAGCTTTTGTTGTAGAATAAAGGCCAAATTCACTCACCTACCAAGAAGAGTTAAGAGGGCATCAGCTCTGTCTGCTTGCTATTCCTGTCTCTCTAACCCCATGTTTTAACAGCAAACAATTTACATCAGAAAGCAGTCTCCCAAAGTATTTGGGAGTGGCACAATCTCTCCTCACTGCAACCTCTACCTCCCAGGTTCAAGTGATTCTCCTGCATCAACCTCCTGAGTAGCTAGGATTACAGACATGAGCCACAACACCTGTCTAATTTTTGTATTTTTAGTAGAGACGAGGTTTCACCATTTTGGCCATACTAGTCTCAAACTCCCGGCCTCAAGTGATCTGCCCACCTGGGCCTCCCAAAGTACTGGGATTACAGGTGTGAGCCACCATACCTGGCCGGGATTTTATTCTTTAAGCAAGCAGAAGAGAGAGCTCTCAACTGACACATTACATGGTCTTGACATGTGGTGGGCCCCAAACATATGGGTAACTGGCTTACTAAGAAATCTCAGGACAGGTATAGTCAGGTTGGTCTCAAACTCCTGGCCTCAAGTGATCCGCCTGCCTCAGCCTCCCAAAGTGCTGGGATTACAGGTGTGAGCCACTGCGACTGGTCAGTAATTATTAAATGTTATCATTTTTAATTAACCCTTTCAACTGTGTTGCGGTAAATCCGCCTCTCTTGTACCTTATGAAACCTGGGGCACATCCTATGACTTGATTACTAAATTTCAGCTCTGTCTGTTTAAAACGTCAATCTCATTATTGGTTTAAAGCTCTCTGCCTCTCTAACCCAAGCTACACTTATGGCAAGAGGAGAGTGGTTGACATTTTCCATCCTCCTCCCACTCTGGTGCCCTAGAAGGCAGGTGGAGGCCAGGCCATGCCCAGCACACCTTGTCTCCTTCCCTGTTCTGGGCAAGAGGTCAGGGAGAGAGATGAGGTGATCAGGGTTCTTCCCCCAGCTTGAGGCAGGGTCACCTGTTGTTTGGGAGGCATCCCTGGTGTCTACCACTCTGGTTCAGTTTTGTTCTCCTACTGTTGGTAGCCTCTGTCACCAGGGTGGAATGCAGTGGTGCGATCTCAGCTCATTGCAACCTCCACCTCCTGGGTTCAAGTGATTCTCTTGCCTCAGCCTCCGGAGTAGCTGGGATTACAGGTGCATGCCACCATGCCCAGCTAATTTTTTTGTATTTTTAGTAGAGACAGGGTTTCACCATGTTGGCCAGGATGGTCTCAATCTCCTGACCTCGTGATCTGTCCCCCTTGGCCTCCCAAAGTCCTAGGGTTACAGGCATGAGCTGGGAAATCAAGTTTTCTATTAATTGTTTTTTTGTTTTTTTTTTTTTTGAGACAGAGTCTCGCTCTGCCGCCCAGGCTGGAGTGCAGTGGCCGGATCTCAGCTCACTGCAAGCTCCGCCTCCCAGGTTCACGCCATTCTCCTGCCTCAGCCTCCCGAGTAGCTGGGACTACAGGCACCCGCCACCTCGCCCGGCTAGTTTTCTGTATTTTTTAGTAGAGACGGGGTTTCACCGTGTCGGCAGGATGGTCTCGATCTCCTGACCTCGTGATCCGCCCGTCTCGGCCTCCCAAAGTGCTGGGATTACAGGCTTGAGCCACCGCGCCCGGCCTATTAATTGTTTTTTTAAAATTTTTGAGACAGTCTCACTCTGTCACCCAGGCTGGAGTGCAGTGCTGCGATCTCATCTCATTGCAACCTCCACCTCCTGGGTTCAAGGGATTCTCATGCCTCTGCCTCCTGACTAGCTGGGATTACAGATGTGCACCACCACACATGGCTAATTTTTTCTGTTTTTAGTAGAGATAAGATTTCACTCTGTTGGCAAGGCTAGTCTCGAACTGCTGGCCTCAAGTGATCCACCCATCTCAGCCTCCCAAAGTGCGGGGATTACAGGCATGAGCCATCACATCCGGCCAACTTTTCTATTAATTTTTATTTTTAGCCGCGCGTGGTGGCTCACGCCTGTAATCCCAGCACTTTGGGAGGCTGAGGCCGGGCACGGTGGCTCACGCCTGTAATCCCAGCACTTTGGGAGACTGAGGCGGGTGGATCACAAGGTCAGGAGATCGAGACCATGGTGAAACCCCGTCTCTACTAAAAATAGAAAAAATTAGCCGGGCGCGGTGGTGGGCGCCTGTAGTCCCAGCTACTCAGGAGGCTGAGGCAGGAGAATGGTGTGAACCCGGGAGGCGGAGCTTGCAGTGAGCCGAGATTGCGCCACTGCACTCCAGCCTGGGCGACAGACTGAGACTCCGTCTCAAAAAAATAAATAAATAAAAAATATAAAAAAATAAAAAAATAAAAACTTTGGGAGGCTGAGACGGGCAGATCACAAGGTCAGGAGGTCGAGACCATCCTGGCTAACACAGTGAAACACCGTCTCTACTAAAAATACAAAAAAAAAATTAGCCGGGCCTGGTGGTGGGTGCCTGTAGTCCCAGATACTCGGGAGGTTGAGGCAGGAGAATGGCATGAACCCGGGAGGTGGAGCTTACCGTGAGCTGAGATCGTGCTACTGCACTCCAGCCTGGGTGACAGAGCGAGACTCTGTCTCAAAAAAAAAAAATTTATTTTTATTTCAATTTTATTTATTTATTTGGAGACGGAGTTTCGCTATTGTCCCCCAGGCTGGAGTGCAATGTTAAGATCTCAGCCCACTGCAATCTCTGCCTCCAGGTTCAAGTGATTCTTCCACCTCAGCCTCCTGAGTAGCTGGGATTACAAGCGCCCGCCACCATGCCTGGCCAATTTTTGTATTTTTAGTAGAGATGGAGTTTCACCATCTTGGCCAGGCTGTTCTCAAACTGCTGACCTCGTGATCTGCCCCCGTCAGCCTCCCAAGTGCTGAGATTATAGGCATGAGCAACTGCGCCCAGCCCATTATTAACTTTTAATTGTTTGTTTTGGAGAGAAGACTAAATTAACAAAACCACAGTCTAGGTTTTTTTTTTTTTTTTTTGAGACGGAGTCTCACTCTGTCGCCCAGACTGGAGTGGCGCGATCTCAGCTCACTGCAAGCTCTGCCTCCTGGATTAACACCATTCTCCTGCCTCAGCCTCCCGAGTAGCTGGGACTACAGGCGCCAGGCACCACACCGGGCTAATTTTTTGTATTTTTAGAAATACAAAAGAGACGGGGTTTCACTGTGTTAGCCAGGATGGTCTCGATCTCCTGACCTCATGATCCGCCTATCTCGGCCTCCCAAAGTGCTGGGATTGATTACAGGCGTGAGTCACCATGCCTGGACTGTTTTGTTTTGTTTTTGATAGGGAGCCTCACTCTGTTACCCAGGCTGGAGTGCAGTGGTATGATGTTAGCTCACTGCAACCTCCACCTCCCCGGTTCAAGTGAGTCTTCTGCCTCAGCCTCCCGAGTAGCTGGGATTACAGGCGTGCACAACCACACCTGGCTAATTTTTGAATTTTTACTAGAGATGGGGGGTTTCACTATATTGGCCAGGCTGGTCTCAAACTCCTGACCTCATGATCTGCCTGCCTCAGCCCCCCAATGTGCTGGGATTACAGGCGTGAGTCATGCCTGGCCACAAATCTAGTTCTATAGTAATAATAATAATGTTTTATATCCTTAATTAAATTCTGGAAAAATAGCCAGACATGGTGGCTCACGTCTGTAATCCTAGCACTTTGGGAGGCCAAGGTGGGCAGATCACTTGAAGTCAGGAGTCTGAGACCAGGTGGCCAACATGGTGAAACCCCATCTCTATTAAAAATACAAAAATTAGCTGGGCATGGGGGCACATGCCTGTAATCCCAGCTACTCAAGAGGTTGAGGCAAGAGAATTCCTTGAATCCAGGAGGTGGAGGTTGCAGTGAGCCAAGGTCACACCATTGAACTCCAGCCTGGAGACAAGAGGGAAACTCCATCTCCAAAAAATATATATAAAATAAGCAAACACACAAACAAACAAATAAATAAATAAATAAATTCTGGGAAAATAAATTTAAAAACTTTTTGGTTACAAGTGACAGAAGTCCAGATCAAACTAGTGTAAGCTCCAGAGGGTTAATTTGTTGGTTCATATAAACCAACCCTGAGAAAGGGAGAAGTGAAGCTTACCCTAGGACTTCACAGCTTATGGAATCTCTCACTATTTTTAAGGACTAATTTCAAAAATGTTGGGGTCCGCGTGTTTCCTAAACAAAGGAATGAACACACAAGACAACACAAGACAAGACAAACACGGCGGCCACCTGGAATGGCGCACTCTGCTTTATTTTATACAGTCGTTTGTGGAATGTTGCCAAGTCACAAGACACATTGTTGTTTTTCTGACCTTTCCCTGACTTTCTGGATTTTCAAGATGTTTACACATAAACAAGCCCCCAGGGTCTGCTGTTAGCAGCTGGCTCCTTTGTCCTCCCTGTTTGCAGGGAAGGAACACCCTGCTTCGTTTGCAAGAGCAGGACTTATTGGGAACGTCTCATTTGCGAGCACGTCGTCCTCTACATTTCCCCTTTCCTTATTTACAAGTTTGAATTTCTTTTAAAACCATCATTACATGTTGGGCTTGCTGGGATTTGGTGTTTGCCATTTGGTACCATCTCCAGCAGACTGTGAAAATGACAAAGGCAAGAACAACAATCAATACATTACTAGAAACAGAGGTCAGCAAAGTTTTTACAGGGCTCATAGGGTTCAAAGACGTCAAACTTTGTGCAATACCAGTCATCAAATCTGCACCAGTCAGCAACGGTAACTGATTGCGAAATGTTTCAGAAATGTTTTGTGTTAATTCTTGTATTTCTAGGGAAAGATTATTATGACCAATTAAAAGTCTCTTTATCTCAGTCCAATTATGTACAGTGCTGTAAAAAGGAACAGGAGTAATACAAAATTGGGTAGTATTCCAATCACATTTTAACAAAGCTCGAGTATTCAACACTGTTAGCTGATCTCCTAACCAAGAAACCACTTGCTCCAGATTATCCACTTGTTCAGTCAAATGAGCATCTATGTCTCGTTGCTGCTGCCACAACAAATGTGATTGTTCATGCCATTGTTGCACAAATTCTGCATTTTGTATACTCTGGTGTAGAGCTAATCCAGCAACAGTGGCAGTGGAAGCAATTGCTACAAGTCCTATCACCGCGGTCATGACGATTCCAACCATCCTCCAACTGCGGTGGACAAGATCTTGCATAACCTTGTAAATTTGAGTAACCCTAGCAGATTCACTCCAAGTACATGTTAAGTTTACAGGTAGCCAAGTTTCTTTTCTGGCTCTTAGTATATATAAATCGGAATGAAACTCATTCCAATTATTATTCCACCAAGTAGTATTTATATAACTTAAGAATGTACAATTGTTTGTACAGTTAACTACCCCTGTATTATTATCCCATTTAAAAATTCCTGTTAACAACACATAAGGTTTTCTTACACATGCAATAACATATCTAGAACTATTTTGATGCAGATATATGGAAAGGGTTAGCAATATTAGTAGTAAGATTTAAGGACATGTTTCCTGTGAAAGTGAACATTGGTTTACCAGCAGCTAACAACTTCCAAATATGACTTTGTATTTGTGAGGTATTAGCCAAATGTGGCATAGTGGGTGATAGACCACCATCATGCCAAATAATAGTTTCATTGCCATCTGCAGAAATGCTGTGATTACCTTTATGCCAACGCAGGTTGACATGGCTGAATTTAGTCTGAAAATCTCCATGTACACTCCAATCTGTAACAAGGTATTTACGACTCTTCCCTTTTACTTCTAACAACAATTGTGGCCTACTACCTCTACATCTAGTCCACTCTAGTTGGGAAACACATCCGGACACATCGGGGATGGGGCATAAAGATAATGTACTTGGCAGAGTTTCATTAAGTACTGCAGTATGATTATACTTAAAACTTTGAGCCACAATAATCATAGTAAAGGCAGAGATACGACTATGGTTATAGCGAACAGCCCAAGCCTCATGAGAAAGATGCAGACAATGTGGACTACCCCCAAGACATATAGGTAACCCTTCAACCCCAAATTGATACGAACTATTTACTGTGCCAGTGTCTAATTCAGGATCCTGGTTTAAAAAAGGCGATGGCATCCAAGCAGTATCATTAGTAAGTACTGGGCCTTTTCTGTCTCCCCAGGCCACACCTTGATATAAGGGTGGAAAAGGAATATAAGCCCAGTATGTAAATTCTCCAGCCATTACCTGACAATTTACTATGGCCAGCATAGCCAGGAATAAAGTCAGTGGGGTTTTGGGCTGCCCAGCTTGTTGAACAACCCCTTCAGCTTTCTGAGTAAGCTTTTTCAGTTGACCCCATGTCGGGGGCACCACACGTCGAGTTCCAAAGGTGAATGTTCTCTGAGCGCTCAGATTTAGCTCCTGGAATTCCTTCAGGAACTCTTCGGATCGGCTTCTCTTTGCCATGGCACTGTTTCAACAGTCGAGATGGAAACCACTTGTCTCCGGCACCTGTACGGACAAGAGCATAGCCTCGGCCCCATTGTAAAACTTTTCCTTTTAAATATTTCCCTTGTAATGAAGGATAATACACCCACAGAATACTGTTTTGCGGCTTTTCTTTTTTTTTTTTTTTTTTTTTTTT
>NC_037682.1:56217421-56223415 GCF_003255815.1 Theropithecus gelada
TTTTCGGCTTTTTTTTTTTTTTTTTTTTTTTTTGAGACGGAGTCTTGCTCTGTCGCCCAGGCTGGAGTACAGTGGCCGGACCTCAGCTCATTGCAAGCTCCGCCTCCCGGGTTCACGCCATTCTCCTGCCTCAGCCTCCCGAGTAGCTGGGACTACAGGCGCCCGCCACCTCGCCCAGCTAGTATTTTGTATTTTTTTAGTAGAGACGGGGTTTCACCGGGTTAGCCAGGATGGTCTCGATCTCCTGACCTTGTGATCCGCCCGTCTCGGCCTCCCAAAGAGCTGAGATTACAGGCTTGAGCCACCACGCCCGGCCGTTTTGCGGCTTTTCTAAAGGCCGTTGAAAATGTTTCACCGCTGCAGACTGCTGTAATTGGCGCCAATGGTTGAGAAAATTTAAAGTAAAAAGGGCTTTCAGAATTTGATGTTTTGGGGAATCTCACCCATCTCCCCCTTTTTGTTTTAAAAGTTGTAATTTTAAGGTAGCATTGGCTCTTTCAATAATTGCTTGACCTTGACTGTTAAATGGAACACCATTGGAATGACGAATATGGTATAAAGAAAGGAAGGCAGCCAATTTACGAGAGCAATAAGCAGGGGCATTATCAGTTTTTTGTTCAGCAGGAACTCCCATAACTGCAAAGCAAGTAAGTAAATGAGTAATAACAGAGTCAGCCTTTTCAGAAGGCAATGGTGTAGCCCATTGGAAATGTGACCAGGTATCAATTGTATGATGAACATATTTTAAACGACCAAAAGAAGGAACATAAGTTACATCTATTTGCCAAATGTGATTTTGTTGAGTGCCTCGAGGATTAATACCTGGACTTTAAAAAGGTGTAATAATAGGAGCACAAGATAGGCAGGCTCTGACAATAGCTCGGGCTTGATGGCATGTTATAGAAAATCACCGTTGTAATCCTAAACTATTTGTATGATGTAGTTGGTGCTCATCCTGAGCCCATTGGACACTTCCAATAAGTAAGAAATCAATCTGGTTATTCCCAAAAGTTAAAGGTCCTGGCAACGCCGAATGGGAGCAAATATGAGTGATGAAAAGGGGGGTAGTGCAAGAAGTAAGAGCTATAGATAATAAAGAAAATAATTTTTGTAAAGGAGTTTGAAGAAATAACGGTAAAGAAGTTTGAGATATATATTTAGTTATGTATACAGTGTATTGGTAATCACTAACTATATTACCAGGGGTTTGAGGCCAGTCTTGTAGAAGCATAAGAATGGCAAAAAGTTCTCCTTGTTGTACTGATTCAAATGGATAGTGAGAACTTTTTGAATTGTCTGAAGTCCAGTATCCAGCCTTTCCATTGCATGAAGCATCAGTAAAAAAGGTGGGACCTTTAACTGGAGTGTAAGAGATAGGATTATATGGCAGTAAAGAATATTGTTGCAGAAAAGCAAATAATTTATTACTAGGATAATGCTGAGAAAAAGAACCAGTATACTCAGCGCAAGCCACTAGCCAACCCTCAGGAGTTTCCAACAGAGATTCAATGTATTGATTAGATAATTGGGTAATAATTTTTATAGGGTCAGCACCAAGCAACTGACGAGCTCGATGTCCTTTAATAATTAATTCAGCCAATTTATCAATATATGGGTGAATTTTCTTAATGGCTTTATTAGCCAAAAACAGCCACTCTAGAATATTATCTTGGTGTAAAACGGCCGTTGGCGAATGGGGAGTATGAAAAAGACACAATGAAAGTGGAAGATTGGGTGCAATATAATCAAGGTGAGCTTCACTAATTTTTTTTTTTTTTTTTTTTTGAGACGGAGTCTGGCTCTGTCACCCAGGCTGGAGTGCTGTGGCCGGATCTCAGCTCACTGCAAGCTCCGCCTCCCGGGTTCACGCCATTCTCCTGCCTCAGCCTCCCGAGTAGCTGGGACTACAGGCGCCCGCCACCTCGCCTGGCTAGTTTTTTGTATTTTTTAGTAGAGACGGGGTTTCACCGGGTTAGCCAGGATGGTCTCGATCTCCTGACCTCATGATCCGCCCGTCTCGGCCTCCCAAAGTGCTGGGATTACAGGCTTGAGCCACCGCGCCCGGCCCCCACTGCGTTTTAACTGAGTACCAGACACTGTGCTAGGGGTTGGTTATACCATTTCAGAAAATTACATTATTGATGGCAATGGTGTTGATAGTATTTGAGTCACCTGCACAACATGCATGTATCAATCAGAATTTGCAGCTGTAACATGCATGATTTTGCTATGTATAGTTGCTAGCAAATGACTACTGCTTTATTTATTTATTTATTTATTTACTTACTTACTTATTGAGACAGAGTCTTGCTCTGTAGCCCAGGCTGGAGTGCAGTGGCACAATCTCGGCTTACTGCAACCTCTGCCTCCTGGGCTGAAGCCATCCTCCCATATCAGCTTCCTGAGTTGCTGGGACTACAGGTGCATGCTACCACACCTGGAGAATTTTTGTATTTTTTGCAGAGATGGTGTTTCTCCATGTTCCCCAGGCTGGTCTTGAACTCTTGAGCTCGAGTGATCTGCTTGCCTTGACCTTCCAAAGTGCTGGGATTATAGGCATGAGCCACCGTGCAATTATGTATTAAAATATGTTATTATAAATAACCTTTTTATTTCTTCTTTGTATTACACAAGCGCACAACATTGATTTTCTTAAATATATATGTGTAGTTAGTTTGACTGTATTATCTATGGATCTCATTTAATAATAGTACAGAGGAGATTACAAAAAGAACTACTAGTCTACTCAAATACATTTGAATGACTGATCCTGGCAATTATTGCCATCAGTGTCAAACCCCAGGCTTATTCTTATTTGGTACACCTAAGATCAGGCCAAGTTGCTTTACTTTGTATTCCCAGTATTGGAGCAAGCATCTTCCACTCCCACAGCCCCATCTCAGGTCATCTTGTTCTATAACTATAGGACTCTGTCACCTTTGACACATCTAATTGACCTAAGGGAGTCTATTCATTTTCTGTCCAATTGCCCAAGACAGTTGTTGCGGACAGGCCCAGTGGGTCGCACTTGTAATCCCAGCACTTTGGGAGGCCAAGGCAGGCGGATCAACTGAGGTCAGAAGTTCAAGACCAGCCTGGCCAAAACCTGATGAAACCCTGTCTCTACTAAAAATACAAAAATTTGGCCGGGCATGGTGGTGGGTGCCTGTAATCCCAGCCACTCAGGAGGCTAAAGTAGGCAGGAGAATCACTTGAACCCGGGAAGCGGACGCTGCAGTGAGCCAAGATAGTGCCATTGCACTCTAGCCTGGACAACAGAGCGAGACTCCATCTCTAAATAAATAAATAAATGGAAAAAAAAAAGAAGTCCAAAGAGACCAAGATGGAAGTTATAGCTTTAAATTCAAGCTTTCTGTTTCCCAAGTGAGTATAGCAAATCCTACTTTTACCATTTGTTCCCAGACTCGCGTATTCTAACCATTTTGAATACATATCAGCATTAGTTCAGCACATAAATATATCATGGAGGACAGTACCGGAAACCCACAGGGGATGATCTCCAACCTGATGGCTATGGTGAACCTTTAATAGGCCACTCCAATTCTGTTAGCAATAGCTTTAGATGATGGGGAATGTGAAAAGACCAGTGGATTTTATGGCCGTGCTCTCTGTTGTACTTTCTTTGCCATAAAAAGAGTCCCTGTTCTGAGCAACATTGTGTGGGATACTACGATGACTTTTTTTTTTTTTTTAAAGACAAACTCTGCCGGGCGCGGTGGCTCAAGCCTGTAATCCCAGCACTTTGGGAGGCCGAGACGGGCGGATCACGAGGTCAGGAGATCGAGACCATCCTGGCTGACACGGTGAAACCCCGTCTCTACTTTAAAAATACAAAAAACTAGCCGGGCGAGGTGGCAGGCGCCTGTAGTCCCAGCTACTCGGGAGGCTGAGGCAGGAGAATGGCGCAAACCCGGGAGGCGGAGCTTGCAGTGAGCTGAGATCACGACACTGCACTCCAGCCTGGGCGGCAGAGCGAGACTCCGTCTCAAAAAAAAAAAAAAAAAAAGACAAACTCTGTCACCTAGGCTAGAGTGCAGTGGTAAAAACAGGGCTCACTGCAGCCTCAACCTCCTGGGCTCAAGCAATCCTCCTGAGTAGCTAGGACCACCTGCTCAGGCCACCACACTCAGCTAATTTTATTTTATTTATTTATTTATTTATTTTGAAACGAAGTTTCACACTTGTCGCCCAGGCTGTAGAGCAGTGGTACGATCTCGGCTCAGTGCAATCTCTGCCTCCTGGGCTCAAGAGATTCTCCAGCCTCAGCCTCCGGAGTAGCTGGGATTACAGGCACTCGCCACCATGCCCAGCTAATTTTTATATTTTTAGTAGAGGCGAAATTTTGCCATGTTGGCCAGGCTAATTTCAAACTTCTGACCTCAGGTGATCCGCCCACCTTGGCCTCCCAAAGTCCTGGGATTACAGGCATGAGCCACCATGTCCGGCCAACTCAGCTAATTTTTTTTTTTTTTTTTGAGACAGGGTCTCACTCTGTCACCCAGGCTGGAGTGCAGTGGGGCGATCTTGGCTCACTGCAACCTCTGCCTCCCGGGTTCAAGCGATCCTACTGCCTCAGGCTTCCTGAGTAGCTGGGACTACAGGCGTGAGCCACCACGCCCAGCTAGTTTTGCATTTTTTTAGTAGAGACGGGTTTCACCAAGTTGGCCAGGCTGGTTCTGCCCTCCTGACCTGAAGTGATCCCGGCCCCAGGGCCCTGATTAACCAGACAAAGCACTCAACACTGGAAGTGAAATCTCAGCCCTTTTATCCCTCCATCCAGAGTGAATGAACAAATAAATACACTATTCTCAACTCCACTCACTGGCAGAATTTCCCTTTAGTGCTTTCTTTTAGGGGCTCCCTGAGGAGAACTGTGGTACAGCACCGTCCGTTTTAGTGCCAGTTCATCATCTGACCCTCTGTGAACCACGGTCCCTGGGAAGGCAGCCAGACGACGGCAGCAGCTCGTCCCTCAAGGCCCGGAGCTTTCACGGGACTTCCTCTGGCCCCTGACCCCCCAGCCTGTGCCCAGCTCTAGGCAACCTGAGAGGCCCCAGGCCCAGGCCACAGCCGCGGGCAGAGTGGCCGGTGCAGCCCAGCAGCCATGTCAGGTGAGCCGGAGCTGAGGGCGGAGCGGAGGAGCGGGCCCGGGGAGGGGCCTGCCACAGGTGTGAGGGTGGGGACCGCTCTGCTTCTGACCCCGGGCTCCCACACGCTGGCCAGGTGGGGTGCTGTGTGTCTTCAGGCAGGGCCCTGGACTTGTCTGAGCCAAGCCCCTCTGGATCCTGTGTGACCCAGGGAGACGTGTTGAGCTCTGGGTGGTGGGCAAGGGTCCTGCAGGGGTTTGGGGCCCCGTTCCCGTAAGCTCCAGTGGGAGCTGGACCCCAAGGGGCGAACTCCCAAGACACCTCCTTGCAGAGCCGGCCGACAGTGGCCCCTCAGGGGCATCGGGCCCTTCCCAGCTGAGCGCCATCACCCTGGAAGACCTGGGGCTCCTCCTGGCAGGAGACCTGACCAGCCCCGAGACCTTGAGCCTGGAGGAGCTCTCGGAGAGGTATGAGTCCAGCCACCCGCCATCCACGGCCTCTGTCCCTGAGCAGGACACCGCCAAACGCTGGAACCAGCTGGAGCAGTGGTGAGCCCTGCGGGGGACGCTGGGGCGGGAGGACCACACCGCGCCGCCGCCTCTGCCTCTGTCTCCACGGCGGTCACCGCCAGACTCGCCCACTCTCGCCCTGGCCAGGGTGGTGGAGCTGCAGGTCGAGGTGGTGCCTCTGTCTCCACGGCGGTCACCGCCAGACTCGCCCACTCTCGCCCTGGCCAGGGTGGTGGAGCTGCAGGCCGAGGTGGCGTGCCTGCGGGAGCACAAGCAGCGCTGTGAGCGCACCACACGGAGCCTGCTGCGGGAGCTGCTCCAGGTGCGGGCCCGCGTGCAGCTACAGGGCTCAGAGCTGAGGCAGCGGCAGCAGGAGG
>NC_037682.1:56228176-56266366 GCF_003255815.1 Theropithecus gelada
CTTTTTTTTTTTTTTTTTTTAATGACAAACACAGGGGAATTCCATGCAGAAGTACTTGGTTCAATATGCCCCTCGGCCAATTGCTCCTTAACTAAATTCTTTAAAGCCTTAAGTTTTTCTTTAGATAATGGCCACTGTTCCACCCAAACAGGAGTTGTAGTTTTCCACTTCAATTTTAAAGTTTGAGGCTTGTGGACAGTGGCTAAGAGTTTAAAGGATTGTAGCCCATTTTGAACATCATATTTTTGACAGTTGAAGAAATATGAGGAATGCTTAAAAAGGAACCAAATTGTTGTAAAAGATCACGGCCCCAAAGGTTAACATTAATGGGAATAATGTAAAAGAACACTTTTCCTTGTTGTCCTTCAGGTCCTACACAGCTCAGGGGCTCGACACTTTGGTAGACTATAGAAGCAGTACCTAGGCCAGATAGAGTAACCGATACTTGTTTCTTTTTCCAATGATCAGGCCATTGAGCCAAGCATATAATAGATACATCCGCTCCTGTGTTGACTAATCCCTCAAAAAGTATCCCATTAATTTGCAATGAACATAAAGGTTTTTGATCAGAAACTAAAGCTTCCCAGAAAACAGTTTTCCCAGTACTACCGAAACTTCCTTGACGAGACACGTCTCTAGATAAGAAAGGAAAAAAAGGCAATAAAAGCAATTGTGCAATACGTTCCCCTGCCTCTAGGCGCATAAGTTGTGAGACTTGTACCATAATAAGGATTTCATCAGTAAAATCAGGATCAATAATTCCTGGGACCACCATTAACCCCCGCATAGCGCTGCTGCTTCGACCTAGTAAAAGTCCTACATGTCCCTTTGGCAAAGGACCACACACTCCAGTAGCCAACTTATATATTCCTCTATTAGGAGATAAAGTATAAGGTTGGACAATAGCTAGGTCAGCAGCGGCACTCTGCTTGGTGGCAGCATAAAGCTGAGAAACTGGGGTAGGGTAAGATGTCTTTAAGGAGGACTCGAGGTCATTCCTCGATGTTGTAAGCCACTGCTCACTGGGTACTGGGGTAGGCCTGCATTGTAGTTGTTGGGGCCCCAAGCCTGTGGGCCTCGGCTCCCATTTCCCGAGAGGGGTGACAATACATTCCCACTTTTATCAGTTTTTGAACGGCATTCATTGGTCCAGTGTCAACCCTTGCCACATCATTTACACATATCAGATGGTAACCTTTTTTCTTTTAGAGCAGAAGAGCCTAATTTTTTCTGACATTCCTTTCTAAAATGACCGGGTTTCCCACATTGATAGCATATACTTCATTTAGAATTGCCTTTTAAAGCCTTAGAAAGTGCCCCAGCAAACAATTGAGCATTGTAAATAGCTCCTCCAACACCTGCACAAGCCCGAATGTATTCATCTAAATCAGCTCCACTAGCTTTTAGAGGATGCAGCAATTTTTGGCACTCAGGATTAGCACTCTCAAAAGCCAGAGTATCCAAAAGAATTTTAGCAGCAGGGCCTGAACCTACAGTCTTTAATACAGCATCTTGAAGACGGGCTACAAAATCTGGATACGGCTCAGTGGCTCCTTGTAGGATCTTTACAAAAGATAAAGAAGTTTTGCCCGCTATTTCTTTTTTGTTGTTGTTGTTGAGACAGAGTCTCGCTTTGTCGCCCAGACTGGAGTGCAGTGGCCGGATCTCAGCTCACTGCAAGCTCCGCCTCCCGGGTTCACGCCATTCTCCTGCCTCAGCCTCCCGAGTAGCTGGGACTACAGACGCCCACCACCTCACCCAGCTAGGGTTTTGTATTTTTTAGTAGAGACGGGGTTTCACCGTGTTAGCCAGGATGGTCTCGATCTCCTGACCTTGTGATCCGCCCGTCTCGGCCTCCCAAAGTGCTGGGATTACAGGCTTGAGCCACCGTGCCCGGCCTTTACCCGCTATTTCAACCTTAGTCCACGCTTTTATAAACAAGGCTTTAATCTGAGTGAGAGCAATATCATCTAAGCCTGCCTGAGCATTAAAAGTGGCGTATTGTCCTGAACCCGTAAGCTGCTCTTCAGTAGGTCCTGGGGGATTTCGGGTAGCATTTTTTCTAGCTTGTACTCTTGCTTCCTCCCACCACCAAATTTTTAACTGAAGCCATTGCGAACGATCAAGGACAGCCTGTCCCAACGTTTCCCAGTCAATAGGAATCATCATATGTTCTGAAGAGAAGGAATCGAGAAGGCCAAGAACAAACGGTGACTGAGGTCCATAATTAGAAATTGCAGCTTTCATTTCTTTCAAAAATTTAAATTGTAGGGCTGTAAAAGTCACATTCTGGCCACCGTTTGGGAACTGAGCATTGGGGCCGAAAGCAGCCCGTGTTATTGGGAATAAATCTAATTCCTCGAAATCATCCTTTTCCTTCAATTCCTTCTTTTCTCCTACAGGAGGAAGAGGCACAGAGAAAACCTGACCTGACATAGGCAAAGAGGTTGGAGGTGGAGGCAAAGGGAAGTCCTTTTCCAAAGGAGCAGAAGGGAAGGTAACAGGGAAGGCTCGTGGCGGAGAGATAGGAGAAACAGGAGGAGCGGTACCTTGCAATTTTAACAACTGTTGTAACATCTCTAAAATGCGCTGCAAATTAGAATTTCCTTCAGATGAAGGAGGCATTAGCTCTTTTTCCAATTCCTTGTCCTCAACAACCGGGGCATAAATATGTTCCTCTCTAGGATCATTCCTCTCTAAAGCTTCAGATGCCTCACCTCCTGTGCCAGTATGGCCATGCTCTGAGTCAGTTTCAAGTAACTCTAATGCCTGAGCAATGGAACTACACAAAGTCCACAAAGTCAGAGGCATCGTTTGCCCTCGCTGATGAGCTCGACGCAGGACTTTAACCACTTGTAACCATTCCTTTCGATTTAACTGCACTTTGGTTTGATATTGAAACCAATAACAATATTGTTCAACATGGGCAAACAATCGCTTCAAAGTCTTTTCTTTTACTTCTACTCCTATAGACATCAACAGTCCCTGGAGTAACTGCAAATATTCAGAGGCCAGAGAGGTGGAATTCCCCATAATTTTCCCATGGGTCCCCCTTACTTTATTTACCTGCCCGGGGTGTTCCCCCTCCAGTTCCTTGCTCTCGTGGAGCCATGGACCCTACTTGCTGCGCCAGATGTTGGGGTCCACGTGTTTCCTAAACAAAGGAATGAACACACAAGACAAGACAAACGTGGCGGCCACCTCCAATGGCGTGCTCTGCTTTATTTTATACAGTCATTTGTGGAATGTTGCCAAGTCACAAGACACATTGTTGTTTTTCTGACCTTTCCCTGACTTTCTGGATTTTCAAGATGTTTACACATAAACAAGCCCCCAGGGTCTGCTGTTAGCAGCTGGCTCCTTTGTCTTCCCTGTTTGCAGGGAAGGAACGCCCTGCTTCGTTTGCAAGAGCAGGACTTATCGGGAACGTCTCGTTTGCGAGCACGTAGTCCTCTACAAAAAATCCATGGGAAGGACTTGGATTGGCTCATCGTGTGTCACATGCCCACATTTGGACCAGCACTGATATTCAACCAGTGTGCCCAGGTACCAGCATCTATCTAGTGTCTACTCTGATTGGTAACAACCTCTGACCTGCCAACTATTAAATACTTTGAGTTATCACCATTGCCTTGGGCCACTCACTGTGGCCAGGTAAAGAGGTCCCATGATTGGGAGGGGGCAATGTGACAGGTCTGTAATCATAGGGAGAAAGAAAAGGATAGTAAGTATGTAAAAACTGTAGGCCTTAAGTATAGTATGCAAATAGATATATATGTATATGTATATATATAATTTCCCAACTTTTTATTTAAAAAATTTTCAAACCTGAAGAAAAGTTGCAAGAATAGTATGACCACCCATATGCTCTTTGTCTAGATTGCCTAACTGCTAACATTTTTCCCATATTTGCTTTCTCTCTGTCTCTCTCCCTGCACACACACACACACACACACTCTCACACTCTTACTTTTTTTGGCTGAACCAGTTGAGAGTAAGTTGTAGTCATCATTAACATTTTACCCCCAAACTCTTTAAGATGTAGCTCTTCAGAACAAAGATGTTCTCATATATAACTACAGAATAATTTCCATATTAGAGAAACTTAATATTGAATCAATGCTTTTTTTTTTTTTTTTTAGACAGCCTTGCTCTGTTGTCCAGGGGCATGATCACGACTCATTGCAGCCTCGATCTCCCTGGCTCAAGCAATCCTCCCACCTCAGCCTCCCAAGTAGCTGTGACCACAGGCACACACCACCGCACCTGGCTAATTTTATTTTTATTTATTTATTTATTTATTTTATTATTATTATTATTGAGATGGAGTTTCTCTCTTGTTGCCCAGGCTGGAGTGCAATGGCGTGATCTTGGCCCCCCACAACCTCTGCCTCCCTGGTTCAAGTGATTCTCCTTGCCTCAGCCTCCCGAGTAGCTAGGATTATAGGTATGTGCCACCACGCCCGGTTAATTTTGTATTTTTAGTAGAGACAGGGTTTCTCCATGTTGGTCAGGCTGGTTGTGAACTCCTGACCTCAGTAATCCACCAGCTTGGCCTCATGGGATTACAGGCATGAGCCACTGCGCCTAGCCGTCTAATTTTATTTTTATATTTTATAGAGATGACATCTCCCTATGTTGAACAGGCTGGTCTTGAACTTCTGGGCTCAAGTGATCCTCCTTCCTTGGCCTTCCAAAGTGCTGGAATTATAGGTGTGAGGCACTATGCCTGGCAACTTAATGCTATTATCTAATGTTAAATCCATACTAAAATTTCCCCACTTGTTCCAATAGCATCTTATAGCTGATTAGTTTTATTGTTGTTATTTTTCTTTCTTTTTTTGAGATGGAGTTTCACTCTTGTAGCACAGGCTAGAGTGCAATGGCATGATCTTGGCTCACTGTAACCTCTGCCTCCTGGGTTCAAGCGATTCTCCTGCCTCAGCCTCCTGAGTAGCTGGGATTACAGGCATGTGCCATCACGCCCGGCTAATTTTGTGTTTTTAGTAGAGAGGGTGTTTCTCTATGTTGGTCAGGCTGGTCTCAAGCTCCCGACCTCAGGTGATCCGCCCACCTTGGCCTCCCAAAATGCTGGGATTACCAGTGTGAGCCACCACACTCGGTCTTTGTTTATTTCTAATACAGGATTGAATACTATATGGCAAATAGTTGTGACATTTCTCTTGTCTTCTTGAAGAAGAAAATAAAGCTGAATCGGAACCTAAAAGTGTACCAGTCCTGGCCAGGCGCGGTGGCTCACGCCTGTAATCCCAGTACTTTGGGAGGCCAAGGCAGGCGGATCATGAGGTCAGGAGATCGAGACCAATCTGGCTAACATGGTGAAATCCCGTCTCTACTAAAAATACAAAAAATTAGGCAGGCATGGTGGCATGCGCCTGTAGTCCCAGCTACTCGGGAAGCTGAGGCAGGAGAATCACTTGAACCCGGGAGGTGCAGGTTGCAGCGAGCTGAGATTGCACTACTGCCCTCCAGCCTGGGTGACAACAGCAAGACTCCGTCTCAAAAAAAAAAAAAAAAAAAAAAAAGTGTACCAGTCCTGCTAAGAAGTTTTACTCTCATGAAGGTAAATTCTAGGAAATTTGATTTTGTTTTGTTGATTTAATAAAGTTTTTAACTATCAAGGAATCCACCTAAGTCACTCTTCTATGCTTAGTACGTCACTTTATTGATAATTAAATATATTCTGATGTAAAATAGAAAATAACTACTTTGGGCTGGGCACAGTGGCTCAAGCCTGTAATCCCTGCACTTTTGGAGGTCGAAGCGGGCAGATCACCTGAGGTCAGGAGTTTGAGACCAGCCTGACCAACATGGAGAAACCCCGTCTCTACTAAAAACACAAAATTAGCTGGGTGTGGTGATGCATGCCTGTAATCCCAGCTACTCGGGAGGCTGAAGCAGGAGAACCCCTTGAACCTGGGAGGCGGAGGTTGTAGTGAGCCAAGATTGTGCCATTGCACTCCATTCTGGGCAACAAGAGCGAAACTCCATCTCAAAAAAAAAAAAAGAAAGAAAAGAAAAGAACCACTTTGCCTTGTGTATTTGTGCTTCTCAACAGAAATCCTATAGTAGACTTTTTTACATTTGAGGCAAACAGCTTTTACCAATCTTTCAAAGCAATATAAATAGTTTTCATATGATTAAGTTTTTGGAAGTCTGGTGCAAAATGTGATTTCACTTAGTGATTGTGGTGTGACAGCTGTAAATTGCCACATTTCAGGTTAGTGCTTCAACATTGTATTTTCAGTGTGACTGAGTGGTTCACTTCTGGCTTTGACTGCCTTTTCCACAGAGAAGCTAGCTCTCAGACAAAGCCCCCAAAGAGGAGGCGATCAACACCCTCACAAAGAGACGCTGACAGATCACTGTCTCTTAGAGGTTCTAACTGGGCAGTGTCCCATCCAGACATGCTGGACATGAGTATGAGTGTCTGTGTCTACTGGCCTGGTCAGTAGCCAAGAGGCAGAGAGAGCCCCTTGGGGTAGGAGTTCTGCCCTGAGGCCACATATTTTGGTAGGAAGGCACTGGGCCAGTTTAATAGGGTAGGGAGCCTTATTCAAGGAAGTCAGAAGTAGTGTAGCGGTCTGCAGTATCAAATTCCTCTTGACAACATATGATTGGATAATTGTGTAAGTGCTCAATAAATAAATGTTAGTGTGTTCAGGCATGCTTCTGGGTACTTGGGGTGCATAAATGAATGGCTAACTCAAGGAGCGCACCTGGGGAAATAGCCTACAGCTGCCAACCCTTCCTGCTAACCATGCCACCCCAACCTCAAAACTGCTTACAACTCATTCAGTGAATTTTCAAATAGCTTTTATTACGTACTTTGATGTATGCCAGGCACTGTGCTCTGCTTAGGATATACAGAAGTAAACAAGACAGATTGTTCTAGGATTAATATTGCACACAGAAATGTTATAGCCGCTATTTTAGGGAAGTGGAATTAGATAAAGATATGGATAGGGACTCTTAATTTTTACTTATTTTTTGGGGGGAACAGAGTCTTGCTCTGTCATCCAGGCTGGAGTACAGTGGCACAATCTTGGCTCACTGCAACCTCCGCCTCCCAGATTCAAATGATTCTCCTGCCTCAGCCTCCTGAATAGCTGGGATTACAGGTGCCTGCCACCATGCCTGGCTAATTTTTGTATTTTTAGGAGAGACGGGATTTCACAATGTTGGCCAGGCTGGCCTTGAACTCCTAACCTCATGATCCTCCCACCTTGGCCTCCCAAAGTACAGGGATTACAGGTGTGAGGCACTGTGCCCAGCCAACTTTTACTTTTTGAACTTTACTGTTTGACCTTTGGTAATCTTTTTTTTTTTGGTCAACAAACTCATCAAAGATTTTCTGAGCAATAATGCGCCAGGGATTCTCCTAAGCTTTGAAAAGACAGCAGTGAAGGAAGCAGAAAAAGTCCCCTGCCCTCATGGAACTTAGATTCCAACTAGGGAGGGACCATAAAACAAATAAATCCATGCAAATGTGCCGTATAATATAATGATGATTGATGATATGTTCTATGAAAAAAACATAGAAAATAAAGCTGTCCTTTTTCTTTTTCTTTTCTTTTCTTTTTTTTTCTTTTTTTTTTTTTTTTTGAGATGGAGTCTCTCACTCTGTCGCCCAGGCTGGAGTGCAGTGGCGCGATCTTGGCTCACTGCAAGCTCTGCCTCCCGGGTTCACACCATTCTCCTGCCTCAGCCTCCCAAGTAGCTAGGACTACAGGCGCCTGCCACCACGCCCAGCTAATTTTTTTGTATTTTTAGTAGAGATGGGGTTTCACCATGTTAGCCAGGATGGTCTCGATCTCCTGACCTCATGATCTGCCTGCCTCAGCCTCCCAAAGTGCTGGGATTACAGGTGTCAGCCACCGTGCCCGGCTTAAAGCTGTTCTTTTTAAAAGGTAATAATATTCTGATTTTGTTCAGGTAATTTAGACTCTTTAGATACTAGAATTGTTTACTGGCCTGGGCGGATAGCATCGAGTGATATGGGCCAGAGGGCCAAGCCTCAAAGCCTGAACTACCTGGACTCCTGTCCGGCACTCTCTCCACCCAGTACAAATGAAAGGCAGCTAAGGCCAGGTGCGGTGGCTCACGCCCATAATCCCAGCACTTTGGGAGGCCGAGGTGGGAGGATCACTTGAGCTCAAGAGCTTGAGACCAGCCTAGGCAACATGGCAAAACCCTGTCTCTACAAAAAATAAAAAAAAAATATTTGGCTGGGCATGGTGTTGCACACCTGTAGTCCCAGCTACTCGGGAGGATGAGGTGGGAGGATCATTTGAGCCCAGGAGGTGGAGATTGCAGTGAGCCGAGATCATGCCACTGCACTCCAGCCTGAGTGAGACCTTGTCTCAAAATAGAGTCCAGCTGAGCGTCCTACATTCTTTTGGCACTTGAGTGATGTCAATCCAGGAAGGTTGGCCTGGATGATTGCCCTTGACAGGAGCCCAGGCCTTTCCCCAAACAGTTTGGGGACAGAACTCACTGCTGCCCCAGTATTGGAAGGTGCGGACCCTGGTTACCCTGCAACCATAGTTGGCTTCTTCTTTCCAGCTTCACCAGCTGGTTTCCAGGAACCTGATCCTATTGGCTTCTGGTCTGCCTTGTCTGACAGCTTCCTAAATACTAAGACTTGAAAATTTAGTTCAGAATGCCTGACTCCAGCCACCACATTCTAATCTATTTTTAGGACAACATTCTCCTTCTTTGGCAATCTGAGAAACTGCTCTTCTTTTTCTGTTTCTAAACTATTTCCATTCCCACCTTAGCCTGAGGTCTCCTCATCTTGCAAAGCAAAGCTTAGGGGTTCCATTTCCTGCCCACAGCCCAGGGAGAAGATGCTGTTTTCACTGAATTCCTCTAGTCAAGGAAGAGGTAAGAAGACTTCACATTATACTAAATTATTATTTTATATATATATATTTTTTGAGATAGAGTCTGCTCTGTCACCCAGGCTGGAGTGCAGTGGTACGATCTTGGCTCACTGCAACCTCTGCCTCCCAGCCTCAAGCAATTCGCCTGTCTCAGCCTCCCGAGTTGCTGGGATTACAGGTGCACGTCACCACATCCAACTAATTTTTTTGTATTTTTAGTAGAGATGGGGTTTCACCATATCTGTCAGGCTGGTCTCAAACTCCTGACCTCGTGATCCACCCGCCTTGGCCTCCCAAAGTGCTGGGATTACAGGCCCAACCCCACATGGTATTAAATTAAAGAAGCATAGCAAAAATTGTATGCTCACTAACATTACAAGCATTTAAAATCTTTTTTGCTTTAATTGCTTTATTCTAATTATTAAGGTAACACAAACCAATTGCAAAAACTTTAGAAAATACAATACAGGCTGGGCACGGCCGCTCTGCCTGTAATCCCAGCACTTTGGGAGGCTGAGGTGGGAGGATCACCTGAGATCAGGGGTTCGAGACCAGCCTGGCCAACCTGGTGAAATCCGTCTCTACTAAAAATGCAAAAATTAGTTGGGCGTGATGGTAGGCGTCTGTAATCCCAGCTACCCGGGAGGCTAAGGTAGGAGAATTGTATGAACCCAGGAGACAGAGATTACAGTGGACTGAGATCATGCCACTGTACTCCAGCCTGGGAGACAAGAGCGAAACTCCATCTCAAAAGAAAAAAAAAAAAAAAAAAAGATTGGTTTGGCTATTCGGGGTCCCCTGGATTTCATATGAATTTTAGGATCAGTTTGTCAAATTCCGCAAATAATCTAGCTGGGATTTTTTTTTTTTTTTTTGACGGAGTCTCATCCTGTTGCCCAGGCTGGAGTGCAGTGGACCAATCTTCTCTCACCACAACCTCCGCTTCCTGGGTTCAAGTGATTCTCCTGCCTCAGCCTACCAAGTAGCTGGGATTATAGGCATGCGCCATGACGCTCAGCTAATTTTTTTTTTTTTCTTTTTTGTCTTTTCTTGAGATGGAGTCTTGCTCTGTCACCCAGGCTGGAGTGCAGTGGTGCAATCTCGGCTCACTGCAAGCTCTACTTCCTGGGTTCACGCCATTCTCCTACCTCAGCCTCCCGGGTAGCTGGGACTACAGGCACCCGCCACCATGCCCAGCTAATTTTTTTTTTTTTTTTTGTATTTTTAGTAGAGACGGGACTTCACCATGTTAGCCAGGATGGTCTTGATCTTCTGACCTCATGGTCCGCCTGCCTTGGCCTCTCAAAGTGCTGGGATTACAGGTGTGAGCCACCGCGCCCGGCCTGTTTTTTATATTTTTAGTAGAGATGGTGTTTCACCATATTGGCCAGGCTGGTGTTAAACTCCCGACCTCAGATGATCTGCTCACCTCAGCCTCCCAAAGTGCTGAGATTACAGGTGTGAGTCACTGCGCCCGACCTGGGATTTGCTTTGTTTTTGTTTTGAGACGAGTCTTCCTCTGTCACCCAGTCTGGAATGCAGTGGCATGATCTTCGCTCACTGCAACCTCCGCCTGCCAGGTTCAAGTGATTCTTTTGCCTCAGCCTCCTGAGTAGCTGGGATTACAGGTGTGCGCCACCACATCTGACTAATATTTGTACTTTACTAAGAGTTGGGGATTAGCCATGTTGACCAGGCTGGTCTGGAACTCCCGACCTCAGGTGATCTGCCTGCCTCAGTCTCCCAAAGTGCTGGGATTATAGGCATGAGCCACGGTGCCTAGCCACACATGTATGTCTTCTTCTGAGAAGTGTCTATTCAGGTCTTTTGCCCATCTTTTTCCGTTTTTTTTTCTATTACCACTGCACAAATTAACCCTTGTCCATTATTTAATGTGTTTCCTTGGGTTTTGCTTGTTGATTTAAGTTTCTTATAGATTCTGAATATTACACTTCTGTCAGAAGCATAGTTTGCAAATATTTTCTCCCAGTTTGTAGCTTCTCTGTTTACTCTGTTGATCATTGATTTTTCTGTGCAGCTCTTTAGTTTAATTAGGTCCTACTTGTCAATTTTTGTTTTTGTTGCAATTGCTTTTGGCGTCGACATCATGAAGTCTTTGCTGGGTCCACATCCAGAATGGTATTTCCTAGGTTTTCTTCTCAGTTTTTATAGTTTTGGGGTTTTACATTTCAGTCTTTAATCTATCTTGAGTTTATTTTTGTATATGGTGTAAGGAAGGGATATAGTTTCAATCTTCTGTCTATGTCTAGCTAGTTATACCAGCACCATTTATGGAATAGGGTGTCCTTTCCCCATTCCTTGTAATTGTTGGCTTTGTTGAAGATCAGATGGTTGTAGGCGTGTGGCTTTATTTTTGGGTTTTCTAATCTGTTCCATTGGTCTGTGTGTCTAATCTATTCCATTGGTCTATGGTACCAGTACCATGCTGTCTTGGTTACTGTAATCTTGTAGTTTGGTTTGAAGTTGTTTTGGCTTTGGATTGTTTTGGCTATTTGGGCTCTGTTTTGGTTACAAATGAACTGTAGAATGTCTTTTTCTTTTTCTTTTTTTTTGAGATGGAGTCTCGCTGTGTCACCCCAGGCTGGAGTGCAGTGGTGCAATCTCAGCTCACTGCAACCTCCACCTCCTGGGTTCAATCAGTTCTCCTGCCTCAGCCTCTCCAGTAGCTGGGATTATAGGCACCCACCACCACACCTGGTTAATTGTTTTGTATTTTTAGTAGAGATAGGGTTTCACCATGTTGGCCAGGCTGGTTTCGAACTGTTGACCTCAAGTGATCTGCCCACCTTGGCCTCCCAAATTGCTGGGATTACAGGTGTGAGCCACCGTGCCTGCCTGTATTTTTCTAATTCTGTGAAAATTTGAATTTTTGAACTCTCGACCTTAAGTGATCTGCCGGCTTCAGCCTCCTTTGGGAGGCTGGCCAACCTGGTGAAACCCTGTCTCTACTACAAATACAAAAATTAGCTGGGAACAGTGGCGGGTGCCTGTAATCCTAGCTACTCAGGAGGCTGAGGCAGGAGAATCTCTTGAGCCTGAGAGGCAGAAGTTGCAGTGAGCCAAGATTGTGCCACTGCACTCCAGCCTGGACAATAGAGTGAGATTCTATCCCCCCCCCCACCAAAAAAAAAAAAAAAAAAAAGAAAAGAAAGAAAAAGAAAAATGTCATTAGCTATTTGATAGATATAGCATTGAATCTGTATTGAATCTGTAAATTGCTTTGGACAGTTTGGCCATTTTAACAATATCGGTTCTTCCTGTCCATGATCATGAGCATGGAATATTTTTCCATTTGTTTGTATTGTTTCTAATTTTCTTCATCAGTGTTTTGTAATTCTCATTGTAGAGATCTTTCACCTCCCACCCTGGTTAGCTGTATTCCTAGGTTTTTTTTTTTTTTTTGAGATGGAGTCTCGCTCTGTCGCCAGGGTGGAGTGCAGAGTCACGATCTCGGCTCACTGCAACCTCCGCCTCCCGGGTTTAAGCAACTCTTCTGCCTCAGCCTCCAGAGTAGTGTGCACCACCATGTCCGACTAATTTCTGTATTTTTTTTTTTTTTGAGACGGAGTCCCGCTCTGCTGCCCAGGCTGGAGTGCAGTGGCGCAATGTCGGCTCACTGCAACTTCCGCCTCCCGGGTTCAAGCGATTCTCCTACCTCAGCCTCCCGAGTAGCTGGGATTACAGGCGTCCACCACCACGCCCGGCTAATTTTTTTGTATTTTCAGTGGAGACGTGGTTTCACCATGTTGGCCAGGCTGGTCCTGATCTCCTTACCTCAGGTGATCCGCTCGCCTTGGCCTCCCAAAGTGCTGGGATTACAGGCTTGAACCATCACGCGGCCTGGCCAATTTTTTGCATTTTTAGTAGAGACGTGGCCAAGCTGGTCTCGAACTCCCGACTTCAGGTGATCTGCCTGCCTTGGCCTCCCAAAGTGCTGGGATTACAAGCATGAGCCACTGCACCTGGCCTAATTTTTGTATTATTAGTAGAGACAGGGTTTCACCATGTTGGCCAGGCCGGTCTCCAACTCTTCACCTCAGAAGATCCACCCGCCTTGGGCTCCCAAAGTGCTGGAATTACAGGCATGAACCACCGCGCCTGGCCTCCAAGTTACTTTCAAGAGGTAACCACCGTGAGTAAGCTGAATGTGCTCTGAGGGGTAGAAGCAGAAAAAGTACCTGTGTAAAAGGCATGTTTCCGCTTAGTTTACGAATGAGCTAAATGTAGAGCTGACTTGGGTTTAGTAGTTGGGGGGGGGGGGGGGGGCAGCAGGTAATGCAAAGCGCTTAGCTTTGGGAACAAGACAACCTGGAGTTTAAGCCCATTTTTGCCATCCTGTGACCTTCACACGTTTTACGTAGCCCTCTCTGAGCCTTAGTTTCCTGAAACTCAGGCAGGTTTTGCTTAGCCTTTGTATTTTCCACCATATTTAGACCAAGCTCTCTGGCGCCTGCAAATTGAAGACAGCAGCGGCGGAACTGACGTAATGGGCTGAATCAGCCTCAGCCGCGAAATGCCGACTAATCACAGGCACTTCCGGCGGCCTGGACAAAAGGTTTGACGCCCCGGGGACCGCACTTCCGGGTAATTAAGGCTGAGCTTTGGACGCCAGGGCCAGTGAGCCGCAAACGGGTGACTTGGGTGCCGCGACTGCGCATGCTCTCGCCCCGGCGCCATGTGACTACCTCTTTCTCGTAGGTGGGGCGGGACACTGAAAGGGGCGGTCCAGGACCCTGACTTGTCTCGCAGTTACTGGGCCGGCACGAGCGCGCGAGGCTCGGGGGCGGCACGGGGCGGGGTTTAGCCTGGGGCGGGCGCTGCGGGTGTTTGCAGGGCGTCGCTGTGCTAGCTAGGTTAAGGTCGTCCCGGGTGAGGCGGTCGCACCGGAAGTGGATCTGGCCGTGGCGCTTCGGCGTAGTAAGGAGCCTGCGATAGAATTTTGTTGTTCAGGGGGCGCGGCACCGCACCGCTTCTTTCAGCTTCCTTGCAGCTGCCATGGCGAAAGGCAGAGTCGCCGAACGCTCGCGGACGGGCGCTCACCACACGACCCCCGTGGGGGACGGGGCAGCGGAGACGCGGGGTCCCGCGGCGCCTGGCCGCAGAGATCACCAGAAGGGTGAGTGGGCCCAGGGAGCAGAGCTGGGGGTGGGCGGAGGCTTCTGTGTGTCCGGAGGGAAAAAGGACCCCCGCAGGTCTCGGAGAGTTGTGGGGAAAGAGGGAGCCTGCTGGTGCAGGGGCGGGAGCAGAGACCGTGAGGGAGTTGGGCTTGGGCGCTCGCGCAGCACAAGGCCGTACGCCTAGTAGGTGCATTGTAAATGCTGTTTGAGTACAATTCACTTAAAAGAAAGGATGACACTGGCTTGTTGACGCTCAGGTAGATTGTAAGGTTGATGATAACGACGCTAGGCAGAGCTGGAAGGAGCTGTACTGTAGCATTCGTTGCGTTGTTTATACAGATGAAGAAACTGAGGCCCAGGTGGGTATATGACTTACAAAGTCATAAAGCCAGATCAGTGAAGTAGTAGTTAGGAGCAAGGACTTAATACTTCCAGGTGGCAGGTGGTGTGTGCGTCCCTGCCCTACTGTTTTCTTGTGATCTTGGACTTGGTAACTTTCAGAAAACCTCAGTGTCTGAACTGTGAAATGGGGATAATAATATCTACTTAATAGGTGGTGCGTGGGTTAAACGAAATAATTCACGTAAAAGATTTAGAGTAATGCTTGGATATGAAGTGGGGGCTAAATAAATATTAGCAGTTACTTAGTTACAGCTAAGGTCACTCATTCTAAAGTTTTTTCCCCCTACTACATCCTGACATTTCTCACGGCTTTATTTTTGGTTTTTGTTTTCTCTTTATTCCTACTGCCTCTATAATTGCAGAATCTCACTCACGGCTTTAAATATTGTTTTAAGGAAAAAACTGTGCCTAGAAACTACTTTGATTCCGTGTTGGCCTGGAATTGTTCTTTAAATGATTTTAAAGATCATAAACTTGAAGTGATCCTAAGAAGTTTGTCTGTAGCTCACACAGGTGTGTTCCACCACCAGTGATGGCTAAGGAGAGCTTTAAGAGTGTGTAGCAGAAAATGTTAATGTATTTTCAAATAATTTGAAATGTCTCCAACAGTCTAATTTGACTCTGTCACCTTTATGTATTTGGTATTTTTCCAGCTTATATACACTGAAGCCAGGTAACTTCATATAACTTCAAAAACAGAGAAATGAATCATTGTTAACGTGTAAATCAGCTCTGAATAAAAGATTGTTTTGAAGACTCTACTACTGAGGGTGACATATTCCAAGGTCTGCATTTCCTGAAAAAGTGTTTTCCAGATAGGGCATCCCTAAAAATTGACATCTCATTTGAGGTAGCAGCCAGTTTTACTATTCATGATGTTTACCTAAAGCTATTCAAAAAATAAAACCTTGAAACTTCCAAAGTACTCTTTTTTTTATCTTATTTTATTACAACAGAACATTCAACACAATTATTCTTATGATGCTGTCACATGACATCTATAGATCACAAATCTATAGGAAGACAGGGAAGGGATGTGAAGGTATGCCTTCATGGTGAAGTAAGGCCTGTTTTTAGTGGCTTGAGACACAGCCTCGCTGTGTCACCTGTGCTGGAGTGCAGTGGCATGATCATAGCTCGCTGCAGCCTCAGCCACCTGGGCTTGTGCGATCTTCCCACGTCAGCTCCACCAAGTAACTGGGACTGCAAGTATGTGCCACCATGCCCAGCTAATTATTTATTTTTTATAGAGAAGAGGCGGGCCAGGATGTCTTGAAGTCCTGGGCTCAAGTGTCTTCCTGCCTTGGCCTCCCCAAATGCTGGAATTACAGGCATGAGCCATTGTGCTTTGCCAGGTAAGTAAGATTTGCATAAGTAGAGAGAAGGGAAGGGTGTTCCAGGCTAGGAGAAATAGAGTAGTAGGATTGAAGGTTAGTGTGAAACTTTTATGTGTGTAGGTAAGATTACCTTGTCAGGAGCAGAGGGTTTCTGTTGGGTGTCAGTAGGTGATGAAGTTGGCCTGTTCAGGATGGTGTCAGAATGTTCCTGTAAATTCCATGATACTTGGAAATGCATTTGTATTTTATTAAGTGACATATATAACTTTGGCAAATAAGTAGTTGTCATCATATGTATGTTTGAACTATTTTATACGCTATCTGCAATGTTTGCACATTTAGTGGATTCCTTACCATTACTCTGGCCTCCAGTCTCAGAGCTGAGCCTAGTAGTCTGTGGACCACTTTGAATACTTGAGTAAGGCAGAAGTAACACGGAAAGTCTAATTTTTGCATGATGAAGATGAGAGAGCAGACAGGAGGTGGAACTAGTTAAGAAGCTCTTGAGGATGCATCAAGCCCAGGCGGTGGTGGAAAGGCTGGAGGACACACCTAAACATGCGGAATCCCAATGCCGGGAAGCCAGGGCCAAATCCATATCCCCCCAACATCGGGTGCCCTGTAGGTTCCAATCCTGCCCACCCACCACCTATCAACCCACCCTTTCCCCCGGGTCCCTGTCCTCCTCCCCCAGGAGCTCCACAGGGCAATTTGGCTTTCCCCCCAGGTTGGCCCCTCATCCTGTGCCACAGCCAGGGTATCCAGGATGCCAACGCTCAGGTCCCTACCCTCCTCCATACCTACCACCTGCCCCTGGAATGCCTCCTGTGAATCCTTTGGCTCCTGGCATGGTCAGACCAGCAGTGATAGTGGACAAGAAGATACAGAAGAAGATGAAGAAAGCTCATAAAAAGATGCACAGGCACCACAAGCATAGCAAGCATTCCTCCTCCTCTTCCAGCAGTGATTCTGACTGAATACAGGCCCTAGACCCTTCCCTCAGGTCTCACCAGTTCTGCTCTCCTATCAAGCTTCAGATGCCATGTTGTACTGGGGGAAAGTAGCCATTGTGCTCTCCATCCCCTACCCCCACCTGAGCTTCACCATGCTGTTGAGCCCTGAGTGGTGAGGGAAAATGGGAAGAGGATTGCCATGGCCTGGCCATCTTGTTGCTGCTTGGATAGATCATATAGCTAATGAGTTTAGTAGGGGAGCTGTTTTTTGAAGATGATGAACTAAATGTTGAAGACAAATTCGAGATCTGTAAAATGTGATTTTTTACTTCCAATGGTGCCGTGATTGCACCATTGCACTCTAGCCTGGTTGATGGAGACCCTGTTTCAAAAAAAAAAAGACTATTACCTATTTAAGTCTTTTAAAATAGTTAGCTGCACATGTACAGGATAGAAGGCTGACTGTAGGCCAGGCACCATGGCTCACGCCTGTAATCCCAGCACTTTGGGAGGCTGAGGCAGAAGGATTGCCTGAGGTCAGGAGTTCGAGACCAGCCTGACCAATATGGTGAAACCCTGTATATACTAAAAATACAAAAATTAGCCAGGCATGGTGGCAGGCACCTACAGTCCCAGCTATTTGGGAGGCTGAGGCAGGAGAATTGCTTGAACCTGGGAGGCTGAGGCGGAGGTTGCAATGAGCCAAGATGGCGTCACTGCACTCCAGCCTGGGTGACAGAGCGAAACTCCATCTCAAAACAAAACAAAAGCTGACTCTTTCCATCTTTTTGTTTTTTCTTTTTTTCTTTTTGAGAGGGAGTTTCACTCTTGTTACCCAGGCTGGAGTGCAATGGTACGATCCCTGCTCACTGCAACCTCCGCCTCATGGATTCAAGCGATTCTCCTGTCTCAACCTCCTGAGTAGCCGAGATTACAGGTGCCAACCACCGTGTCTGGCTAATTTTTTACATTTTTAATAGAGACGGGGTTTCACCATGTCGGCCAGTCTGGTCTCAATCTCCCGACCTCAGGTGATCCACCTGTCCTAGCCTTCCAAAGTGCTGGGATTACAGGCATGAGCCTCTGCGCCCTCCCCCTTTTCCCATCTTTTAATCTTCAACAAAATTTCCACAAACTCCATGAATCTTGCCTTCACTCTAGCCCAGTGATCTTGCTTTCCTATAAACTAAATGCCCCTTTTAACTCTACTCTTCCTTGTCGGGGGAAGGGGAATATCTAGCTAGCTAATGGTGGCATCAGCTTCTTAGGAGCACAGAGTGAACAAAGCATTTGGTACTCAATAGATGTTTAGCGGACAGCGCTAATCACAACTATATTTAAGTACATAGTTTGGATAGAAGTTCTAAAGAGAATTGCTATGAAAGGGGGGGAAGATCCATCATTCTTAAAAGTCATTCTTATGTATGCAGATATTTTCAGGATAAAAAAATTATGAATGCCCTGGTGCAGTGGCTCACACCTGTAACCCCAGCACTTTGGGAGGCTGCGGCGGGTGGATCACCTGAGGTCAGGAGTTCGAGACCAGACTGACCAACATGGTGAAAACCCGTCTCTACTAAAAATACAAAAAAGTTAGCTGGGCGTGGTAGCAGGCGCCTGTAATCCCAGCTACTCCCGAGGCTGAGACAGGAGAATCGCTTGAAGCCAGGAGACGGAGGTTGCAGTCAGCCAAGATCATGCCACTGCACTCTAGCCAGGGTGACGGAGCGAGACTCCCTCTACAAAAAAAAAAAAAAAAAATTAATGGTTTTGAAGGTTTTAAAAAGATGCTTATAATGTTAAATTATTTGTGTTAGTTTTTCTTATACTCTGCACCTGATTCTAGCAGGAAAGTAAGTTAAAACTGGGCTGGGGTAAGTTAATTGGATTTAAAAGTAGCATACCTTTAGATGGATTTAAAAGTAGCCTAACTTTAAGAAGTATATAATGTGATGTGTATCTCCAAAACAGTTTATTATCTATGATTTGTCTATAATTAATAGCTGTCGCCCAGGATGGAGTGCAGTGGCACAATTTTGGCTCATCACAACCTTCACCTCCCGGGATCCAGCAATTCTCATACCTCAGCCTCCCCAGTAGCTGGGACTACAGGGGTGTGCCACCACGCCTGACTAATTTTTTATATTGTTAGTAGAGACAGGGTTTCACCCTGTTGGCTAGGCTGGTCTTGAACTCTTGACGTCAGGCGATCTGCCCACCTTGGCCTTCCAAAGTGCTGCCATTACAGGAGTGAGCCACCACACCCGCTCTATAATTATAAATTATCATAATGGACGTCCTGAAAAAATATACACTACTTGTGTGTATAATGTGTCTTTACTTTGATGTCAACCTATAGAAAACTCAATACTTATATTTATATTACCCTCATTCCTTACCTACTTTATTGAATAGCTTTTTATTCAATAAAATAGAAAAATAACTATTTTAGCCTTGTGAAAATGGTTTGTGTTTAAATAGGTTTTCTAGCCCAGTTCAATGGCTCATACCAGTAATCCCAGCACTTTGGGAGGCTGAAGCAGGAGGATTGCTTGAAGCCAGGAGTTCAAGACCAGCCTGGGCAAAATAGTGAGACCTGGTCTCTATATACAAAACTAAAAAATTGCCGAGTGCAGTGGCTCACGCCTGTAATTCCAGCAGTTTGTGAGACCGAGGTGGGCGGATCACGAGGTCAAGAGATCAAGACCATCCTAGCCAACATGGTGAAACCCCATCTCTACTAAAAATACAAAAATTATCTGGGCATGGTGGCATGCACCTGTGATCCCAGCTACTTGGGAGGCTAAGACAGGAAAATTGCTTGGACCCAGGAGGCGGAGGTTGTAGTGAGCCGAGATCACGCCACTGCACTCCAGCCTGGGTGACTGAGCGAGACTCCATCTCAAAAATAATAATAATAATAATAATAATGATTAATTAACCAGGCATGGTCACAAACACCTGTGGTCCCAGCTAGTCAGGAGGCTGAGGCAGGAGGATTGAAGTTGAAGGCGTTCAACTCCCAGGAGTTGAAGGCTGCAGTGAGCTATGATTGCACCACTGCACTCCAGCCTGGGCAACAGAGTGAGACACTGTCTCATAAAAGTAAATAAATAATAAATAAATAAATGGGATTTATATTTATAAACCAAAACAACATTTTTTGTTCAATTGGATTTAGTACACCCTGATGTTTTTGCAACTTTTTGCTGATTATGCTTTTTTTAGAGAATATAACTTATGAGTGAATATAACTTATTAGGAGGCCTCAAGATATATATTAAATTAGATAGTAACCAGAGCATAAATGTAACAGACAGTTAGCCATTTGTTATTACAAGATTCTGCAGAGACCTTTTCATGTTTGACCTGAGATGTTTAAAGTGTGTTTTTAATTCTCTGTGCTCCTAAAAAGCATACATATCAATACGTCTGTGGGTTAATGAACTAGAGTACTAAGAGATAGGCATGCTTGGTTTATTGTTCCACCGAAAGTACCTTTTGTCCTATATTATGATCCTCTTCCTTCCTGCAATAAATTTCAGAAATAAGAGATGAGCAAATCTTCTTTTTGAGATTAACATGAAACATAACAAAGTTAGAATAATAGGGACTGGTTGGAGGCCGGGTGCGGTGGCTCACACCTGTAATCCTAACACTTTGGTAGGCCAAGGTGGGCGGATCACCTGAGGTCAGGAGTTCAAGACCATCCTGGCCAACAATGTGAAACTCCGTTTCTACTAAAAATACAAAAATTAGTTGGTCCTCCTGGTGGCACGTGCCTGTAATCCCAGCTACTCCGGAGGCTGAAAGGGGAGAATCACTTGAACCTGGGAGGCAGAGGTTGCAGTTAGCTGAGATCAGGCCACTGCACTCCAGGCTGGGCGACAGAGCAAGACTCCGTCTCAAAAAAAAAAAAGAAGAAGAATAGGGACTAGTTGGGAAGTTAGATTGATTGTTTACTGAAAGTGGGAAAAGATAATTTAGTTTTTCACATAACTAAAATCTTATAGAAAACTTGCTAAATTTAACGAATAGGTAAGAATAATTTATATTTAGTATTATCAAAGCACTAACCTAAGCAATTCTTATTTCAAGAGAAATTACAGGTTAATTATAAATAGATATTAAAATGCTTTGGAGACTGGGCACGTTCACTCACGGCTGTAATCCCAGCACTTTGGTAGGCCAAGGTGGGCAGATCACCTGAGGTCAGGAGTTCAAGACCAGCCTGGCTAACATGGTGAAACCCCCATCTCTACTAGAAATACAAAAATTAGCTGGGCGTGGTGGTGCACGTCTGTAATCCCAGCTACTTGGGAGGCTGAGGCAAGAGAATCACTTGGACCAGCCTGGCTGATATGGTGAAACCCCATCTCTACCAAAAATACAAAAACAAATAGCCGGATGTGGTAGCACATGCCTGTAATCCCAGCTACTCAGGAGGCTGAGGCAGGAGAATTGCTTGAACCTAGGAGGTGGAGGTTGCAGTGAGCCAAGATCACGCCACTGCACTCCAGCCTGAGCGACAGAGCGAGACTCCTTCTCAAACAGCAACAACAACAACAACAAAATGCTTTGGAAATACGCTTCACATTATTTGGTTCCTTTTAGAGATAGGGTCTCACTGTGTTGCCCAGGCCAGAATCAAAGTTCTGCGCTCAAACGATTCTCCTGACTCAGCTTCTTGAGTAGTTGGGACTATAGGTGTACACAACCACCACTATGGCTCAGGAATTTTTTTTTTATAACTAGATAGTGCAGTCTCCTTCTTTGGGCCTCTTACTTGTAAAAGTGGGCCAGATTTTAGCTTTTCAAACTTTAATGTGTGTGAAGATCACATGAGTATCATTAAAATGCAGATTTTTGCTTCAGTGGGAATCTGAATTTCCATTAAGCTTCCTGATAATGCTGATTCTTGTAGTCTACCAGTAGCAAGGAGCCAGTTGGTTTCTATTTCTCTATGTGTTCAACATAGAATTTAGTAATACCTAGTCAGGGCTCAGTGGTACATACCTTAGTCCCAGCTACTTGAGGGGCTGAGGTGGGAGGATTGCTGGGGCCCAGGAGTTCAAGTCCAGCCTGGGCAACATAGGGAGACCCTGTCTCTTCAGGGGGAAAAAAGTTAGCAAAATCTTACTAATTCCAATTGTGGTAGTGAGACAAGGGATAAAATGAAGCTTATCTTTTATTTAGTCAAGACTTTTTGGTTGAAAGGAATAGACATCAGTTTAAACTAAGAAAAATAAAAAGGAAGATTGTTAAACAAGAGAAAAAGAATATAAGAAATAATCTCACTGAGCAAGAAATAGAGGTAGGCATCAGGGGAAGTGGAACATTAGAAATCAGCAAGTAACTTAGCTATATTTCCCAATTCTGCTTCTCTGGGTTTCTGTTCTAACCTCTCCTATTTTCTGATACATGTCTTTGGCTTACTGTGTCCTCCACCATTTAACCTTTTAGCTCCAAGTCCCACTATCCCTTGACAACCAGTATCTCTTTTTTTTTCAAATTATCAAGAGAAAATCTGGTCAGCCAGTAATGATTTGTTTCTACCTGGGTCAAGTGTCCAACCCTGGGCCAGAGAGCCTTCTGGGTTTGGGAGGGTAGAATGTAAGAATAGGGGCTCCTGAGATTGGCCCCCTTATGGGACAAGGGAAGGGTGTTAATTCAAGGGAAGGGAGACGGGGTAGAGCAGCAATGACAGCTGTCTAATATACATTTATAAACTTTTATGAAGAAGGATTTGCTAAAGTAGTAGAGTATAGGCAGTTCAGTACTTTTAGGATACTTCATAAAAGCATGTTTGAAAGCCACTTGTGCAATAGTTGAATCCATTTTAAGGGAACTAAAAATCATAAATCTGAATTATAGTATGCATTTTTTTTTTTTTTTTTTTTAAAGAAACGGAGTCTCGCTTTGTCACCTAGGCTGGAGTGCAGTGGTGTGGTCTCGGCTCACTGCAAGCTCCACCTCCTGGATTCACGCCATTCTCCTGCCTCAGCCTCCCAAGTAGCTGGGACTACAGGCGCCTGCCACCACACCCAGCTAATTTTTTGTATTTTTAGGAGAGACAAGGTTTCACCGTGTTAGCTAGGATGGTCTCGATCTCCTGACCTTGTGATCCGCCCACCTCGGCCTCCCAGAGTGCTGGGATTACAGGCATGGGCCATCGTGCCGGGACATATAGTATACATATTTTTAAATACTTTTAAGTATTATCAGTGTACACAAGGGATAATGGTAAAATAAAAATTGAGTCACCCACTCCTACCTCTTCCCCAGTGAGCACAATGTAAAGTTGTCCTGGCCTCCGCGCTATTGACCAGTTCCTGGCAGAACAGCCCTGTGCTTCCTTCTACTTATTGTTTCCTGAATCTCATTCTGTACTTTTATCGTTCATATAATTTTTTAAGCTAATACTGAGATTACCTTTTGTGGGACTACAAATATTCTCCCATTGTTGGAGTTACAGAGGTACCCAAAACATTTGAGATTCAAGTTTATATTCTGATGCATTTGGTATAAAGAGAAAGTGTAACATTTCTCCAGTTGCATTTGTGAATATCTGTGTTCTTAAAACAGTTGAAGTAATTGCCAAATTACCTCATTTTTCCAAAAGGGCCATTTTGTCTATGCTGTTGGCTCCCAGTATAGAAATATGAAATTGACAGTATGTGGTAAAATTTAGAACAATATTCTTTTTTTCCCCTTTGGCTTATCAGTAAGCCAGTGCTACAGAGTCTGGTGTTCTGCTTTTTCATACTTCTAAAATGGATGTATCCCCCAAAAGTAATATGTCCAGTTAATAAACTTCAAGTACTGTACAGTGCTTAAATTTAATTAATTTTTTTTTTGAGATGAAGTTTTGCTCTTGTTGCCCGGTCTGGAGTGCAGTGGCTCTTATCTCCACTCACTGCAACCTCCACCTCCCGAATTCAAGCGATTCTCCTGCCTTAGCCTCTCAAATAGCTGGGATTATAGGCATGCACCACCATGCGCAGCTAATTTTGTATTTTTAGTAGAGACAGAGTTTCTCCATGTTGGTCAGGTTGGTCTCGAACTCCCAATCTCAAGTGATTTGCCTGCCTTGGCTTCCCAAAGTGCTGGGATTACAGGCGTAAGCCACCACGCCCAGCCCAGTGCTTAAATTTAATGTCACATCGTTTTAGGCAAAAGTACGCACCATTATCTGGAAGGAAAGCATTTATAGAAATTACTTGCTGGCATGTCTTTCTTTATATTTATCTTAATTATACCTTCTTTTTTCTTTCAGAAAAATCCTGGGCAGAAGCTGGATCAGCAAGAATGTCACTCCTTATATTGGTGTCCATTTTCTTATCTGCAGCTTTTGTTATGTTTTTGGTATATAAAAATTTTCCTCAGCTTAGTGAGTAAGTATGGGAAATAAACTGAAAATGTATAGATATTTATAAGATGAAAGTGGATTAAGGCCAAGTGCAGTGGCTGACACCTGTAATCTCAACACTTTGGGAGGCCGAAGTGGATGGATTGGTTGAGTCCAGGAGTGTGAGACCAGCCTGGGCAACACGACAAAACCCATGTGGAAATACATACATAAATATGTGTGTGTGTATATTTAATATATATGTTAAAATATACACACACATACACACACACATATATATATTTTTTGAGACAGAGTCTTGCCCTGTCGTCCAAGCTGGAGTGCAGTGGCGTGATCTGAGCTCACCGTAAGCTCTGCCTCCCAGATTCAAGCAATTCTGCCTCAGCCCCCCGAGTAGCTGGGATTATAGGGGTGGGCCACCTCATCAGTTAATTTTTGTATTTTTAGTAGAGACGGGTTTCACCATGTTGGCCAGGCTGGTCTCAAACTCCTGACCTCAGGTGATCCACCTGCTTTGGCCTCCCAAAGTGCTGGGATTATAGGCGTGAGCCACTGTGCCCAGCCTGGAAATACATTTTAGAAGGGCAAAATATCCCAGAGCTATTAAACCCTAGTAATACCACCCTGGTATAATCATAGATTATATAAAGGACTACTAAGATGTAGTTAGACTTTCAACCAGGGCCAGCCTGATGTGGTAATGGAGAACTATGAAATGTGTTTTAAAAGTATCAGGAAGGACATGTTTTCTCCAAATTGCCTTCAATCACAATTCTTTTTTTTTTTTCTTTTCTTCATTTTTCATTTTTTTTTCTTTTCTTCACTCTATCGCCCAGGCTGGAGCACAGTGGTGCTGGAGCACATTAATTTTGGCTTACTGCAATCTCTGCCTCCTCTTCTCAGTTGAAGGGATTTTTGTGCTTCAGCCCCCTGAGTAGTTGGGATTATAGGTGTGCGCCACCATGGCTGGTTAATTTTTATATTTTTAGTAGACATGGGGTTTTACCATGTTGGCCAGGCTGGTCCCAAACTCCTGGCCTCAAGTGATCCGCCCACCTTGGCCTCCCAGAGTACTAGGATTACAGGCATGAGCCACTGTGTGCAGCCCACAATTTTTTTTTTTTTTTTTTTTTTTTGGAGACTGAGTTTCGAGATTGTTGCCCAGGCTGGAGTGCAATGGTGCCGTCTCAGCTCACTGCAACCTCCACCTCCTGGGTTCAGGCAATTCTCTTGCCTCAGTCTCCCAAGTAGTTGGAATTACAGGTTTGCGCCACCACACTTGGCTAATTTTTGTATTTTTAGTAGAGTTGTGGTTTTGCCATGTTGGCCAGGCTGGTCTTGAGCTCCTGGCCTCATGTGATCTGTCCACCTTGACCTCCCAAAGTGCTAGGATTACAGGCGTGAGCCACTGTGCCCAGCCTAGAGTCTTTTTAGTTTTATAAATTTCATAAGTAGGAACCTTTAGTTTACTGGGTGTCTTGTTTGACTTGAGAAAACAGCACTGGGGCTCACACCTCTTTTTTGTTTTGTTTTGTTTTGTTTTAAGGCAGGGTCTTGCTCTGTTACCCTGGCTGAAGTGTAGTGGCACAGTTACGGCTCACTGCAGCCTCAACCTCCTGGGCTGAAGCGATCCCCTACCTCAGTTTCCCAAGTAGCTAGGAGTAGAGGCCTGCACCACCATGCTCTGCTAGTTTTTAAATTTTTTTGTAGAGACGTGGTGGGTGCTGGGATTACAGGTGTGAGTCGCTGTTCCTGGTCATAGCTCAGTTAAATTTTTTTTACCATGTAAACAAATGAGGGCTCATGCCTCTAGTCCTAGCACTTTGGGAGGCTGAGGTGGGAGGATCATTTGAATCCAGGAGTTTGAGAACAGCCTGGGTCAGGTAGCGAGGCCCCGTCTGTCTAAAAAAATTTTTTTTTTTTTTTGAGACGGAGTCTTACTGCTGCCCAAGCTGGAGTGCAGTGGTGCAGTCTTGGCTCACTGCAACCTCCGCCTCCCAGGCTGAAGCGTTCTCCTGCCTCAGTCTCCCAAGTAGCTGGGACTACAGGCACACGCCGCCATACCTAGCTAATTTTTTTGTATTTTAGTAAAGACCGAAGTTTCACCTTGTTGCCCAGGCTGGTCGTGAACTCCTGAGCTCAGACAATCCGCCCACCTTGTCTTCCCAGAGTGCTGGGATTACAGGCGTGAGCCACCGCGCCTGGCCAAAAAACTTTTTTTTGAGATGGAGTCTCACTTGCTCTATTACCCAAGCTGGAGTGCAGTGGTGCAATCTCGGCTCACTGCAGCCCTTGCCTCCCAGCTCAAGCGACTCTCCTGTCTCAGCCTCCCAAGTAGCTGGAACTGTAGGTGTGTGCCACCATGCCCGGCTAATTTTTGTATTTTTAGTACAGATAGGGTTTCACCATGCTGCCCAGGCTGGTGTTGAACTCCTGACCTCGTGATCCACCCGTCTTGGCCTCCCAAAGTGCTGGGATTACAGGTGTGATCCACTGTGCCCGGCCTATAAAATTTTTTTTTTTTTTTTTTTTTTTTGAGACGGAGTCTCGCTCTGCCGCCCAGGCTGGAGTGCAGTGGCCGGATCTCAGCTCACTGCAAGCTCCGCCTCCCGGGTTCACGCCATTCTCCTGCCTCAGCCTCCCGAGTAGCTGGGACTACAGGCGCCGCCACCTCGCCCGGCTAGTTTTTTGTATTTTTAAAGTAGAGACGGGGTTTCACCGTGTCAGCCAGGATGGTCTCGATCTCCTGACCTCGTGATCCGCCCATCTCGGCCTCCCAAAGTGCTGGGATTACAGGCTTGAGCCACCGCGCCCGGCCAAAATTTTTAAAACTAGCAGAGCGGCCTGGCTTGGTGGCTTGTGCCTGTAACCCCAACACTTTGGGAGGCTGAGGTAGGTAGATCACCTGAGGTCAGGAGTTCGAGACCAGCCTGTCTAACATGGTGAAACCCCATCTCTACTAAAAATGCAAAAATTAGCCAGGCGTGGTGGCAGGTGCCTGTAGTCCCAGCTACTTGGGAGGCCGAGGCAGGAGAATGGTGTGAACCCAGGAGGCGGGGCTTGCAGTGAGTCGAGATAGCGCCACTGTACTCCAACCTGGGTGACAGAGCGAGACTGTCTTTAAAAAAAAAACAAAAACAAAAACAAACTAGCAAAGCATAGTGGCACGTGTCTGCAGTACCAGCTACTCAGTAGGCTGAGGTGAGAGGATCGGTTGAACCTAGGAGATGGAGGTAATAGTGAACTATGATCGTGCCATTGCACTCCATCCAGCCTGGGTGACAAAGCATGGGAGCCTGCCTGTAGAACAAACAAACAACACAAATGATCATAATATGCATGAAACACAAAGGTGATTATTTGATGCTTCCCTAAGCAAGAAATCATTCAGTTCCAAACAAAGTGCCAAATATAGAGTAAAATGGAAAACTTGCAGTTTTTTGTGAATTCAAGAAAGTAAATTATGAATTTGTTACATTTTTACTTAATTTTCATTGTAAATTATTATTTGGTTTATCATCAGGATTACCCAAAATGATGTTAAATGTTTTTAATATACTAACATCTGTGGTTCATTTGTTTTTTTCTTTTTCCTTTTTTCTCTTTTTTTTTTTGAGATTTTTGAGACAGAGTCTCACTCTGTTGCCCAGGCTGGAGGGCAGTGGCACGATCTCGGCTCACTGCAACCTCTGCCTCCTGGGTTCAAGTGATTCTCCTGCCCCAGCCTCCCGAGTAGCTGGGATTACAGGTGTGCACCACCACACCCAGCTAATTTTTGTATGTTTAGTAGAGACGGGATTTCAACATGTTGGCCAGGCTGGTCTCGAACTCCTGACCTCAGGCGATCCACCCACCTCAGCCTCCCAAAGTGCTGGGATTACAGGCGTGAGCCACCACGTGCCTGGTCAGTGGCTCATTTCTTTTTTTTATTCTTTTTTTTTTTTTTTTTTTTCTTTTTTTGAGACGGAGTCTCGCTCTGTCGCCCAGGCTGGAGTGCAGTGGCCGGATCTCAGCTCACTGCAAGCTCCACCTCCCGGGTTCACGCCATTCTCCTGCCTCAGCCTCCCGAGTAGCTGGGACTACAGGCGTCCGCCACATCGCCCGGCTAGTTTTTTGTATTTTTTAGTAGAGACGGGGTTTCACCGTGTTAGCCAGGATAGTCTCGATCTCCTGACCTCGTGATCCACCCGTCTCGGCCTCCCAAAGTGCTGGGATTACAGGCTTGAGCCACCGCGCCCGGCCGTCAGTGGCTCATTTCTTATATTCAAGTCAAAATTTATTTCGATGTTGGAACAAATGCCTTTAACCCTTGGTTTGTGTCATCCAGAACTTTCATGTATAAATTACCTGTCTGATTCTGCTGAGACATTAAAAAGAAAAAATTGCCTGTCTCATGAAATTATATTAAAGCATTAAAAAATAATTTATAGCCGGGTACAGTGGCTCACTCCTGTAATCCTAGCACATTGGGAGGCCAAGGCGGGCAGATCACCTGAGGTCAGGAGTTTGAGACCAGCCTGGCCAACATGGTGAAACCCCGTCTCTACTAAAAATACAAAAATTAGCCAGGCGTGGTGGGATGTGCCTATAATCCCAGCTACTTGGGAGGCTGAGGCAGGAAACTCACCTGAACCTGGGAGGTGGAGGTTGCGGTGAGCCGAGATCACGCTAATGCACTCCAGCCTGGGCAACAGCGTGAGACTCTGTGTCAAAAAAATAATAAAAATAAAATAAAATTAATACTAATTTATAGGCCAGGTGCGGTGGCTCACTTCTGTAATTCTAGCACTTTGGGAGGCTGAGGCAGGAGGATCACTTGAGCACAGGAATTTGAAACTAGCCTGGCAACATGGTGAAACTCCCTCTCTACTAAAAATACAAAAATTAACTGGCATGGTGGTGCACACCTGTGATCCCAGCTACTGAGAGGGCTGCGGCAGGAGAATCGTTTGTACCTAGGAGGCAGAGATTGCAGTGAACTGAGATTCCACCACTGCACTGCAGCCTGGGCAACAGAGCAAGACTATGTAAATGAAGAAAACATTATAAACTTTTAAACTTAAAAATTGCTAATTTAGACAACAGATCAAGGCATCAAATCATTTTTGATAAAACTTCATGTTGTGAACTTGACTTTGATATTATCGTGGCAAAATTCTGTTCTAAAATTTTTCACTTTATTTCTTTAGAGAAGAAAGAGTGAATATGAAGGTTCCCAGAGATATGGATGATGCCAAGGCTCTAGGAAAAGTTTTATCCAAATATAAGGACACCTTTTATGTTCAAGTACTTGTAGCTTATTTTGCTACATATATTTTGTATCCTTTTAACTGAAAAAATGTTTTCTAATTTTGTTCAAGAAAAAGTGTAAAAGGTCTGCTCTTCATTTATACATATTTTCCTTTTAAAATTTGTTATTGCAGTGTAACAATATTAAATAATTGAAAATTTGAAATGGAAAAAAATTATCACTTTAATCCTGTTTCCTGGACTGTTTTTATGTCTGAATATTTATCACAAGTTCTTTTGATTCTTTTGTATTCTGCTTTTTTCACTTATCAAACATTTTCCTTTACTGCATATTTTATGGGTTTGATTTATAATTGTATTAATTAACTGATGATATTAGTTTATATAATTATTTTAAATTATTAGTCAAAATAGTATTTTTATAATTGTTCTCTTAGGTTTGGAGATATAATGTGTTAATTTTTATAGGTATGTATTATGAATCTCCTTTGTTCATGTTTTTTTTCTTGCATTGTTTCCTTTGTAAAAATTCTTAAGATACTTACTCAAAGGAATGAATTTTTTTTACAATTTGATATATATTTATTTTATAGAAATAGATTACATTTTAACTAGTCAGAAAAATAGCCTTATTTCAAACGGCTTATGCTGTGGGTGCTTAATTTTGCAAATTGTGGAGTTTAATTTTTCATTTCTGATTTGTTAATATCTTTTATTCTTATCCAAACTATTTTCCAGATCTTCTCAGTTAATGAAAGACATTACCTCTTGATGTTATAAAAATAATCATCATTTTTAAACCAATTTTTTTTTTTTTTTTGAGATGGAGTTTCGCTCTTGTCACACAGGCTGGAGTGCAATGGTGCAATCTCTAGTCACTGCAACCTCTACCTCCTGGGTTTAAGCGATTCTCCAGTCTCAGCCTCCCAAGTAGCTGGGATTACGTGCGCCTGCCGCCATGCTCGGCTAATTTTTGTATTTTCAGTAGAGGCGGGGTTTCACCATGTTGACCAGGATCGTCTCAAACCCATGACATCAGGTGATCCGCCCACCTCAGCCTCCCAAAATACTGGGATTACAGGCGTGAGCCACCGCGCCTGGCAGAAAAGGAATTATTTTAATGATATTAAACAATTTGGACGTTGAAAAATGTGGGGTTTTTATTTTTATTTATTTTATTGATTTATTTATTTTTTGAGACAGAGTCTCGCTCTTGTTGCCCAAGCTAGAGTGCAGTGGCGCAATCTGGGCTCACTGCAACCTCTGCCTCCTATGCTCAAGCGATTCTCCTGTCTCAGCCTCCTGAGTAGCTGGGACTACAGGAGCGTGCCACCATTCCCAGCTAATTTTTGTGTTTTTAGTAGAGACAGTGTTTCACCATATTGATCAGGCTGGTCTCGAACTCCTGACCTCAGGTGATCCACCTGCCTCAGCCTCCCAAAGTGCTGCGATTACAGGCGTAAGCCACTGCACCTGGCCTATATTTATTTATTTATTTTTGAGATGGAGTCTCACTCTGTTACCCAGGCTGGAGTGTAATGGCATGATCTCGGCTTACCACAACTTCCACCTCCCAGGTTCAAGCATTCTCCTGCCTCAGCCTCCCAAATAGCTGGGACTACAGGCACGCACCACCACTCCCGGCTAGTTTTTGTTTTTTGTTTTTTATTGAGACAGAGTCTCGCTGTGTCGCCCAGGCTGGAGTGCAGTGGCACGATCTCGGCTCACTGCAAGCTCCGCCTCCCGGGATCACGCCATTCTCCTGCCTCAGCCTCCTGAGTAGATGGGACTACAGGTGCCTGCCACCACGTCTGGCTAATTTTTTGTACTTTTTTAGTAGAGACGGGGTTTTACCATGTTAGCCAGGATGGTCTTGATCTCCTGACCTCGTGATCCGCCTGCCTCGGCCTCCTAGAGTGCTGGGATTACAGGCGTGAGCCACCGCACCCGACCAGTTTTTGTATTTTTAGTAAGAAACAGGATTTCACTATGTTGGGCAGGCTGGTCTCGAACTCCTGACCTCATGATTCTCCCACCTGGGCCTCCCAAAGCGCTGGGATTACAGGCGTGAGCAACCGCACCCAGCCTTATTTTTATTTTTATTTTTTGAGACAGAGTCTCACTCTTGCCCAGACCAGAGGTCAGTGGCATGATCGTGGCTCACTGCAACTTCTGCCTCCTGGGTTCAAGTGATTCTCGTGTCCCAACCTCCTGAGGACCTGGCATTACAGGCATGAGCCACTGTGCCCGGCCAATTTTTGTATTTTTATTAGAGATGGGGTTTCATCATGTTGGCCAGGCCATTCTTCAACTCCTAGTCTCAAGTGATCCACCCTCAGCTTCCCAAAGTATTGGGATTCCAGGCGTGAGCCACTGCACCCAGCCTGAACTATGCTGACATAGGGCATCGTAACACTAGTTTCTCAACTTTGTTTTTTTTTCCCCAATTTCAGCTGTAATTTTAGGTTTCCTTTTCAGACAAGTAGGAATTTCACCAAATTTTAGGGAAAAAAAAGAAAAAAAAAAAGAAAAAAAAAACCAGTTGCATTAAACAATAACAACAAAAACAACAAAACACTTCCTGGGAACTTGTCCTCATTTATTCCTGCTTCTCTCAGTTTCCTCAAGGGAAAATTTCCATTTATCTCCTTTCATCCTTTGGAGTCTTGCTTTCTTTTCTTTTTTTTTTTTTTTAATTATTATACTTTAAGTTCTGGGGTACATGTGCGCAACATTGCAGGTTTGTTGCATAGGTATACATGTGCCATGCTGGTTTGCTGCACCCATCAACTCATCATTTACACTGAATATTTCTACATTTATATATGTGTGAAACTATCCATAATATGATCTTTTGTTTCGTTTTGTTTTTTTGAGATGGAGTTTCGCTCTGTTGCCAGGCTGGCGTGCAGTGGCGAGATCTCGACTCACTGCAATCTCCCGCCTCCCGTGTTCAAGCCATTCCCCTGCCTCAGCCTCCCGAGTAGCTGGGACGACAGGCGCCCACCACCACACCCAGCTAATTTTTTGCATTTTAGTAGAGACAGGGTTTTACCATGTTGGCCAGGATGGTCTCGATCTCCTGACCTCTTGATCTGCCCGCCTCAGCCTCCCTAAGTGCTGGGATTACAGGCATGAGGCACCCTACCCGGCCCATATAATACAATCGTAACCCAAAATATGTGTGTGTGTGTGTGTGTGTATGTGTGTGTGTGTGTGTTGTTTTTAACAGAGACGTGTAGGAAACAGGTCGAAAATTTGAGGCTGGCTGATCAGAGAGTTTTGAGTTTTAGTACTATATGTGGGTGATACTTGAAGCCATGGAAATTGCCAAATTTGTCAAAGGAAAGGGAGAGTGTGACTAACAGAATGTTAGAGAAATTTCAGATTTGAGGGCAAAGAGAAAAATCTAGAGAAGAAATTTCCTGTAATGTAGAAGAAGAAGTACAGTTCACTGAAGCCATGTTTCATGCAGGATGAAGTCTAATCCTATGCAGGGATCACTGAAAGGTGACTGTTGAGAAAAAGTTATTAATATTGGCTATGAGGAAGTTTCAATAGCATAGTGGAATAGTAAAGCAGGTCACAGGGAACAAGGAGAGAATCTCCTCTGAGGAAGTGAAGATGAGCAGTGCTGATCACTTGAGCCCAGGAGTTCAAGACTAGCCTGGGCAACATAGCCAGACCTCATCTCTACAAATAATAAAAATTGGCATGGTGACACACATGTCTGTGATCCTAGCTACTTGCGAGGTTGAAGTGGGAGAATTGCTTGAGCTTGGGCAGTTGAGGCTGCAGTGAGCCATGAGTACGCCACTGCATTCTAGCCTGGGTGACAAAGCAAGACCCCTTCTCAAAAATAAATAAGATTTGTGACTTTTACTATATTTTGTAATTTCTATTCTTATTTTATTTTTCTTATTTTTTTAATTCTCTTGTAGCTCCTATTCCTTTAAAATGAGTGGTGAATTTAGGTAAATCTTCATAATTAAATTAGAAATAATTATATGTACATGATTTCCCTGAAAACATTTGGGAGTAAAATGTATTAGAGAAGCACTGAAAGATTACGGAAGACCTTTTCTTTTTTCCTCCCCCAAAGTGCCCGATTCTTCTCTATCTAGTACATACTGAATTTTTGTCTTGGAAACCTTTTAGTAGCGCACACTTGCTAGTATTTATGATACCGTTTAGTAAATGGTCAACTTAGAGGCTAAACCTTTGGTTATAATCTCATTATATGATAATTTCTGTATTTATACTTTTTTCCCGAAATGTTACATTTGTCTTTTAAAATTCCACTTAATTGTGTTCTAATCCTTAACTTAAAAGTTACCAGCTTGCAAACATTTGCTATTCCAGGCTCTATATTTCTCAGTATACTTTCAGGGTTTCTTTATCCCTTTCCACTGGCCTTATTTCTTGTTTGTTTGGTAAGTATGAAAAAATAAAATTGGGAGACTGAAAAAAAAAAAAAAACAATAGAATGATGAGGATGATGATATTTTAATCCCACTAGTCTATATAAGCATAAACTCTTTAGTTTAAGAGGAGTTAAAGTCCCTTCACAAGGAGGTGTTACAATTTGTTTTTCCCCCAGAACAGACCAATTATAGACTTAGTTGCATTTATAAGCTATGTTTTAGCTTTTCTTTCCTATTGGATTTTGTAACTGCTACAGTCCAAAAGAGTGTTGATGAGCACAATGAGTTAAGTCCCAGGGCCAGAGGTGGTGTTTTCAAGCTTAGAAATTGTGGGGGTTGGGAGGAGTTTGGAAATTGGCTCCTGAAATTTTATTCTTAGGCTAAAGCCTAGCATTAATTATTTGGATATAGTCACTAGGTGTAATCACAAGTGCCAGTTTGTTTTACCTGATCTCATTTGAGGTACAATTTGGTCTGAGAAAGTACTAGATCATCTCTGCACAAGAGATGTCTTGCAGAGTACCCTCCCCACCTCCGAAAGAAGTAAATTAATTGAGCTTTTACTCAGGTGAATAAATCAATGTGAGTAAGATGGAAAAATACAAAATGCTTATGGCTTCTTTTTGTTTTCCAGTGTTCTGGACTTGGTGCCTCTTTTTGTTATATGCTTTCCTATTTAGTTGGGAGACCAGTTGTATACAAATACCTAACAGAGAAAGCAGTAAAATGGTCACAGCAGGTAAACATGTATTGTTAAATTATTTGATGTAACTCTTTGTTAATTGGAAGTTCTGTGTTTAGTGCCTACATGAATTAGCTACATGTATTAAACCAACACAAATTATTTCCTAAGTTAACTCAAGTAATAACGACTATCTTCTGACCAAATAAAAATAGGTGGTAGGCAAATATGAATGTTAATAATTTCACATACAAATGTTTTAGACCTGTGATGGTAATTTTTATCCGAGTAAATTCAATCAGAGAAGTCAAAGTGTCAGTATAAAGGCATCCACATAATTAGATACCTATCCATTTTATGTTAATGCAGTATTCTATGCATGTGTTATTGAAACACTTGTATCAGCCAACTCCCAGTGCATTTTTTTCTTTTCTTTTTTTTTGAGACACAGTCTCACTCTGTCACCCAGCTGGTGTGCAGTGGCATGACCTCGGCTCACTGCAGCCTCTGCCTCCCGGGTTCAAGCAATGCTCCTGCCTACCTCAGCCTCCCGAGTAGCTGGGATTATGGGCACATGCCACCACGCCTAGCTAATTTTTTGTATTTTTAGTAGAGACAGGGTTTCACCATGTTGGCCAGGCTGGTCTCAAACTCCAGACCTCAGGCGACCCTCCTGCCTCAGCCTCCCAAAGTGCTGGGATTACAGGCATGAGTCACCACTGGCCTTTTTTGATCTTTTCTTTTCTCTTTTTTCATTTCTTTTCGAGTCGGAGTTTCGCTCTTGTTGCCCAAGCTGAAGTGCATCTTGGCTCGCTGCAACCTCCGCCTCCCGGAGGTTCTCCTGTCTCAGCCTCCCAAGTAGCTAGAATTTCAGGCGCATGCCACCACTATTTTTAGTAGAAATGGGTTTCACCATGTTAGCCAGGCTGTTCTCGAACTCCTGACCTCAGGTGATCCACCTGCCTTGGCCTCCCACAGTGCTGGGATTACAGGCATGAAACACCATGCCAGCCTGATCATTTGTCTTGGGTATGCTCTGAAGTATCAGGAATGAGAATTTGAAATAAGGTGTTTATATTAAGCGACTTATTTTGAAGTTGTCCTCAATCTGATGCTAATTATTTTCTTTCTTATGACAGGTTGACCGTCATAGAGAACATCTCATTAACTACATTATATTTTTGAGAATAACACCATTTCTGCCTAATTGGTTTATTAATATCACATCTCCTGTGATAAACGTGCCATTGAAAGTTTTTTTTATTGGTACTTTTCTAGGTAAGGCCTCTGGTTCTTGCCGTGTATGAGCTCACTGTGTATATATCTAACAGTGTCCAGCTGATCTAGATTGCATGCATGCTCTCTGCAGATATGTCAGCACCATCTAGAACTCTTGGGCACAAAGCCTGGCTGTATAAATAGATACTCAGAAGTGTTTGTTGCATTGTGTTGATTTAAGTTATTTTTGTGTTGCCTCTTTAAAGAAGAGCACTTTCTACTGTATATCGTTTTAATAATAGAGAGTTAAGCAGGACCTATAACCTCCAGTCCCTCTAAGTGGAGAGGAAAAAAAATCAAATTGCCTTTTTTGAGCAATTTTCTCCTATGTCCCTTCCCCTTCCCCTTCCCTGAGTCTCACCCTGTCGCCCAGTCTGGAGTGCAGTGGCGCAATCTCAGCTCACTGCAAGCTCCGCCTCCTGGGTTCACGCCATTCTCCTGCCTCAGCCTCCCGAGTAGCTGGGACTACAGGCACATGCCACCACGCCTGGCTAATGTTTGTATTATTAGTAGAGATGGGGTTTCACCATGTTGGCCAGGCTGGTCTCAAACTCCTGACCTTGTGATCCTCCTACCTCAGCCTCTCAAAGTGCTGAGATTACAGGCGTGAGCCACCATGCCCTGCCCTTTTTTTTTTTTTAAATGTTGCTTTGGCAAAATGGTTCCTTTGTGTTTTTTGGAGGTTTTTTTTGTTTGTTTATTTGATTGCTTGTTTTTTTTTTGAGACAAGAGTCTTGCTCTGTCACCTAGGCTGGAGTGCAGTGGCACGATCTCGGCTCACTGCAAGCTCCGCCTCCTGGGTTCATGCCATTCTCCTGCCTCAGCCTCCCGAATAGCTGGGACTACAGGTGCCCGCCACCACGTCCAGTTAACTTTTTGTAGTTTTAGTAGAGATGGGGTTTCACCTTGTTAGCCAGGATGGTCTTGATCTGACCTCGTGATCCACCCGCCCCGGCCTCCCAAAGTACTGGGATTACAGGCCTGAGATACCGTGCCCGGCAGCAAATTTGTTTCCTAATGAAGTATTAAAATGTTGAACTTGAATTTTCAGGAGAGAATTGATCCTATTTTTCCTTTTATTGAGACCAGCATTTATTGTGGATGTTATCAAAAATATGGAGAAAGCAATGATCAACAAACATTCTTGCTTTTAAAGAAATAATACTTGATTTTGCTTTTTTGTGTGTTTTTGTGTGTGTGTGTTTTTGTTGTTGAGACACAGTTTCGCTCTTATTGCCCAGGCTGGAGTGCAATGGTGCTGTCTCGGCTCACTGCAACCTCTGCCTCCCAGGTTCAAGCGATTCTCCTGCCTCAGCCTCCCGAATAGCTGGGATTACAGGCATGCACCACCACGACCAGCTAATTTTGTATTTTAGTGGAGATGGGGTTTCTCCATGTTGGTCAGGCTGGTCTTTAACTCCCAACCTCAGATGATGCGCCCGCCTCAGCCTCCCAAAGTGCTAGGATTATAGGCGTGAGCCACCGTGCCCGGCCTTAATTTTGAAATTAATCAGTGGACATGAAGATTATTTATATATTTTGTGAATTCTCATGATTCTTTGTAGGAGTGTTTTGCTTTTCTTTCCAGTTCAAGTTGAATTGTTTAGATGTCAAAAAAAAAAATGAGCAGATTTCTTACATATTGAATATCTATGAAAGCTTAGTTCTTGTAAGAATATTTCTTTTTGAAAAGAATAACCAAAATCAATTATTTATTGTTACTTTAAAAAAAATTAGCCGGGCGCGGTGGTTCACACCTGTAGTCCCAGCACTTTGGGAGGCCAGGGTGGGCGGATCACAAGGTCAGGAGTTCAAGACCAGTCTGACCAATATGGTAAAACCCTGTCTCTACTAAAATACAAAAATTAGCTGAACGTGGTGGCAGGTGCCTGCAGTCCCAGCTACTCAGGAGGCTGAGGCAGGAGAATCACTTGAACCCGGGAGGCAGAGGTTGCAGTGAACCGAGATTGTGCCACTGAGCTCCAGCCTGGGTGACAGAGCAAGACACTATCTCAAAAAAAAAGAAAGAATGAAAAGAAAAAAAAATTGACAAACTGACATCAGCATGGGGAATTTTTAATTTTGTTAAATGTCATATCCATGGAATCTAAAGAGAGAATTTTTGTTTCTATCTCCATTTTACAGGTGAAAGGCAGAGATTTAATTTTAGCTTTGGCTAAAGTAACATCTTTCCCTTTGTTTTGATTTTTAGTGAAATGCCATCATTCTGTATGTACTTTTGTATGCACTGCTCTCTTTACTCACACTTTCAGTATCTTAAACTTGAAATTGCTAGAACAGACCTCCCTCCCTCCCTCCTTCCCTCCCTCCCTCCTTTTTTCCTTTCCTTTCCGTTTTCCTTTCCTTTCCTTTGCTTTCCTCTGTCTGTTCTCCTCTCCTCTCCTTTCCTTCCCTCCCCGTTCCCCCTTCCCCTCCCCCTCCCCCTCACCC
>NC_037682.1:56266436-56277645 GCF_003255815.1 Theropithecus gelada
CCTCCCCTCCCCTCTCCTCTCCTCTCCTCTCCTCTCCTTTGACAGATTTTCTCTCTCTGTCACCCAGGCTGGAGTTCAGTGGTGTGATCTCAGTTCACTGCAACCTCTGCCTCTTGGGTTCAAGTGATTCTTCTGCCTCAGCCTCCCAGGTAGCTGGGATTACAGGTGTGCGCCACCATACCCAGCTAATTTTTGTATTTTTAGTAGAGATGGAGTTTCACCATGTTGGCCAGGCTGGTCTCAAACTCCTGACCTCAAGTGATCTGCCTGCCTTGGCCTCCCAAAGTGCTGGAATTACATGCACGAGCCGCTGTGCCAGGCCTTTTTTTTTAATTTTAAGGTTTTTGATAGTCTGGGTGTGGTGGCTCATGCCTGTAATCCCAGCACTTGGGGAGGCTGAAGTGGGCGAATTGCCTGAGCCTGGGAGTTACAGAGACCAGCCTGGGCAATATGGCAAACCCCCCTCTCTTGACAAAAATTACAAAAAGTGGCTGGGTGTGGTGGTACATGCCTGTAGTCCCAGTTGCTCAGAAAGCTGAGGTGGGAAGATCACCCGAGCCTGGGGAGACTGAGGCTGCAATGAGTGGATAGAGTCAAACTCTTGGGGGGGTGGCGGGGAAGCATTTTTGATAAATGTAAAATTATTCTCTGGGCACTTATCTTGGGTTTTTAAAATTCATTATCCTGGCTGGGCATGGGGACTCATGCCTGTAATCCCAGCACTTTGGGAGGCTGAGGTGGGCGGATCATCTGAGGTCGGGAGTTCAAGACCAGTCTGACCAACATGGAGAAACCCCATCTCTACTAAAAATACAAAATTAGCTGGGTGTGGTGGTGCATGCCCGTAATCCCAGCTACTCAGGAGGCTGAGGCAGGACAATCGTTTGAACCCAGGAGGCAGAGGTTGCAGTGAGCCAAGATCACACCATTGCACTCCAGCCTGGACAACAAGAGGGAAACTCCGTCTCAAAATAATAAAAAATAAAAAAAGATCATTATCTTTAAGAGGTGATTAGGAAAGATTGAATTCTTTATATGGAAATAAACTTGAGCTTTAAATTCTTAATTTTTTTTCCCAAAATGAAAATAGCTCTATTAAGAAACTTTATGCGCACAGAAAATTTTAATTTTTTAAAAACAGTTGGTGGTTTTTACTGTATCTTTTTATTTTTTATTTCAGGTGTTGCACCTCCTTCTTTTGTAGCCATTAAGGCAGGAACAACACTGTATCAACTTACAACAGCAGGAGAAGCTGTTTCCTGGAACTCAATATTTATTCTGATGATCTTGGCTGTGCTTTCTATTCTGCCAGCCATCTTCCAAAAAAAACTAAAGCAGAAATTTGAGTAAAAATAATCATCTGATTTTTAGTTTTGCTGTCATCACCATCTCAGGATTAACAGGTGCATCCATTTATGTTTTAAAATCACCTCTTCAGTAATTAAACAAGGAATTTGTAAAATAAAATTTCCTGTCAGATAGTTAATGTAATACATTTAAGCGACAAGGGGAGAAGAAAGTAAAAATGGAAATTGGTATACTGTGAAAAGTGCTATCAATAAGGTAGACATCTTAGACATAAAGTATTATGGTATTAAGGTAGACATCTTAGACATAAAGTATTATACCAAGGGTAGCTATAGATAATAGTAGTGTGGTAGGAAATTGTTGATCCAGCTAATTCATTTGATTTAATTGAATATTTTTTCTCTTTAATAACTAAAATAGATATTGTTAAATTCTAGATTTTTAAAAGTAGTGTTGCAAGTTTTGTTAATGTTAGGCTTTTTCAGAGCATAAACTGGAAAACTTAAAAAGAGATTTACATTTTCTTCCTCTTTTGAGGTAATGGATTTGTTTGGAAATTGCATGTTAGTAGATGACTGAATATAGAAAGGATATCAAGTTTGTCTATTTTGTTAATTTCATTTTTGTTTTTTATCTTCTAGATTTTTATCATGGATTAGTCAAATTTAAAGTTCTGGCCAGTCTGTTTTCTTTTATCTTGTAGTTTTTACAGTATTTCCACTGTGCATGTACAAAATTGGTATTATATAACTGTATCATATTTGATATTGTTAATTTTTTTCTTTTTTTTTTTTTGAGATGGAGTCTTGCTGTTGCCCAGGCTGGACTGCAGTGGCATGATCTCGGCTCACTGCAAATTCCACCTCCTGGGTTCAAGCGATTCTCCTGGCCCAGCTTCCTGAGTAACTGCGATTACAGGTGTGTGCCACCATGCCCAGCTAATTTTTGTGTTTTTAGTAGAGATGGGGTTTCACCCTGTTGGCCGGGCTGATCTTGAATTCCTGACCTCAGGCTGTCTGCCCACTTCCATCTCCCAAAGTGCTGGGATTACAGGCTTGAGCCACTGCACCCGGCTGTGGTATTGATAATTTATATTCAGATAATTTGTTATGTCTCTTTAATATCTCAAAAGGGGCTCTAAAAAGCAAACACTTAAGAGTTTGTAGTTTTTAGACATGAAGTTAATTATTTTAAACAATGACAGCAAAACACAAGTGATTAAATATAGTTTATTTGTTCCAATGACTAAATTTTACCTCATTTATTAATCTGGTTATTAAAGAATACATTTAATAATGTGTAATTATTCTTTTTATGCATAATACACCTAGAAAAATGCCTTTTGTTTCTGTTGATGGCTTTTTTGTTTGGAGCTGCTTTTGATTACTTATTGCAGTTTCCCAATTTAGTCTTTACTTTTTCTAACTCACAAAGTAAAATTAACTGATCACATGGCAACTACTATATTTAAATAGTTCTAGAAAAATGAAAGTGCTTTTTGCTGCTTGGTAAATGGGTAATGCCCTTGATTCCTTGATTGTAGGACATAGCTGATCTAAAGTGTTCTGTCAGTTTTACCTTCACCCATGACTCATTATGTTGAAAAGCCCTTTAGCTATGAGAAATCCTTGTATGTTTTTATTATGAGAGGTATAATCATCCTCAAAAGCCTGTTTTTACTACATGATGTGGACTGGTTATTTTTTCTATCACAGTATTAACAGATAGATTTTATTGTAAATACAAAGAAAATATATTGATTATTATAGTATTCTTATGTCAGCTGGCCTTTTGTGTGAGATTATTATTTCTAGCAAGGCTTTCTTCCTTTCTTATTGCCCAGAGACTGATAAATCCTTTGTTATTTTTACACATAAATTAAAACATAGCCTTTTTGGACAAATTCACTAAATATTACTGTATAAAATGTAATTGAGTAAATTTTTATCAGAATTTTAAAAATGAGCTTAGACTCAGAAGCTTCACTATTTACTCCAGCGTGTGTAAATTGTACTTACTCTATTCTCAGAGTATATTTACTGTCCTTATCATTGATTCTTTCCCTTTGCTAATTTTTTTTTTTGTTAATGGTAGCTACGACTTTAGGTGGGGTATATTTTCTTCTCCTAAGAGAATAGACAGTTTTTCCAGATTCATCATCATTGACTGTCAAGAAAGGACCCTTCAGCAGACTGTACCCTCAGTGCAGTTGATGGCCTGTCTTCATGGATTCATAGACTTGGCCTGATGCCACATGTAAATTCAAGCTTTGGCTTGACAATTATACGGTAACAACCACAAGAAGACAAGCATCTGTGGTGCGGAGACAAGCAGGCTAACTAGAAGTTGACATGCTAAGAAAGTGAAACTGTTCTTTCTTAATTAATGGTCTTTCTCTGGAACTCTGTTACTTTGAGTATAATATTTCCATGACACTTAGTAAATGCAAGCTAAAATGTAATAATAATAATAATAAATTGTACTGGAGAAACCTAAATGTCACATTTGGGATTTCTTTCATGGAAGTACTTAGATTAAAAAACTCTGGCCGGGCAAGGTGGCTCACGCCTTTGATCCCAGCACTTTGGAAGGCGGAAGCGAGTGGATCACCTGCAGTCAGGAGTTCGAGACCAGCCTGGCCATCATAGTGAAACCCATCTACTAAACATATGAAAAATTAGCCAGGTGTGGTGGCATACGCCTATAGTCCTAGCTACTTGGGAGGTTGAGGCACGAGAATCGCTCAAACCCAGAAGGTGGAGGTTGCGGTGAGATGAAATTGCGCCACTGCATTCCAGCCTGGGTGACAGAGCCAGACTCTTCTCAAAAAACTAAAAACAAATTCGTCATTGAATAAAAGTATATTCTTAAATTCTGCGCCAGACGTGGTGGCTCAAACACCTGTAATCCCAGCACTTTGCGAGGCAGAGGCAGGTGGATAACGAGGTAAGGAGATCAAGACCATCCTGGCTAACATGGTGAAACCCCATCTCTACTAAAAACACAAAAAATTAGCTGGGTGTGGTGGTGGGCACCTGTAGTCCCAGCTACTTGGGAGGCTGAGGCAGGAGAATGGCATGAACCCGGGAGGTGGAGCTTGCAGTGAGCCGAGATGGCGCCACTAAACTCCAGCCTGGGCAAGAGTGCGAGACTCTCAAAAAAAAAAATTTTAACTTTTTTCTTTTTTTTTTTTTTCCAGATGGAGCCTCACTCTTGTCACCCAGGCTGGAGTGCAATCTCGGCTCACTGGAAGCTCCGCCTCCCGGGTTCACACCATTCTCCTGCCTCAGCCTCCCAAGTAGCTGGGACTACAGGCGCCCGCCACCACGCCCAGCTAATTTTTTGTATTTTTAGTAGAGACAGGGTTTCACTGTGTTAGCCAAGATGGTCTCTATCTCCTGACCCCGTGATCCGCCCACCTTGGCCTCCCAAAGTGCTGGGCGTGAGCCACGGCGCCCAGCTGAAATATTTAAAACTTGTAATTCTTGGTTTTTGAGGATTTTTTTTTTTTTTTTTTTTTTTTTAGACGGAGTTTTGCTTCTGTTACCCAGGCTGGAGTGCAATGACGCGATCTCAGCTCACCACAACCTCTGCCTCCCGGGTTCGAGCGGTTCTCCTGCCTCAGCCTCCCGAGTAGCTGGGATTACAGGCATGTGCCACCACACCCAGCTAATTTTGTATTTTTAGCAGAGATGGGGTTTCCCTATGTTAGTCAGACTGGTCTTGAACTTCTGACCTCAGATGAGCCACCCTCCTCGGCCTCCCAAAGTGTTGGGATTACAGGCGTGAGCCACCATGGCCAACCGGCTTTTGAGGATTCTAAAGCAATTATTTAAATTGTTGAGGTAAGGCTGGGCACAGTGGCTTACGCCTGTAATCCCAGCACTTTGGGAGGTCAAGGTGGGCAGATTACCTGAGGTCAGGAGGTTGAGACCAGCCTGGCCAACATGGTGAAACCCTGTCTGTACTAAAAATAACAAAAATTAGCTGGATGTGTTGGTGAATGCCTGTAGTTCCAACTACTCAGGAGGCTGAGGCAGGAGAATCGCTTGAAACCAGGAGGTGGAGGTTGCAGTGAGCCAAGTTAGCACCACTGCACTCCAGCCTGGGCTACAGAGTGGCACCCTGTTGCTAAGTAAATAGTTGAGGTAAGTAAATATTTCTAGTATATAGAATGAGTTATTTATAAAGGAATATTTTTAAAGGTCTCTGGCTTTTTGAAAATGGGTATAATCAAAAGGGCTGAAGCTTTCCTGATAATCATTCAGTGGTCATAGTTAAGATGTTTAGAAGATACCTCTTATTGCAGTTTTCAGTATTCTGATTATTATTTTTCTTTTATCTGGGACAAACTTAGTCTGGGTGACTTGAGGCAGGATATTGCTTAAGCTCTCGTCCTCATTTTTCTCATCTAGAAAAAAGAGGTCTAAGGTCCAGGATCCTTACAGCTCAGACATGATAGGATTCTCTGAAATTAATGAAAAAGATTAATAAGTTGCCCCAATTCAGAATATTAAATTAAGCGTACCTTGCTTTGTATAGCTTGTTTTACAGCTTACAATATACTTTCACACACATTTAAGTAAATTAACGTTCTTTTTTTTTCTTTTTTTGAGACAGCCTTGCTTTGTCACCCAGGCTGAAGTGCAGTGGTGTGATCTCGGCTCACTGCAACCTCCACCTCCCAGGTTCAGCCAATTCTCCTGCCTCAGCCTCCCGAGTAGCTGGGATTACAGGCACCCGCCATCGTGCCCAGCTAATTTTTGTATTTTTAATAGAGATGGGGTTTCCCCATGTTGACCAGGGTGGTCTTGAACTCCTGACCTTGTGATGCACCCACCTCGGCCTCCAAAGTGCTGGGATTACAGGTGTGAGCCACTGTGCCCAGTATTTTTTTTTTTTTTTTTTAAAGTAAGAGACTGGGACTTGCTACGTTGCCCAGGCTGGTCTTGAACTCCATGGCTTAAGCAGTCCTTGCCTTGGCCTCCGGAGTAGCTGAGATTACAGATGTGTGCCACCATACTGTTTATAATGAAATACTCAACCACATCGAAAAACAAAACGAGCTTCTTGTTGGATGTTTTATTGCCATTTATTGCATTGATTTCCATTTTATTACTTTGCTCGTAATACAAAGTAAGATAAAATGAGAATTCCATAGAGGTATAAAGAGACTCTTCTAGAGTTCTTTAATTCTTGAAATAGCACTTGGTATGACAAACCATAATATCAAGTCATCTGTTTGCTACTATGTGTTAGCAGGGATTGCTCTTTGAGAATAGAAGGTGGGGGAACCTCACTTAACTGTTAAGTTTTCGGGTTCCATCTGAGCTGTATGGTGCCTTATCCAGCTTCTAGAGCTGTGCCAAGTGAGCACTCTTCATTATGACCAGACTGCTCAATACAGTGCTGGGAGTAGAAATTGACCCAGTATTCACCATTATGGTTCTGGGGTAACCAAAGTCTGAAGGCAGTTTTAAAAACTACCCTCAGATTAGCATTAGAACACTATGTTATGGAAGCAGTGTGAAGGAATACATTGTCCTATATATTGTATATTTTACATGGAAAACTGGTCATATTTTAATAGTCTCAACTTTCTAGAGTAAACCTATAAAAACCCATCATGAATCACTGGAAGATGGTGTTTTTGCCCATTATTAACTGACACTACTAAAAGTGGATTCTTTCGTGGTAAGCTAACAGGCCTCAGGCAAATATTAATGTGTTGATTCAAAACTCAGTACCTTTCACCTCTGAGACAGGATTGCCTAGTAACTAAATCACTAGGGTGGACCTTTTTTTTTTGTTTTTTGGTTTTTTTTTTTGACAGAGTCTGGTTCTGTTGCCCATGCTGAAGTACAGTGGCAGGATCTCGGCTCACTGCAACCTCCACTTCCCAAGAATCAGAACATTGCCAGTACTTTTATCTACGTATATGTTCCTCCCCAGTCTGATCCCCCACCCTACACATCCCTTTTTTTTCTTTTTTTAATTGAATGTAATTTAATTCTTTTTTTTTTTGAGAGGGAGTTTTGCTCTTGTTATCCAGGCTGGAGTGCAATGGTGTGATCTCAGCTCACCGCAGCCTCCACCTCCCGGGTTCAGGCGATTCTCCTGCCTCAGCCTCCTGAGTACCTGGGATTACAGGCATGTGCCACCAGGCCCGGCTAATTTTTGTATTTTTAGTAGAGACGGGGTTTCTCCATGTTGGTCAGGCTGGTCTCAAACTGCCAACCTCAGGTGATCCGCCCGCCTCAGCCTCTGAAAATGCTGGGATTATAGGTGTGAGCCACTGCACCTGGCCCTGGCCCCCCCCCCCCCCCCTTTTTTTTTTTTTAACGGAGTCTCGCTCTGTCGCCAGGCTGGAGTACAATGGCACTATCTTGGCCCACTGCAACCTCTGCTTCCCGAGTTCAAGTGATTCTCCTGCCCCAGCCTCCTGAGTAGCTGGAACTACAGGTGGCCACCACCACGTGCCCAGCTAATTTTTGTATTTTCAGTAGAGATGGGGTTTCACCATGGTGGCCAGGCTGGTCTCAAACTCATGACCTCAGGTGATCCACCCACCTTGCCCTCACAAAGTGCTGGGATTACAGGTGCCCGCAACCACGCAAGGCTAAATTTTTGTATTTTTAGTAGAGGTGGGGTTTTGCCATGTTGGCCAAGCTGATCATGAACTCCTGATGTCAGGTGATCTGCCAACCTTGGCCTCCAAAGTGCTTGGATTACAGGTGTGAGCCACCTTCCCAGCCTAGGGTAGACTGTTTCATTGGTGTTAGAACACCAGTCAAGGGGCTGGGCGCAGTGGCGCACGCCTGTAATCCCAGCTCTTTGGGAGGCCGAGGCATGTGGATCACCTGAGGTCAGGACTTCGAGACCAGCCTAAAATGGCAAAACCCCATCTCTACTAACAATAAAAAATTAGCTGAGCGTGGTGGCGCATGCCTGTAATCCCAGCTACTCTGGGAGGCTGAGGCAGGAGAATCCCCTGAACCCGGCAGATGGGGATTGCAGTGAGCTGAGATGGCATCATTGCACTCCAATCTGGGGGACAGAAGTGGGCTCTGCCTCAGAAAACAAAAACAATTCTAAAGAGCCTTATTGGAAGGAGAGGCATCAGTTCAGATCTGAGGAGCTGGAGTTGAGTTCAGAGGCCCAGTGAGTGAGATTTTTGGGAGACGTGAGTAAACACGTTTCCTGTTTTTGGTGGAAGTGCTGCCTAAAGCAAACCTTGGGCATCAGTTGGCTTCAGCTGTGAATGTGGGAAGGGTTGGTTACAAACCAGATGGTATCTGAGCAGGCCTTAACATATAGGGAAGATTCTGGGAAAACAAAGGGCTACCTGAGTCAGGTGTGTGGGGCAGAAACATTCATTTGATATATTGAGCTGAAGCTGGGCATTTGGGGCAGGCCGCACTCGTGTCCTGATACTCCATACAGTGTGGCTGCTGTCAGTGAGGGTTTATTGATTGCAAGCAACAAATGCTGGCTGGCTTAAGCAAAAGGGAGAGGCTAGAACCCAGAAATGCCTCACAGTGGGATGGAGGTCAGGCTACTGCCAAATAAAGTGCAGACATCCTATCATTACTTGCTCAGCATTTGCATACCAGGGGTCACATGCCTACCACTTGGTCGGGGGAGAGCAGGACAGACACATGATTACAATCCCACCGGATGAATGTAAAAAGAAATGGAATGCTGATATGAAGGGGAAAAGAATAGGAAATTGAGGCTGGACGAGGTGGCTCACACCTGTAATCCCAGCACTTTGGGAGGCTGAGGCAGGAGGATCACTTGAGCCCAGGAGTTTGAGACCAGCCTGGGCAACACTATGAGACCTTGTCTTTTTCTCTTTTTGAGATGGAGTTTCGCTCTTGTTGCCTAGGCTGGAGGGCAATGACTCGCTCTCGGTTCAGGTTCAAACGATTCTCCTGCCTCATCCTCTTGAGTAGCTGGGATTACAGACATGTGCCACCATGCCCGGCTCATTTTGTAGTTTTAGTAGAGGCAGGGTTTCTCCATGTTGGTCTGGCTGGTCTCGAACTCCCAACCTCAGGTGATCTGCCTGCCTCGGCCTCCTAAGTGCTGGGATTACAGGCGTGAACCACTGCACCCAGCCACGAGACCTTGTCTTTAACAAAGAAAAAAACAGGCTGGGCCCGGTGGCTCACGCCTGTAATCCCAACACTTTGGGAGGCCGAGGTGGGCAGGTCACCTGAGGTCAGGAGTTCGAGACCAGCCTGGTCAACTACTAAAAAAAACACACAAAATATAGCTGATGTAGCAGCACATGCTTGTAATCCCAGCTACTCGGAAGGCTGAGGTGGGAGAATCGCTTGAACCCAGGAGGCTGAGGTTGCGGTGAGCCAAGATCGTGCCATTGCACTCCAGCCGGGGAGATAGAGCAAGCCTCTGTCTCAAAAATAAAAAAGGAAAAAAAGCAGTCTGACCAGCATGACGAGACCTCGTCTCTACTAAAAATACAAAAATTAGCCAGGCATGGGGGTGCATGCCTGTAATCCCAGCTACTCAGGAGGCTGAAGCATGAGAATTGCTTGAACCCGGGAGGTGGAGATTGCAGTGAGCCGAGACTATGCCACTGCACTCTGGCCTGGGCAACAGAGTGAGACCCTAGCTGCCCCTCCCCCACCCACCAAAAAAAAAAGATTGGAAACGAGCTGAATTGATCCCTGTGAACAGAAAGCTTGTAGGTCATATCATGTCCTTCCCCTTAACAGTGATAGAGACCCTGAGATTAAACACTAAAGCAGCCAGTGATATCCCTGGGATGATGTGGGACAGAAACAAAAGAGAGACCTGGTTCTGGGAATGTGGAGAGTGGCAGAAGACTCTACCTGGGAATTCACCCAATTTGGGGATTACTTTAAGACTCCAATTATTCTATGTTTTATGCAAAAAGTGAAACAGGGCTCTACAAAAGAGCCCTCCAATTTTGCTTCTCAGTCTTCATTTTTAAAATAGCTCCATGTATATACATTCAGGTTTTTTTTTTTTTGTTTTGTTTTTGTTTTTTTTTTTTCTTTCTTGAGACAGAGTCTCCCTCTTGTTGTCCAGGCTGGAGTGCAATGGCCTGATATTGGCTCACTGCAACCTCTGTTTCCCGGGTTCAAGCGATTTTCCTGCCACAGCCTCCCGAGTAGCTGGGACTACAGACATGCACCACCCCACCCGGCTAAATTTTTGTATTTTTGTATTTTTAGTAGAGCAGGGTTTTACCATACTGTCCAAGCTGGTCTCGAAATCTGGACCTCAAGTGATCCACCCGCCTCAGCCTCCTAAAGTGCTGGAGTTACAGTTGTGAGCCACTGCACCTGGCCGCATTCAATTTTTTATGCCAAATACCTAATAGTCTTTTTGTTTGTTTTGAGATGGACGCTTGCTCTGTCACCCAGGTTGGAGTGCAGCGGCGCAACCTTGGCTTACTGAAACCACTGCCTCCCAAGTTCAAGTGATTCTCCTGCCTCAGCCTCCTGAATAGCTGGTATTACAGATGTGGGCCACCATGCCCGGCTAATTTTCGTATTTTTTAGTAGAGACAGGGTTTCGCCATGTTGGCCACCGTGGTCTCCAACTCCTGACCTCAGGTGATCCACTCACCTCAGCCTTCCAAAGTGCTGGGATTACAGGCAGGCGTGAGCCACTTGTGCCGGGGCTCGTTAATTATTTATTTTTATTTTTTAGATAGAGTCACCCTCTTGTTGCCCAGGCTGGAGTGCAATGGTGTGATAGTGGCTCACCGCAACCTCTGTCTCCCGGGTTCAAGTGATTCTCCTGCCTCAGCCTCCCGAGTAGCTGGGACTACAGGCATGCACCACCACACTCGGCTAATTTTATATATATATATATATATATATATATATATTTTTTTTTTTTTTTT
>NC_037682.1:56278045-56302558 GCF_003255815.1 Theropithecus gelada
TTTTTTTTTTGAGACTGAGTCTGGCTCTGTCGCCCAGGCTGGAGTGCAGTGGCCGGATCTCAGCTCACTGCAAGCTCCGCCTCCCGGGTTTACGCCATTCTCCTGCCTCAGCCTCCCGAGTAGCTGGGACCACAGGCGCCCGCCACTTCGCCCGGCTAGTTTTTTGTATTTTTTAGTAGAGACGGGGTTTCACCGTGTTACCCAGGATGGTCTCGATCTCCTGACCTCGTGATCCACCCGTCTCGGCCTCCCAAAGTGCTGGGATTACAGGCTTGAGCCACCGCGCCCGGCCTAATTTTATATTTTTAGTAGAGATGGGCTTTCTCCGTTGGTCAGGCTGGTCTTGAACTCCCAACCTCAGGCCTGTCTCAGCCTCCCAAAGTGCTGAGATTGCAGGCGTGAGCCAGCACACCCCACAATTAATACTTTTCAATGAAAAATACATAAAAGTAAAAGCAACCCTGGAGAAACAATGGAAGCAAAAGAGAAGGATAGATCTGAGAAATTAACAAAACCCAGAAACCAAAAGAAGCTTTAGTTAATGGAGTGCACGTGCACGTTTGCATTAATATTGGTAACTACAGCTGAAGGAGCAGACTGGAGGGCAATGAAACAACAAAAGTTACGTTTGATTGTTTGCTCTTCCATCATTGAATAAGAATCTGGGCTTCTTGGCTGGGCGCGGTGGCTCACACCTGTAATCCCAGCACTTTGGGATGCCAAGGCAGGCGGATCACAAGGTCAAGAGATCAAGACCATCCTAGCCAACATGGTGAAACCCCGTCTCTACTAAAATACAAACATTAGCTGGGCGTGGTGGGGCACGCCTGTCGTCCCAGCTACTTTGGGAGGTTGAGGTAGGAGAATTGCTTGAACCCGGGAGGTGGAGGTTGCAGTGAGCCGACATCACACCACTGCACTCCAGCCTGGTAAAAGTGGGACTCCGGCTCAAAAAAAAAAAAAAAAGGGGCCCAGGCTGCTTACCACCAGTTTAACAACAGCAATGCAAAAAGCCCTCTTAGGCTGAGGAATTGAAGGTGTTAGCAACCTCAATATTCACTTCTGTCTCCCTACTTCCACCATCCAGGACTGGGAATTCACTAAGGAAACTACCTCCAATATTGAGAGTTTTCCCCCAAGAGTTTATAGGCAAATTCCTGACAAGAGGAGTGGCCTGATAAAGTGGGAATCAAAGGTAGAAATGATCAGAATTTTGGTGCCTGAGGATTTCTACCCAAGGCTTCTTCTAATCTCTTTGTTTGTTCGTTTGTTTTTGAGATGGAGTCTGGCCCTGTCACCCAGGCTGGAGTGCAATGGCACAATCTCAATCTTGGCCTTCTAGATTCAAGCGATTCTCCTGCCTCAGCCTCTCAAGTAGCTGGAATTACAGACATGCACCATTCCCCCCTGCTAATTTTTTGTGTGTTTAGTAGATACGGGGTTTCGCCATGTTGGCCAGGCTGGTCTTGAACCCCTGACCTCGTGATCCACCTGCCTCAGCCTCCCAAAGTGTTGGGATTACAGGCATGAGCCAATGTGCCCAGCTTAAATATAGGGTGGGTCCTAATGGAATATGATTGTGTCTTTTTTTTTTTTTGATGTGAAGTCTCACTCTGTCGCCAGGCTGGAGTGCAGTGGCGCGATCTCGGCTCACTGCAACCTCCACCTCCCAGGTTCAAGTGATTCTCCTGCCTCAGCCTCCTGAGTAGCTGGGACTACAGGTGCATGCCACCAGGCCCAGCTAATTTTTGTATTTTTAGCAGAGAGAGGGTTTCACCATGTTGGCCAGGATGGTCTCGATCTCTCGACTTTGTGATCTGCTCCCCACGGCCTCCTTAAGTGCTGGGATTACAGGTGTGAGCCACCATGCCCAACTAATTTTGTTTTATGTTTTTTTTTTTTTTTGAGACAGAGTCACTCTGTCGCCCAAGCTGGAGTGCAGTAGCGTGATCACAGCTCACTGCAACCTCCGCCTCCTGGGTTCAAGAGATTCTCCTGTCTCACCCTCCCGAGTAGCTGGGACTACAGGTGCGTGTCACCACACCCGGCTGATTTTTTTTATTTTTAGTAGAGACAGGGTTTCACCATGTTAGCCAGGATGGTCTCAATCTACTAACCTTGTGATCCGCCTGCCTTGGCCTCCCAACGTGCTAGGATTATAGGCGTGAGCCACCACGCCCAGCTAATTTTGTATTTTTAGTAGAGATGGGGTTTCTCCATGTTGGCCAGGCTGGTCTTGAACTCCTGACCTCAGGTGATCTGCCTGCCTCGGTCTCCCAAAGTGCTGGGATTACAGGCATGAGCCACTGTGGCCAGGCTGGCCTGTTTTTGTTTTTTTTGAGACTGAGTCTCACTCTATCACCCAGGCTGGAGTGCAGTGGCGTGATCTCGGCTCACTGCAACCTCCACCTCCTGGGTTCAAGCGATTCTCCTACCTCAGCCCCCTCAGGAACTGGGATTACAGGTGCATGCCACCACACCTGGCTTTTTTTTAGACGGAGTTTTCCTCTTGTTGCCTAGGCTGGAGAGCAATGGCGCTATCTCGGCTCACTGCAACATCTGCCTCCTGGGTTCAAGTGATTCTCATGCATCAGCCTCCCGAGTAGCTGGGATTACAGGCACACGCCACTGCGCCCAGCTAATTTTTGTATTTTTAGTAGACATGAGGTTTCACCACGTTGGCCAGGCTGGTCTCAAACTCCTGACCTCAGGTGATCCGCCCACCTTGGTTTCCCAAAGTGCTGGGATTACAGGTGTGAACCACCACACCCGGCTGGCTCTATTTTTAACAGGATTTCACCATGTTGGCCAGGCTGGTCTCGAACTCCTGGACCTCAAGTGATCCACCCGCCTTGGCCTCCCAAAGTGCTGGGATTACTGACATGAGCCACCATACCCAGCCTAACCTCTCTCTATATATTTATATTTTTTTGAGATGAAGTCTTGCTCTGTCACCCAGGCTGGAGTGCAGTGGCATGATCTCAGCTCACTGCAACCTCTGCCTCTTGGGTTCAGTTGATTCTCCTGCCTCAGCCTCCCAAGTAGCTGGAATTACAGGCATATGCCACCACACCCAGCTAATTTTTGTGTTTTTAGTAGAGATGGGGTTTCGCCATGTTGGCCAGGCTGGCTTCCCACTCCTGATCTCAGGTGATCCACCCACCTTGGCCTCCCAGAGTGCTGGGATTACAGGCGTGAGCCACTGTGCCCGGTCATCTCTCTCTTTAATCCACTGAGAAAGACACTGGGGCTTGACCTTCAGCCCTTCCTCAATACATATTAACATACTAAACTAATATCAGAACATGAGATATAACTAGACACCCAAGAACAAACACTATTAAAGAACACATTGAACAACATATAACACTATAAGTAGAATAATTGGGTCAGATAGATTTTTTAATAAGCATATTCAAGATTATAAAGATATGTAAGAACAGGAAATCATAACTAAATAAAAATATTAAGTATGGGCCAGGCGCGTTGGCTCACGCCTGTAATCCCAGCACTTTGGGAGTCCGAGGCGGGTGGATCACCTGAGGTCAGGAGTTCAAGACCAGCTTGGGCAACCTGCTGAAACCCTGCTTCTACTAAAAATACAAAAATTAGCTGGGCATGGTGGCAGGCTCCTGTAATCCCAGCTACTTGGGAGGCTAAGGCAGGATAATCCCTTGAACCTGATAGGCAGAGGTTGCAGTAAGCGGAGATTGTGCCATTGCACTCTATTCTGGGTGACAGAGCGAGACTCTGTCTGGGAAAAAAAAAAAAAAGCCGAGCTTGGTGGCTCATGCCTGTATTCCTAGCACTTTGGAAGTCTGAGGCAGGCGGATCAGGAGGTCAGGATTTCGAGACCGGCCTGCCCAGCATAGTGGAACCCCATCTCTACTAAAAATACTAAAATTATCTGGGCATGGCAGCGCACGCCTGTAGTCCCAGCTACTTAGGAGGCTGAGGTAGGAGAATCGCTTGAACCCGGGAGGCGGAGGTTGCAGTGAGCCGAGATTGTGCCACTGTACTCCAGCCTGGGTGACAGAGTGAGACTCCATCTCAATAAATAAATAAATAAATAAATATCTTCAAACATTTTACAGAATTTGACTCTTTTCATTGACAGAAACAATACAGAAAAATAACAAAAGTTAGTACTTTGAAAATATTAAGTTTTACACTTTTGGCAAAACTGATGAAGGCAAAAAGAAGAAGTGCCAATAAATAAAATGAAGACTGAGGAAAAGAAATGGCTACATGCATGAGAGAATATTTTTTTTAAGACAGGGTCTCACTCTGTTACCTAGGCTGGAGTGCAATGGTGCGATCATAGCTCAATGCAACCTCCAACTCCTGGCCTCATGTGATCCTCCCACCTCAGCCTTCCAAGTAGCTGAGATTACAGGTGTGAGCCACCATGCCAAGCTAATTTAAATTTTTTCTTTTTTTGTAGAGCCAGCCAGAGTCTCCCTATGTTGCCTAGGCTGAAACCGCCTTTGCAAAATTATAACTGAGGAAATTATGACACTGAAAGAAATCAGACTTAACCAACTCCATCTTGCTTCCAAACTTTAAGCTGTCCTTGTTCATTCCCGGGCATAGGCCAAACTAATTTTTTTTTTTTTAAGACGGAGTCTCGCTCTGTCGCCCAGGCTGGAGTGCAGTGGCCGGATCTCAGCTCACTGCAAGCTCCGCCTCCCGGGTTCACGCCATTCTCCTGCCTCAGCCTCCTGAGTAGCTGGGACTACAGGCGCCCGCCGCCTTGCCCAGCTAGTTTTTTGTATTTTTTAGTAGAGACGGGGTTTCACCGGGTTAGCCAGGATGGTCTCGATCTCCTGACCTCGTGATCCGCCCATCTCGGCCTCCCAAAGTGCTGGGATTACAGGCTTGAGCCACCGCGCCCGGCCAGGTCAAACTAATTTTGGGAAGCAATTCAGTTCATGGTTTGACTCTGAAACAAAATTGACAATAGCCCTTTCTCAAAAAAAACCCCTTCTTGACTGAGGACCAGTCGGCCTTTGAAGGACTAACAAATTAGCTACAAGATTAGAAATTACAGTTTGGGGCAGGGCAAGGTGGCTCACACCTGTAATCCTAGCACTTTGGGAGAATGAGGTGGGTGGATCACCTGAGGTCAGGAGTTCGCGACCAGCCTGGCCAGCAGGGTGAAACCCCATCTCTACTAAAAATACAGAAATTAGTCGAGCATAGTCCTGGGCACCTGTAATCCTAGCTACTTGGGAGGCTGAGGCAGGAGAATTGCTTGAACCTGGGGGCCGGAGGTTGCAGTGAGCTGAGATGGTACCACTGTACTCCGGCCTGGGCAACAAAGCAAGACTCCATCTCAAAAAAAAAGGAAAAAGAAATTACAGTTTAGGGGTCATGCAGCCTCTGGCTCCAAGAGTCTGAACCTCCCCAAATTGCTCCTGGAGATAACATCATTACTGTAAAACTTAAGATCAGTGCTTGAGATATTTTGCAGACCCTGCACTAGATAGATCAGCTAACACCACCCAGACCGGTAATCTGGCTCAACCAATTCTGCCATCCCACCCAGGAACAGAAAACAGCAAGAAAACCTCATTTCTTTTTTTTTTTTTTTTTTTTTTGAGACTGAGTCTGGCTCTGTCGCCCAGGCTGGAGTGCGGTGGCCGGATCTCAGCTCACTGCAAGCTCCGCCTCCCGGGTTCACGCCATTCTCCTGCCTCAGCCTCCCGAGTAGCTGGGACCACAGGCGCCCGCCACTTCGCCCGGCTAGTTTTTTGTATTTTTTAGTAGAGACGGGGTTTCACCGTGTTAGCCAGGATGGTCTCGATCTCCTGACCTCGTGATCCGCCCGTCTCGGCCTCCCAAAGTGCTGGGATTACAGGCTTGAGCCACCGCGCCCGGCCGAAAACCTCATTTCAACCTCCTATGATTCCATCTCCAACCTGACCAATTAGCAATTCCCACTTCCCAAGCCCCTACCTGCCAAATTACCTTTTTTTTTTTTTTTTTTTTTTTTGAGATGGATGTTTGCTCTGTAACCCAGGGTTGAGTGCAGTGGCGCGATCTCGACTTCACTGCAATCTCCGCCTCCAGATTCAAGCGTTTCTCCTGCCTCAGCCTCCTGAGTAGCTGGGATTACAGGCGCCCGCGAAAATGCCTGGCTAATTTTTGTATTTTTAGTAGAGATGGGCTTTCATCCTGTTGGCCAGGCTGGTCTTAAACTCTGGACCTCAAGTGATCTGCCTGCTTCGACCTCCCAAAATGCTGGGATTACAGGTGTGAGCCACTGCACCTGGCCCCAAATTATCTTTTTTTTCTTCTTCTTTTTTTTTTTTTTGAGACGGAGTCTTGCTCTATCGACCAGGCTGGAGTACAGTGGCGTGATCGTGGCTCACTGCAAGCTCCGTCTCCCGGGTTCACGCCATTCTCCTGCCTCAGCCTCCCGAGTAGCCGGGGCTACAGGCGCCCGCCACTATTCCCGGCTAGTTTTTTGCATTTTTAGTAGAGACGGGGGTTTCACCATGTTAGCCAGGATGGTCTCGATCTCCTGACCTCATGATCCGTCCGCCTCGGCCTCCCAAAGTGCTGGGATTACAGGCGTGAGCCACCACGCCCAGCCCCAAATTATCTTTAGCAACTGTGATCCCTCAATGCTCAGGAGACTGATTGGAGTAATAATGAAACATCAGGGCTGGGCACGGTAGCTCACGCCTGTAATCCCAACACTTTGGGAAGCTGAGGCAGGCGGATCATGAGGTCAGGAGTTTGAGATCAGCCTGACAAACACGGTGAAACCCTGTCTCTACTAAAAATACAGAAATTAGCCGGGCGTGGTGGTGTGCATCTGTAATCCCAGCTACTCGGGAGGTTGAGGCAGGAGAATCGCTTGAACCTGGGAGGCAGAGGTTGCAGTCAGCCGAGATCATGCCACTGCACTCCAGCCTGGGCAATAGATCGAGACTCCATCTCAAAACAAAAACAAAACAAACAAAAAACAGTGGTCTCCAGCACAGCTGGCTCTGTGTGAATTACCCTTTCCGCACAGCCAGCTCTACGTAAATTACCCTTTCTCCATTGCAATGCCCCTGTCTTGTCTAGGCAGCAGGCAACGTGAACAAGACTGCTTTCAACTCTCGGCTCAAGTGATCCTCTCATCTTGGCCTCCCAAAGAGCTGGGATTACAGTCTTAAGCCACCACACTGGAAAAGAGAAATTTTTTATGTTACCAAATTATATGTGTTAAATATATGGGAAACCTAGATGAAATAGATAAACTTCTAGAAAAATCTGGGTGTGGTAGGAGGGTTCTGAGGGAAGGAGGGTGAGGTGGGGAGGTGGGACGGTCAGAGATATGCTCTGCAACTTCAGGGAGAAGTTGGGCCTGAAGCTTTTCTTTTGTCCCTCCCTTCCTTCCTTCCCTCCCTCCCTCCCTCCCTCCCTCCCTTCCTTCCTTCCTTCCATCTTTCCTTCCGTACTTTTCTTTCTTTCACAGAGTTTCTCTCTTGTCGCCCAGGCTGAAGTGCAATGGCACAATCTCAGCTCCCTGTAACCTCTGCCTCCCAGGTTTAAGCAATTCTCCTGCCTCAGCCTCCTGAGTAGCTGGGATTACAGGCATGTGCCACCACGCCCGGCTAATTTTGTGTTTTTAGTAGAGACGGGGTTTCACTATGTAAGTTGGGCTGGTCTGGAACTCCTGACCTCAGGTGATCCACCCACCTCGGCCTCCCAAAGTGCTGGATTACAGGCGTAAGCGATGGTGCCCAGCTGCTTTTCTATTTAGTACAGAAATGTTGGATTTGATAAGCGAGGATGGAAAACAAGAAAAGAATGAAGTAGAGGCATGGGAGGAAGCCATGTGATGTGACAGAGCACAATGAATGTTGACTTTCTGGTTCTGAGAGTCTTGTGTTCTACTATTTGCTAGCACCACACTGGGCAACATAGCCCTACTGTTAGCTCATATGGTGATTTTGGATGAAGTAGAAAAGGATGTTTCCGGGCAAGGTGGCTCATGCCTGTAATCTCAGCACTTTGGGAGGCCAAGGTGGGCGAATTGCCTGAGCTCAGGAGTTCAAAACTACCCTGGGCAAAATCACCCATGGTGAAACCCCATCTCTACTAAAAATACAAATACAAATACAAATACAAATAATAATAATAATGATAATAATAATACCAGGGCATGGTGGAGCGCTCCTGTAATCCCAGCTACTTGGGAGGCTGAGGTGGGAGAATCACTTAGCCCAAGAGGCTGAGGGTGCCGTGAGATGAGATCGCACCACTGTACTCTGGCCTGGGCAACAGAACGAGACTCCATCTCAAAAAAAGAAAAAGAAGATGCCTCTTTCTTTTTTCTTTGTAGAGATGGGGGTGGGGGTGCTGGATCTCACTATGTTGCCAAGGCTGGTCTTGAACTTCTGGGCTGAAGCAATCCTCGCAGCTAGGCCTTCCGAAGTGCTGGGACTACAGGCATGCACCACTGTGCCTGGCCAGATGCCTCTTTCTTAAGATACTTTACTGCCATCTGTTGGAAAACTGTCATCATACCTATATAAATTAATAATGAGTACAATGATGGTGTCTCATGGTACGATGTACACAAATATGAACAGCAGCCCTGCCTGTCACCTGCAGGGCCCCTGGTGCCAGGTTACATATGCTGATAACTCACAACTTGAGTTTAGCAAACCTTGAGGGTGGCAGGCAGGAGTTGAGGCAGCAGGCCAAGGGGTGGCCCAGCTATATCACTCCAGGGTCCCAGCCTCAAAGGTGGTCAGTTGAGTTGCTTCTCACTTTATTGTCTCGCCCCTGGCAGCCCAGGTAGATTGTTTTGGTGGGGGCTTTTGGTCAGTTCCAACATTTGTCAAAACCTACTACATGGGACTGGTGTTTTTTCTAGGAGAAGTTTGTATAGGCTTACCAAAAAAAAAACTATGTATTTTACATTTGATGGGAATTATATTACCTTTTGTGGTCCACGTATCTGTATTAATGACAAGATCTAGGACCGGGGTGGTGGCTCACACCTGTAATTCCAGCGCTTTGGGAGGTTAAGGCAAGCAGATTGCTAGAGGCCCAAAGTTAGGGACCAGCCTGATCAACATAGCAAAACCCCATCTCCATTGAAAATTTAAAAATTAGGCCAGGTGAGGTGGCTCATGCCTGTAATCCCAGCACCTTGGGAGACCGAGGTGGGTGGATCACCTGAGGTCAGGAGTTCGAGACCAGCCTGGCCAACGTGGTGAAACCCCGTCTCTACTAAAAACACAAAAATTAGCCGGGTGTGGTGGCACACACATGTAATCCCAGCTACTCAGGAGGCTGAGGCAGAAGAATTGCTCAAACCCAGGAGGCAAAGGTTGTAGTGAGCGAAGATCCCACCACTGCACTCCAGCCTGGGCGACAGAGCGAGATTCCCTCTCAAAAAAAAAAAAAAAAAAAAGGCCGGGCGCAGCGGCTCACTTCTGTAATCCCAGCACTTTGGGAGGCTGAGGTGGGAGGATCACAAGGTCAGGAGTTTGAGACCAGCCTGACCAACATGGGGAAACCCCTGCCTCTACTAAAAATACAAAACTTAGCCAGGCATGATGACAAGCACCTGTAATCCCAGTTACTCAGGAGGCTGAGGCAGGGGAATCGCTTGAACCTGGGAGATGGAGGTTGCAGTGAACCAAGATCATGCCACTGCACTCCAGCCTGGGCGACAGAGTGAGACTCCATCTCAAAAAAAAAAAAAAAAAAAAAAAAAAAATTAGCTGGGCGTGGTGGTGGGCGCCTGTAATCCCAGCTACTCAGGAGGCTGAGGCACGAAAATTACTTGAACCTAGGAGGCGGAGATTGCAGTGAGCCGAGATCACACCATTGCACTCCAGCCTGGGCGATAAGAGCAAAACTCTGTCTCAGTAAATAAATAAATAAATAAATAAATAAATAAACAAAATGATTCTGTCTCAAAAACATATAGAATACAGACAAGCTGGCTGGGCGCGGTGGCTCAAGCCTGTAATCCCAGCACTTTGGGAGGCCGAGATGGGCGGATCACGAGGTCAGGAGATCGAGACCATCCTGGCTAACACGGTGAAACCCCGTCTCTACTAAAAATACAAAAAAACTAGCCGGGCGAGGTGGCGGGCGCCTGTAGTCCCAGCTACTCGGGAGGCTGAGGCAGGAGAATGGCGTAAACCTGGGAGGCGGAGCTTGCAGTGAGCTGAGATCCGGCCACTGCACTCCAGCCCGGGCTATAGAGCAAGACTCCATCTCAAAAAAAAAAAAAAAAAAAAAAAAAAAAAGAATACAGACAAGCTCTTTATCTTTCACCAGCTTAACAAGGTGACCTTGCCTCCTCTGAGGCTCGAACTCAGGGCCTTCAGATTATGAGACTGATGCGCTGCCTACTGCGTTAAGGAGGCATCTGGAAGATGTTTTGCTTCCTATAATATACAGTTCTATAGGTTTTGGCAAACATAATTGTGTAATCACTGTGCAATCAAAAAATAGAATAATAATTTTGTTCCCCAAAGCTTTTAAGAGCTCAGCCATAGCTAAATATATCTTCCTTTTGGGATCTGGTCCAAGTGCCATTCACTTCCCTTCATTATATCATCCAGCCTTTCCTAGGAAGCTCTTGGCTCTCAAACTGATGTGAATAAGGAGGCCACTGCGTTCACAATGTAAGGGAGAAGGGTGGGTGCAGCAGATAAAGTCATCCACCCATACTCTAAAAAAATACTCTCAACCTAGGGGGACCCAGGGAGAAGGGGGAAGAGGCTGAGGGGAGCACTGGAGTCACTCCTGGGCTTATAGGAGAGCCAAAGCGACTCTTCTGCTTCCTTGGTCCAGCCACCCTACCCTGTCTCAGCCTCTACACACACTATTCTTTCTTTCCCTCCCTCCCTCCCTTCCTTCCTTTCCTTCCTTTCCTTCCTTTCCTTCCTTTCTTCCCTCCCTCCCTCCCTCCCTTCCTTCCTTCCTTCTTCTTTTTTGTTTTTTGATGGAGTTTTGCTCTTGTCTCCTAGGCTGCAGTGCAGTGGCATGATCTTGGCTTACTGCAACCTCCGCCTCCTGGGTTCGAGGGATTCTCCTGCCTCAGTCTCCCAAGTAGCAGGGACTACAGGCACATGCCACAACACCCGGCTAATTTTGGTATTTTTGGTAGAGACGGGGTTTCACCATGTTGCCCAGGCTGGTCTTGAACTCTCTAACTCCTAATCTCTGGTGATCCACCTGCCTGGGCCTCCCCAAGTGCTGGAATTACAGGCATGAGCCACCGCACATGGCCCACACACTCATATAAAGTACACACATACAATTACTTACACATGCAAACACACATACATCTAATATATATAAGCACATAATATACATACATGATCACCACTATGCCCAAATGCTTACTCACATAGAAATAAGCTCAAACAGGCTGGGCATGGTGGCTCATGCCTGTAATCCCAGCAGTTTGGGACGACGAGTAGGTGAATGCCTGAGCTAAGGAGTTCCAGACCAGCTTGGACAACATACTGAGACCCTTGTCCCTAATAAAATACAAAAATTACCCGGGTGTGGTGGCACACACCTGTATAATCCCAACTACTCTGGAGGCCGAGGCAGGAGAACCGCTTGAAACCAGGAGGCAGAGGTTGCAGTGAGCCGAGATAGCACCACTGCAATTCAGCCTGGGCGACAAAGAGAGACTACATTTCAAGAAAAAGAAAAAAAAAAAAAAAGCTCAAACAGAAATACACAAGCTCACACATCTGGGAAAGTTGCATCTTGCATCACTTGGGGACGTTATCAGTAATTTGCTCCTCCTGTTGCTTCAACTTCATACTTCCTCACCATGGGGTATCAGAGTAAGCCTGAGGCTGACTATTCTTTGTGGCTTCTTTGTTGCTGTGGGTTAGGATAGATGAAAGGTAATGTCTAATTTTCAACTGATTTAGGAAGCTTGTGTTTGAGAGACATGAGGATCCTGAAGCCGGTTACAGGCAAGGTGTTGGAGGCTAGTGGGACACAGGGTATGGGGAAGTGAGGCATATGTGACTTATTTTGTAAAGATGCGTCAGAGGTAGCTGAGTGCGTCACTACTTCCTTAGATATATTGGTGTTTCTAGTCTTAAGAAAGCCCATATTTGTGAAGCTTACATTTTACGATACGTGGAATTTGTTTCGATTGTATATGGTGAACTCCACATTGAGTGTTGGAGAGAAAGTGTTGGAGCACCTGTGAGTTCATCAGCTGATGTGTTCTTGAATGCTATACTGAGCTGGAGAGTAGACAGGTTATGCCTGGGTAGAGCTGAGCTGACCCATGCTAGCATAGGTATAGGCTGTCTCCAGAAGGATTCACAAGGCTTTGCTCACTTCACAGTAAAAGGTATTTCTTAGTTGTTTTAATATGTTTTTGGTTTTTTTCCAGATGGAGTCTTGCTCTGTCGCCTAGGCTGGAGTGCAATGGCTTGATCTCAGCTCACCACAACCTCTGCTTCCTGGGTTCAAGCAATTCTCGTGCCTCAGCCTCCCGAGTAGCTGGGACTACAGGCATGCACCATCATACCCTGCTAATTTTTGTATTTTTAGTAGAGATGGCGTTTCACCTTGGTGGTCAGGTTGGTCTCAAACTCCTGACCTCAGGGGATCCGCCCACCTCGGCCACCCAAAGTGCCGGAATTATAGGCATGAGCCACCGCACCCGGTCTATTACATATTTTTTAATAGTGTGATGGTTAATTTTATGTGTCAACGTGACTGGGCTAACGGATGCCTAGGTAGCTAGTAAAACATTATTTCTGGGTGTGTCTGTAAAGCATTTCCAGAAGAGGTTAGCATCTGAATTGGTAGACTGAGATCGCCCTCACCAATGTGGGTGGGCATCATCTAGTCCACTGAGGTCCTGAATTCATCAAAAAGGCAGAGGAAGGGAGAATTTGTTCTCTCTCTCTCTTTTTTTTTTTTTTTTTTTTTTGAGACAGAGTCTCACTCATTCATCCAGGCTGGAGTGCAGTGGTGCGATCTAGGCTCACTGCAACCTCCACTTCCGAGGTTCAAGCAATTCTCATGCCTCAGCCTCCCGAGTAGCTGGAATTACAGGTGCATGCTGCCACTCCTGGCTATTTTTGTATTTTTATTAGAGATGGGGTTTCACCATGTTGGCCATGCTGGTCTAGAACTCCTGACTTCAAGTGATCCACCCCCTTTGGCCTCCCAAAGTGCTGGGATTACAGGCATGAGCCACCATGCCTGGCCTGCTCTCTCTTCTTGAGCTGGGACATTCTTCATCTCCTGCCTTTGGACATCTGATTCTTGGGCCTCCAGACTCAAATTGAATTACACCATTGGCTTTCCTGAGCCTTCAGCTTATAGATAGCAGATTGTGGAACTTCTTTCTCAGTCTTCGTAATCATATGAGCCAATCTCTCAAAAGAAATCTCTTTCTCTATATCTATATATATCCTGTTGGTTCTGTTTCTCTGGAGAACCCTGATTAATACAAATAGGTAATACATTCTTATGGTTCAAAACTCAAAAAGTATGAAACAATGTATAGTGAAACATTCCATTCTATTCCTGATCCCAGCCATTCAGTTTCCTTCCCTAGAAGCAATCAATTTTTTTTTTTCAGATATTTTTATTTTGAGACAGAGTTTTGCTCTCACCCAGGCTGGAGTGCAATGGCGTGATCTCAGCTCTCTGCAACCTCTGCCTCCCGGGTTCAAGCGATTCTCCTGCCTCAGCCTCCTAAGTAGCTGGAATTACAGGTGCCCGCCACCATGCCTGGCTAATTTTTGTATTAAATAGGCTATGCATATATATAAAAATACATAATTCTTTTATTTTCTCTTTTTTATACATTTGATAACATATTACACAGTTTTTCCTTTTTTTTTTTTTTTGAGACGGAGTCTCGCTCTGTCGCCCAGGCTGGAGTGCAGTGGCCGGATCTCAGCTCACTGCAAGCTCCGCCTCCTGGGTTTACGCCATTCTCCTGCCTCAGCCTCCCGAGTAGCTGGGACTACAGGCGCCCGCCACCTCGCCCGGCTAGTTTTTTGTATTTTTAGTAGAGATGGGGTTTCACCGTGTTAGCCAGGATGGTCTCGATCTCCTGACCTCGTGATCCGCCCGTCTCGGCCTCCCAAAGTGCTGGGATTACAGGCTTGAGCCACCGCGCCCGGCCTTTTTTTCTTTCTCTTGTTTTGTTTTATAGCTGCATAGTATTCCAGTGTTGGTAGAAACTATAGTTTCTTTAATCTGTCTCCTATAGCTAGGTATTTAGATTGTTTTCAGTGTTTTGTTTTGTTTTGTTTTGTTTTTCCCCTCAGACGGAGTCTAGCTCTATCTCCCAGGCTGGAGTGCAGTAGCACGATCTCGGCTCACTGCAACCTCTGCCACCCGGGTGGTGAGCGATTTTCCTGCCTCAGCCTCCTGAGTAGCTGGTATTGCAGGTGCGAGCCATGATGCCCAGCTAATTTTTGTATTTTTAGTAGAGGGGGGGTTTCACCCTGTTGGCCAGGCTGGTCTCAAACTCCTGACCTGGTGATCTGCCGGCCTCAGCCTCCCAAGTGCTGGAATTACAGGTGTGAGCCACTGCGCCCGGCTCTGTTTTCAGTTTTTGCTGTTACAAACAGCAATTATAACAGTTTTTGCTGTTACAGACAGCAAATTATGTATATTTGTAATTATATATATTTGATCCAAGATATATGTCCATACCTCATTCTGGTTTTCAAAACAGGGTTCGGCTCTGTGAGTGGATCTGTGTGGACCTTTCCTAAGGATTCATTCCCTCCACTCTTAGACTGATCTGTCGTGATCATATCCTCCCTTCTCTCTAGTTTGGTGTTGCTTTTGCAAGGTATAGACTTGCAAGATACAGCTCTGCTGTTCGTGCCTTCCTCCAAGGCAGAAGCAAGGCTGGAGAGAGTAATAAAAAGGCAAGTAATCTCCTGTCTCTTCAAACTGACGTTTTCAAAACACTCATTGAGGCAGGACGCAGTGGCCCATACCTGTAATCCCAGCACTTTAGGATGCTGAGGTGGGAGGATCCCTTGAGCCTAGGGGTTCCAGACCAGCCTGGGCAACATGGTGAAACCCCATCTTAATTTAAAAAAAGATTATAATTAAATGGCCAGGTGCGGTGGCTCACTCCTGTAATCCCAGCATTTTGGGAGGCCGAGGTAGGTGGGTCACGAGGTTAGGAGATTGAGACCATCCTGATTAACATGGTGAAACCCCGTCTCTACTAAAAATACAAAACAAAATTAGCTGGGCTTGGTGGTGGGCGCCTGTAGTCCCAGCTACTCAGGAGGCTGTGGCAGGAGAATGATGTGAACCCAGGAGGCAGAGCTTGCAGTGAGCCAAGATTGTGCCACTGCACTCCAGCCTGGGCAACAGAGCGAGACTCTGTCTCAAAAAAAAAAAAAAAATTATAATTAAAAAAAGATTATAAGAAGTCAGTTGGGTATATAAAGCTAGAGTCCAGGGGTAAATTCCAGTTAGAGTTAATATATGTAAAGTGCTTAAAACAGTACTATGTGTTTCTTTTTAAGCTGTCAGGTTGTGTCACTCCTTCGCTCAAAACTCTCCGGTGATTTCTCATTTTATTCAGACAATGGCAAAATCTTTATAGTGTGCCTACGAGGCTCTCCATGATTTATCCTCCTACCCCGACATCTACTTTGGTGATGGTTAATACTAGCTATTGTAACAAATAAACCCCACAGTACCAGTGGCTTCACACAACTGAAGTTTATTTTTTGTTCACAGAACAGTCCGGTGTGGGTATTCTTGGTCAGCTGGAGCCTTTCCTCCATGTGCTTTGCCATTACTTAGAGCCTCAGAATCTTCTAATTCTAGCTGGTGGAAGGCAAAAATAGAAAGAAGGGAGAAGTCTAATCTGCTTCTTAAGTGCCCTCATCTAGCAGTGGCATACATAAAGTCCTACACACATTCCATTGTTGAGAACTAGTCACATGGCCACATCTGGATGCAAGTAGGGCTGGGCAGTGTCCCTGAGGAGGCGGGTCTACACACTATGGAGGAGAAAATTGATGTTTTGAATTGCAAGCCAACTCCACCACACCTTCTACTATCTTCCACCACTCATCCCCACCCTAACCCTCTCCAGCCACCTTGGCTTCCTTATTGCTCTATGAACACTCCAGGCACACTCTGCCACGCACCCTCTCCTGGGGTTATGTTCCCTCAGATGTCCGCTTGCTCTCTCATGTTCCTCATCCTAAAATGGGTGTCCCAGATTGCAACTTATTAAAAGTATATTATGTCCCAGATTTTAAAAATTTCTTTTTTCCATTAATTTATGAATCTTCAATGCAATTCTATGAGGGGTCAGAATGACTCTTCTCATTTCAGTGTTTAACTGATGTGCCCCAGTTTACACAGCTAGTAAGAATGGGAGTGGGGATTTAAACATTAAATCTTCACGCCTGTAATCCCAGCACAGATCACCTGAGGTCAGGAGTTCGAGACCAGCCTGGATAACATGGTGAAACCCCGTCTCTACTAAAAATACAAAAATTAGCTGGGTATGGTGGCGCACGCCTGTAGTTCCAGCTACTCGGGAGGCTGAGGCAGGAAATAGCTTGAACTTGGGAGGCAGAAGTTGCAGTGAGCCGAGGTTGTGCCGCTGCTCTCCAGCCTGGGTGACAGAGCGAGACTCTGTCTCAAACAAACAAAAAAACATTAAATCTTGGCCTGGCGCAGTGGCTCACGCCTGTAATCTCAGCACTTTGGGAGGCCGAGGCAGGTGGATCACAAGGTCAAGATATTGAGACCATCCTGGCTAACACGGTGAAACCCCATCTCTACTAAAAATACAACAAAATTAGCCTGGCGTGGTGGCGGCACCTGTAGTCCCTGCTACTCAGGAGGCTGAGGCAGGAGAATGGTGTGGACCCTGGAGGAGGACCTTGCAGTGAGCAGAGATTGCCATGGCACTCTAGCCTGGGCAACAGAGTGAGACTGCATCTCAAAAAACAAACAAACAAAAAACAAAAAACAAACAAACAAAAAAAATTAGCCACGCATGGTGCACGAGCCTGTAGTCCCAGCTACTTGGGAGGCTGAGGCAGGAGAATCGTTTGAACCTGGGAGGCGGAGGTTACAGTGAGCCGAGATGGAGCCACTGCACTCTAGCCTGGGCGACAAAAAAAAAAAAAAGAAAAAAGAAAAAAAAATCTTAAAAGCATCCCTTCCTATATTTTCTTATTCTCTAAGAAGCAATCACTCTGCCAAACTTATTTCCTACTGGGAAGGAGATCACTTTACAGTTGAGTAGTCTGGGCTTCTCAGCAGTTACATTTCCCAGGGCAAATTAATACAGTTATGCATTTGTTTTTAACTTGTGTTTTATGAGTTGAGTTAATATGAGAGGTCATCTAGCACCAGATCACCCCGGACAACTTGGATAAAAAGTTTCTGGACTTTTCAGTTGAGGACATTTATTCCTTTCTCAAATTTCTTTTTCCACATCACCCCTAGAGTGATCATTCTCAGATTTGGGTCAGATGTTGTCACTCCTTGGCTTGAATTCCTTTACTTTACCTCACTCATCCTCAACTCATGTACCTTACAGGATAAATTTTTTTTAAAATTTTTATTTGTTTGTTTGTTTATTTATTTATGACATGGGTCACATTACGTTCTGCAGGCTAGTCTCAAACTCCTGGGTTCAAGCAGTCCTCCTGCCTCTGGTGCCCAAAATGTTGGGATTACCAGTGTGAGTGTGAGCCACTACATCTGGCCAAGGATAAATTCTTTAGCCTTGTATTTGAATCCAGTACTCCTTCCCCTGTTCTTCTTCCTCCCCTGGTTTCATTCCCTTTAAACTCTCCATCTCCCATCTGAATGTTAATGAATTACTTGTTGGTGCCTGAACATACCGTTTTATCTGTTGCTCCCTGTTGTTACACATACTTAGTTTCCCCGACCCTTTTTACCTGAGAAACTTCCTGTTGATCTTCTGGAACTCAGGTCAGAATATATACCTCCTTCTGGAAACCTTCCCTGACCATTCCCCAATCTGGAGAGATGTCCTCCTTCTGTGCTCTGTAACTTTTTTTTTTTAATGGAGTCTCACCTGAGGTCAGGAGTTCGAGACCAGCCTGACCAACACGGTGAAACCCCGTCTCTACTGAATACAAAAAATGAGCCGGGCGTGGTGTTGCACAACTGTAATCCTAGCTACTTGGGTGGCTGAGGCAGGAGAATCGCTTGAACCTGGAAGGCAGAGGTGCAGTGAGCCGAGATCGGACCATTGCACCCCAGCCTGGGTAACAAGAGAGAACTCCATCTCAAAAATAAAATAAAATAAAATAAAATAATAATAATAATTCTGTAATATTTACTGAGTGATTTCCATGTTCCAGGCAGTATTCTCATTGCTTTACCTGTACTTGCATTTATCTTATGTAATGGTCTCAAAAACCATGACGCCTGGCACTTAGAGATTAACTTGCTCAAGGTCAAAAGTAAATGATCGTCAGGATTGAAATCCAAGCATTTTTTTCTAGAGCCCATCCTAGTAACCACTATACTTGTGTTGCCTTTCTGGCCTCTGATCTCCAGTTTCCAACAAAGACACATCTGCCTAGCTTCTATGGGAAAGGAAATCGGGGGGTCCTAGGACAAGGACCAATACTTAAGTTTCCCTCTGTCTTCTCCCCATCTTCTTACAGGAAAACAGGTTTAGGGGTGGATCTGAGAGTTTTCACAGAGTGAAGAGAAAGGGGAGCTCCCAAATGGCAGTCGCCTCAAGAGGCTTCCAGAGAAAAAAGGAGAGAGCGTGGGAAAAGGGCAGGCTGGGAGGTGGGAGCGGCGAGGAATGGGATGCTGACCACAAGCCCAGGATTCTAGACCAGGCTTTGTCTCTTAGACTCAGTGTAACCTTGGATAAGTCCTTGCTTCTTTCTGAGACTCAGTTTCCCCGTCTGGAAAATAAGGGTAAATATAAAACCGGCTGATCCGCCCCTGCCAAAAGAGAGGACAGGGAGAAGGCCCTGTCAGGGGTCTAGGCTGACACGCTGCAGATAGGATTGGATGAGCTTCCAAGCTCAGCTGTGAGACCCCATACTCATGGCAAGGCCGCGCTAAGATCTCTGAACCTCTGGTTGCTGTGTGGGTGGTTGGGGGCAGAGCATGGGCCAAGTGCCCGGTTCTGCAGGCTTCGCCCACTCTTCTCGCACCTCCTGAGCCCTCCCTAAAGGAGTCTCAATCCCGGGGGAGGGGGGGTGGCAGTTGCGGGCGACCAAGGAGTCGCCGGCTGCGCTGCGGCGACCCTCCGGGAAGCTGCGGCCCGCGGGCTGCGAAGAGCATCACGTCATCCTTTCAGCCAGGAGTCCGCCCCCTCCCGGAGGGCGCCTGCGCAGGCGCGGCGGGAGGAGGGTCGAGGTGGGGGCTGTCCCCGCGCTTTCCGCCCTTCTCCAGGCTCGCTCGGGCCGCGGCGCTCTTGGCTAGCTGCAGCGGCGGCGGCGCGGAGGGGAAGGTGTCCAGGATGCGGCGCGGGGCGGCCCGGTGCCCCCCCGCCCCGTCACGGCAGCCGCGGCGGCCGAGGGGACCGGGCCAGGGCCGGGGGCGGCGGCCTGAGCCGCGGTAGCGGCTGCGGCTGCGGGAGGGGCGGCCTGAGGGCGGGCGGGCGGGCGGGCTCCCGGGTTGCTGGGGCTCCGTGCAGCTCCGCACGGCCCGGCCCGTCTCGTCTCGGCCCCGGCGCCATGAGCGGCGGCGGCGGCGGAGGGGGCTCGGCGCCCAGTCGCTTCGCCGACTACTTTGTCATCTGCGGACTGGACACCGAGACCGGGCTGGAGCCGGACGAGCTGTCGGGTGAGTGCGCGCCGAGCCCGGGGCCGCTTTCCCGCGCCCGCTGTGGTCGGGGACCCAGGAAGAAACCTCCCTTTAGCCCCGCTTTGTCCCGGGAGCCGGGCGAGTGTCGGCCGGGAGGACCAGGGCGGGCGCGGGCGAAGGGGGCGTTGGGCTGGAGGGGGGAAACGGATGAGGGGCTCTGAGCCATAAGGGGTCCAAACCTGCGGCCCGTTGCGCCGTGGCCACGTCTTCGGCGACCAGAAAGACGGAGGGTTGTGTGTTATCAGTTTGGTGTAGGTTGCGTTACTTCGTTTAAAATAAAGGAAAGCTTGTCCTCCAACACCCATTAGGGAGGGAAGGCGTCCCACGTCCTAGTGAAAGTTAAGTTCCACCCAGACTTTAAAAAAAGGAAAACAAAAACTTGGTGAGTGTATCTGGCCACTTCCCAAGAAGCCTGTGATACCAGTTCCTCAAAACCGTTATAACCCAGCCCTCGGCTGGGCCCCCTGAGTTTTCCTACAGATTGCAGCTCTGCACGTCTGGATGGGACATGAAGTAATAAAGTGAACTTGGGCGGCATCAAGAAGAGTGGGAACTCCCTTAGCCCTGGAAAGGGCTTGTATCCCGGGGCCATGCCTTTTTTGAAAAGTAATTTATGTCCTTTATGAGGCCAGAGGCGTTTGTGAATAAAAGGGTAGCAGCATTCTAGTTGGAGAGGCTTGGTGTGTTGTGGTGCGTCTCAAGTCATCTTTCAAAGGGAAAGTGATGAGAGGAGTCAAAGATGGGGCCCTGATCAGATTTGGCACTCATTGCAGAAGGCGTGAAAATTACAGTCCCCGTGACTTTTCCACTGCACTGTCATTGGAATCTTTGAATTGTAACAGTTTTGAAAATAAGTTTTTGTCTGGAGTTTACAGTTAGTGGGTTTCAAGTGGGTGGAGGTTTGTCGAGTTGTACTTTAAGGTTATGTGATCCTGATGAGGGAAACCCCTTTTCACTTTTCTGTCTCTAAGGTTTCTCTCTCGAAAGTGATTATCCTGTTGACTAATCTTGCTTTGCTTCAACGATGACAAGACAGTTTTGTTTTTGGTCACCAGAAAAAGTCCAGTGTTTCTTATGAAAAAAAATTAGGCGGGGCTCAGTGGCTCACCACCCGGCGGCTGACGGGTAATCCCAGCACTTTGGGAGGCCGAGGGGGGGCGTATCACTTGAGGTCAGGAGTTCGAGACCAATTTGACCAACATGGTGAAACCCCTGTCTCTACTAAAAATACAAAAATTAGCTGGGCGTCGTGGCGTGTGCCTGTAATCCCAGCTACTCGGGAGGCTGAGGTAGGAGGATCGCTTTAACCCAGGAGGCGGAGGTTGCAGTGAGCTGAGATTGCGCCACTACACTCCAGTCTGGGTGATTGCGCCATTAAACTCCAGTCTGGGTGATAGAGCGAGACTCTGTCTGGAAAAAAAGAAAAAAAAAAAAAGAAAACGTGATAAATTCATGCTTTAACAAGGTTAGAAAAAAATAAGCTATTTCCTCAATAGCAGGTAGAGAAAATATGAAGCAGTAATATAATTAATATTAGGCTTTTTGTTGGGGTAGTTTTATTGTTTCTAATTTACTTTAAAAAAAAATTTTAATTTTAGGCCGGGCGCAGTGGCTCACGTCTGTAATCCCAGCACTTTGGGAGGCCGAGGTGGGCAGATCATGAGGTCAGGAGATTGCGACCACCCTGGCTAACACGGTGAAACCCCGTCTCTACTAAAAATACAAAAAATTAGCCGGGCATGGTGGCGGACGCCTGTAGTCCCAGCTACTCGTGGGGGCTGAGGCAGCAGAATGACATGAACTCGGGAGGCGGAGCTCGCAGTGAGCTTGTGCCACTGCACTCCTACCTGGGAGACAGAGCGAAACTCTGTCTCAAAAAAAAAAAAAAAATTAATAAATAAATGTCAGTTTTGATGGGTACATAATAATTGTTCAAGTTCATCTTTTAAGGTCTTCAAATTCTTATAGTACAGATGTTTTTCATCTTTTTCCTATGTGGTAAGTATGTGACTTTGATGTAACTTTTGGAATTCGGTTCAAGGTATTGGTGTTGGAAGGGTACCTCAGAGAGGAAAATGAGGCCCAGGAAGGACAGTGGGACCTGCATCCACTAGTTAATTGCTTGGTCCAGTGCTCTTCTCATGACATTAAACTGCATCTCATTGGCCTGGCATGTTGAGAAATGTTAAAAACAACATAATTCTTCTCAATAAAAGAAACTTTAAGGTGGTGGAATAAACTTTTTTTTTTTTTTGAGACAGAGTCTCGCTGTGTCGCCCAGGCTGGGGTGCAGTGGCGCAATCTCGGCTCACTGCAAGCTCCGCCTCCCGGGTTCACGCCATTCTCCTGCCTCAGCCTCCGAGTAGCTGGGACTACAGGCGCCCGCCACCACGCCCGGCTAGTTTTTTGTATTTTTAGTAGAGACGGGGTTTCACCATGTTAGCTAGGATGGTCTCGATCTCCTGACCTCGTGATCCACCTGCCTCGGCCTCCCAAAGTGCTGGGATTACAGGCTTGAGCCACCGCGCCCGGCCTAAACTTTTTTTTTTTAATGCTGTGCTTTTGGGTGTCAAATTGTATGAACACTTGGTTTGAGAAGATAGAATGTTTTGCGAATGATAGAGCATAAGAATGAAGCTGGGAAGTTAACTGTTAGTGAGAGCATGAGTTTGGGGTAACATTCCTGCCCTGCTATTGACTATCTCTGTGATTGGGAGCAAGTTAGAGATAACCCTGTCAGGGTCCTCATCTATAAAAAAAGAATGTAAATAAAAATAATCTAATCAAGTAGACCTTCAAAAATGTTTAAAAACTGTCTTTCAACATTTCATTAAAAGAGAAATGTTACTCTCTTTTAATGAATATGTGTTAATTATCTGGCTTTTTGGCAAGCTAAAATTATGTCCCTGTGAAAGTTTATTGGGATAATAAAGAAAGGGGGATGAGTTGTATAAAATGTGTAAAGAAGGGTATTTTCTGTTTTTTTTTTTTAAAATGTGGTTGCAGTAGTGGAATGCCGAGACCACATTTCCAATAGGTGGCGTTTGTTAGAGTATGCAATGTTGAAAGGATTTTTTTTCCTCCCTTCATTTCATTTCTGGTGGGTTGGTAGGGGAATCTGAACTATCCAGAGGGGGAATCTTTTTTTTTTTTTTTTTTTTTGGAGACACATCTTACTCTGTTGCCCTCGCTGGAGTGCAGTACTGCAATATTGGCTCACTGAAACCTCCGTCTCCCAGGTTCAAGCAATTCTTCTGCCTTAGCTTCCCAAGTAGCTGGGATTACGAGCCACGCGGCCACCACGTCCAGCTAATTTTTGTATCTTTTGTAGAGATGGGGTTTCACCATGTTGGCCAGGCTGGTCTCGAATTCCTGACCAAGTGATCTGCCCACCTCGGCCTCCGAAAATGCTGGGATTACAGGCATGAGCCACCACTCCCAGAGGGAATCTTTGAATAAAACAAAACAGAATACAAATAGCAGGTTCTTCCTGAGACTCTCCAGGGTGCATTTTCTCTCCTCAGCCTGCCTTGTAGCTCCCAAATTGATGATATTGTACTCAGTGAAACTACAGGAAATTGTTATTTGCACCCAGGTTCTCCAAGAAGGTATTGAGGAGTCTCTAAGAAGGTGCACTCCACATAATTCACTTACATAGCTCAGGTAGCATCTACATTCTTAAAAAGTGAACCCAGACTAAGCAAATCAAAGATGCTCAGTGTTCCTTCTTGTTTTGTGGAGAAAGGTTAAGATTCATTCCTCTGTCTGCAACAAATAAACATGGAGGCTGGGCACAGTAGCTCATACCTGTAATCCCAGTACTTCGGGAGGCTGAGGCTTGAGCCCAGGAGTTTGAGACCAGCCTGGGCAGCACGGCAAGACCCTGTCTCTACAGCAGTACAAAAAATTAGCTGGGTGTGGTGGCGTGTGCCTGTGGTCCCAGCTGCTCAGGAAGCTCAGGTGAGAAGGTCACTTGAGCCTAAGAGGCAAAGGTTGCAGTGAACTGAGATTGTTACACTGCACTCCAGGCTGAGCGACAGAGGGAGACCCTGTCTCAAATAAACAAATATACCTGAAGAAAAATAAAAATAAAAAACCCCAAATAAGCATAGAGCTTTCTGTGTTTATTATAGATTGAGATAATTGGATTTTATAGGAATCTCTTCCTGTCACCTCTTTCCCTTTCTTGCAGACACAGCATGTAGGCAAGTAATGTAGAGTTGTTTTTTGTGCAAGGAATTGAGGAGGGTGTGAAAATTAATTTTGTTTTCTGATTGAGGAAGCTCTTTGGGCTGGAAGAAGAAGAAGGTAATCTGTGAGCAAAGCACAAATTTAGCCACCTTGAGGATATGGCATCTGCTTGTTGGCTTTTTGAACTTGTCAGTTAGGTAAGCAAATCTGGAAGAATTGCTTCTGATTTATGTTTTCCATTATTTTTGGCACATCCTAAGTGGAGAGGCAGATGGTAGTGTTCAGTTTCTTTTTCTACCTCTGATGGGCGAATGTCCTGGTGAATCTTCTTTTTGTTTGTTTCTTATGGTCACCACTAGGTGACCCCAGGAGAAGGCTTTACTGTGAAATGGGGTTCATGAGTTTATTTTCCTTGTCTCTGCTTGAGAATTAAGGTTCCTTTTTTTTTTTTTTTTTTTTTTTTTTTTTTTTTTTTTTTTGGGGGTTTTCTTT
>NC_037682.1:56302637-56408902 GCF_003255815.1 Theropithecus gelada
TTTGAGACGGAGTCTCGCTCTGTCGCCCAGGCTGGAGTGCAGTGGCGCGATCTCAGCTCACTGCAAGCTCCGCCTCCCGGGTTCCCGCCATTCTCCTGCCTCAGCCTCCCGAGTAGCTGGGACTACAGGCGCCCACAACCGCGCCCGGCTAATTTTTTGTATTTTTAGTAGAGACGGGGTTTCACCGTGGTCTCGATCTCCTGACCTTGTGATCCGCCCGCCTCGGCCTCCCAAAGTGCTGGGATTACAGGCGTGAGCCACCGCGCCCGGCCGAGAATTAAGGTTCCTGAATGCTTGTGACCTATTTCTTACCTTGGAATCTGTAAGTTCCTCTGAACTGATCTGCACCTAGCATTGAGATATAAGTATCCTAGGTTCTTTCATCTGGTACTCCAATTTTCCCAGGCTCTGTGCAGAGGCTCTTGCCAGGAATTGAAGAGAAGTGGCTAGGGATAAGGATAGATGGAAAACTGGCCAGTGTCCTGTATGAACTTACTTAGAAAATTGAGACTACACTGTAATAGTCTCTCTTTTTTTTTCTTTTGAGATGGAGTCTCACTCTTTTGCCCAGGCTGGAGTGCAGTGGCATGATCTTAGCTCACTGCAACCTGTGCCTCTCCCATTCAAGTGATTCTGAGCCTCAGCCTCCCGAGTAGCTGGGACCACAGGTGTGCACCAGCACACCTGGCTAATTTTTGTATTTTTAGTAGAGATAGGGTTTCACCATGTTGGTCAGGCTGGTCTCAAACTCCATACCTCAGGTGACCCACCCGCATTGGCCTCCCAGAGTATTGGGATTACAGGTGTGAGCCACTTTACCTGGCCTGAAATAGTCTCTTAATGTCACCTTTAGAAGAGAGAGAGGGTCCTGGTACAGCAGCTCACCCTGTAATTCCAGCACTCTGGGAGGCTGAGGCAGGAGAATTGCTTGGGTCCAGGAGTTTGAGATCACCTTGGTCAATGTAGCAAGACCCTGTTTTTTTTTTTTTTTTTTTTTGAGACGGAGTCTCACTCTGTCGCCCAGGCTGCAGTGCAGTGGCATGATCTCGGCTCACTGCAAACTCTGCCTCCCGGGTTCACACCATTCTCCTGCCTCAGCCTCCCAAGTACCTGGGACTACAGGTGTCTGCCACCACGCCTGGCTAATTTTTTTGTTTTTTTGGTTTTTTTTTTGGTAGAGATGGGGTTTCACCGTGTTATGGTCTCAATCGGATGGTCTCGATCTCCTGACCTCGTGATCCGCCCACCTCGGCCTCCCAAAGTGCTGAGATTATAGGCGTGAGCCACTGCGCCCGGCCTGTTGTTTATTTTTTTGAGACGGAGTTTCGCTCTTGTTGCCCAGGCTGGAGTGTAATGGCACGATCTCGGCTCACTGCAGCCTCTGCCTCCCGGGCTCAAGCAGTTCTCCTGCCTCAGCCTCTCAAATAGCTGAGATTACAGGCATGTGCCACCATGTCTGGCTAATTTTGTATTTTTAGTAGAGATGGGGTTTCATCATGTTCGTCAGAGTGGTCTTAAACTCCTGACCTCAGGTGATCTGCCTGCCTCAGCCTCCCAAAGTCCTGGGATTACAGGCGTGAGCCACTGCGCCCAGCCTAATATTCTGTTTTTTTAAAAAATAAAAATAAGAAAGAGAAAAAGGTGACTGTCTAGGAAAGCTAGAGGACTAGTCAGATTGTACTCCTCCTTAACTGTATTGAGCAGTGAAATTTGAACTTCAGAATTATTGAACATTAAGCATGAAAGCATCCTTAGCAATTATGTAACCTTCTGATTTTACAGGTGAGGAAACTGAGGCCCTGAGGAAGTGGGATAATATTTGTCTCCCTTGCCACATTTCATTCTGCTACTTGAGTGATATTTTGCATGCTTTGCAGACCTTTGATGAGTGGTGGAGGTGGGGGGAACAAGCAAAAAATTTGTCTGGCAGGGCAGGAACAGACATTACGGTAGTTTTTTTCTAGTCCAGATTTCTGTTTCATGTTAAGAAAGAATACTGTGTATGCAATAGTAAGACTTGGAACCAACTCAAATGTCCATCAGTAATAGACTATGTAAAGAAAATGGCACATATACACACCATGGAATACTGTGCAGCCATAAAAAAGGATGAGTTCATGTCCTTTGCAGGGACATGGATGAAGCTGGAAACTGTCATTCTCAGCAAACTCTCACAAGAACAGAAAACCAAACACGGCATGTTCTCACTCATAAGTGGGAGTTGAACAATGAGAACACATGGACATAGGGAGGGGAACATCACACACTGGGGCCTGTTTGGGGGTGGGGGACTAGGGGAGGGATAACATTAGGAGAAATACCTAATGTAGGTGACGGGTTGATAGGTGCAGCAAACCACCATGCCACGTGTATACCTATGTAACAAAACTGTATGTTCTGCACATGTACCCCAGAACTTAAAGTATAATTAAAAAAGAAAAAAGAAAGAATACTGTGTGTGGACCGGTATGGTGACTCATGCTTATAATCCCAACACTTTGGGAGGCTGAGGTGGGTGGATCACTTGAGGTCAAGAATTTTAGGTTTTAGATCAGCCTGGCCAACATGGTGGAACCCCATCTCTACTAACGATACAAAAGTTAGCTGGGCCTGGTGGCGCACACCTATAATCCTAGCTACTTGGGAGGCTGAGGCAAGAGAGTCGCTTGAATCTGGGAGGCAGAGGCTGCAGTGAGCCGAGATGGCGCCACTGCACTCCGGCCTGGGCAACAAAGTGAGACTTTGTCTCAAAAAAAAAAGAATACTGTGTGTGATTATCATTAAGGATATCTTTTTTTTTTTTTTTGAAACAGAGTCTGTCTCTGTTGCCCAGGCTGGAGTAGTACAGTGGCACAATCATGACTCACTGCCGCCTTGACCTCCCAGGCCCATAGCTTTATTGCTTTATCTTTTGTTACAATTTCACATTTAAAGAAGCATTGAGGGCCAGACGTGGTAGCTTACGCCTATAATCCCAGCACTTTGGGAGGCCGAGTTGAGACCAGCCTGGCCAACCTGATGAAACCCTGTCTCTACTAAAAATACAAAAATTAGCCGGACGTGGTGGTGGGTGCCTATAATCCCAGCTACTTAGGAGGCTGACACAGGAGAATCGCTTGAACTGGGAGGCAGAGGTTGCAGTGAGCCGAGATGGCACCACTGCACTCCAGCCTGAGTGACTTGGTCTCAAAAAAAAAAAAAAAAGAAAAAGAAGCATTGACATGAATAGAACAAAGAACTCCAGTATATCTCTTAACCAGATTCAATGATTGTTAACATTTTGCCCCATTTGCTTTATCATTTATATGTGTGTCCATATATAAACAATTTTATTGACATATAATTCATATACCATACAGTTCACTTATTTAATTCAGTGATTTTTAATTTATCCACAGATTTACAATCACACTACAATCAATTTTGAAATGTATATTAATCACTCTCCCCTGAAAACCTGTACCCATTAGCAGTTACTCCTCATTTTCTCCCAACCCTCTAACCCTGAACCCTAGGCAACCACTCATCTACTTTCTATCTCTATAGATTTGCCTGTTTTTGACATTTCATATACATGGAGTAATATGTGTGGTCTCTTGTTACTGGCTTCTTTCACTTAGCGTAATGTTTTCAGGATTCACTTATGTTGTAGCATGTATCAGTATGTCATTCCTCTTTATGCCAGAATAATATGCCATGGTATGAATATACAACATTTTATGTATTTATCCATTAGTGGAAGGACATTGGATTGTTTTCTTTCTTCTTTTTTTTTTTTTTCTGAGACACAGTTTCACTCTTGTTGCTCAGGCTGGAGTGTAGTGGTGCGATCTTGGCTCACTGCAACCTCTGTCTCCCAGGGTGAAGCAATTCTACTGCCTCAGTCTCCCGAGTAGCTGGGATTACAGGCATGTGCCACCACGCCCAGCTAATTTTTGTATTTTTAGTACAGACAGGGTTTCACCATGTTGGCCAGGCTGGTCTTGAACTCCTGATCTCGTGATCCACTTGCCTTGGCCTCCTAAAGTGCTGGGATTACAGGCGTGAGCCACCGTGCCTGGCCTTCGTTTTTTGATTGTTATGAATAATGCTATGAACATTTGTGTACACTTCTTTTTTTTGTGTGTGGGCCTGTGTTTTCATTTCTCTTTGCTGAATACTTAGAAATGAAATTACTGGGTCATATGGTAACTCTTGTGTTTAATCCTTTTTTTTTTTTCAATTTTTTTTTTTTTTTGTGATGGGGTTTTGCTGTGTCGCTCAGGCTGGAGTGCAATGGGACAATCTCGGCTTATTACAACCACTGCCTCCCGGGTTCAGGCCATTCCCCTTCCTCAGCCTCTCGAGTAGCTGGGATTACAGGCACCCGTCACCATGCCTGGGTAATTTTTTTTTTTTTTTTTTAGGACGGAGTCTCACTCTGTCACCCCGGCTGGAGTGCAGTGGCGTGATCTTGGCTCACTGCAACCTCTGCCTCCCAGGTTCAAGCAATTCTCCCGCCTTAGCCTCCCAAGTAGGTGGGACTACAGGTGCGCACCACTATGCCCAGCTAATTTTTGTATTTTGTACTAGAGACAGGGTTTCACCATATTGGACGGGCTGGTCATGAACTCCTGACCTCGTGATCCACCCGCCTCGGCCTTCCAAAGTGCTGGAATTACAGGTGTGAGCCACTACGCCAGCCAATTTTTGTATTTTTAGTAGAAATGGGGTTTTACCATGTTGGCCAGGCTGGTCTCAAACTCCTGACCTCAGGTGATACTCACCTGCCTCGGCCTCCCGAAGTGCTGGGATTACAAGTAAGAACCACCACACCTGGCTGCCCGACTAATTTTTAATGTGTTTGTAAAGATGAGGTCTCACCATCTTGCCCAGGCAGGTCTTAAACAACTTGAAGAGTGATACTCCCGACTCAGCCTCCCAAAGTGCTGAGATTACAGGCGTGAGCCCCTGTGCCCGGCCTGTGTTTAAGTTTTTGAGAGACTGACTGCCAGTCTGTTTTCCAAAACAGCTGCACCAGTGTACATTTCTAATAGCAGTGTATGAGAATTCCACTTTGTTCATATCCTTACCAATACTTATCTATTTGTTTATAGCCATCTTAGTGGCTGTTAAGTGGTATCTCATGATTTTAATTTGCATATCCTGGAAGACAAAGACTTATTTTTATTTATCTTATTATTTTATTTTATTTATTATTTTTTGAGACGGAGTCTTGTTTTGTGGCCTAGGCTGGAGTGCAGTAGAACGATCTTGGCTCACTGCAACCTCTGCCTCCCGGGTTCAAGCGATTCTCATGCCTCAGCCTCCCGAGTAGCTGGGATTACATGTGCCTGCCATCACGCCCAGCTAATTTTTGTATTTTTAGTAGAGACAGGGTTTCACCACATTGCCCAGGCTGGTCTCGAATTCTTGACCTCATGATCCACCCTCCTCAGCCTCCCAAAGGGCTGGGATTACAGGCGTGAACCACCGCGCCTTGCCGACTAAGACTTTTAAATAAGACTTTTTATTTCAAAGAGAAAAGGATACCCCTCCCCGGAGATGAAGTAGCTATAAAAAGTTTGATAAGCCAGTTTCAAACTAGGAGTCCATATGGACTAAACTTAATTTTCATCTTCCTCTACCAGGCTGGTTGATTCTGGGCAGATTCTTGGGGTCATTTTATAAAGGCATCTCTGCTCTGAAGCCCAGATTACTAGCTGCAGCAAAACTCAAAATCTTATGGCTTATCTCAGACGTCTGTGGATGCTTCCAGAAGTCAAGGCTACTGAAGTACAGAAAGAGTTCTTAAGTTAGGTTATGTGTTTTCTTTTTTTAGGTAGAACAAGTAAGAAGTCAGGAGAGATGAGACGCACACAGAAAACAATTACAGAGTAGCCCAAGGCAGTTAAAATACAAGCTAAATTTCTGTATATATACATATTTTGAGATGTGGTCTGGCTTAACAAAGCCAGACCCAGGCTGGGGTACAGTGGACAATCATACTTTACTTCCTCAGCGTTTCTGAGCTCGAATTTCTGAGCTCAAGGGATCCTCCTACCTTAGCCTCTTGAGTACTTGGGACAACAGGCATGTGCCACCACACCTGGCTCATTGTTTTGTTTTGTTTTGTTTTTTTTTGACACAGAGTTTTGCTCTTATTGCCCAGGCTGGAATGGAATGGCACGATCTCGGCTCACTGCAACCTCCGCCTCCCGGGTTCAAGTGATTCTCCAGCCTCAGCTTCCTGAGTAGCTGGGATTACAGGCATGCACCACCATGCCTGGCTAATTTTGTATTCTTAGTAGAGATGGGGTTTCTCCATGCTGGTCAGGCTGGTCTTGAACTCCTGACCTCAGATGATCAGCCCGCCTCGGCCTCCCAAAGTGCTGGGATTACAGGTGTGAGCCACTGCACCCATTGTTTTTTTGAGACAGGGTCTCACCCTGTTGCCCAGGCCGAAGTGCAGTGGTGCGATCATGGTTTACTACAACCTTGACCTCCTGGGCTCAAGTAATCCTCCCACCTCGGCCTCCCGAAGTGCTGGGATTATTGGTGTGAGCCACCGCACCTGGCTGCCCAACTAATTTTTTTTTTTTGTAGAGATGGGTTCTCACCATCTTGCCCAGGCTGGTCTTGAACAACTTCAAAAGTGATACTCCCGACTCAGCCTCCCAAAGTGCTGGGATTATAGACGTGAACCACTGTGCCCGGCTGAGACTGTATATTCTAAGAACATAAGAGAACCCTATTTGACTCCATCAGGCAGGGAGGATCATATTGAAATTAGTTGCTTTTACTTTAGTAATATTAGGGCCCTGCAATTCTCTCCTTAGAAGGAAATCCTGCGTCACAGTGTTTGGTGCTTAAATCAAATTCTCTTAGAGCCTGCTCAGACCTTCCTTCCTAGGTTAAAAATAAAGTTTTCTTTGCCTAAAGCCTCTTTTGGTAACACCCTTTTCCAGTCCTACATCCTTTTATAAGCTTGTTTTTTGGCTGTCTTTGTTGGAAGGCATACTTGGACTTGGCTCAGCTTCTACATTCCTGTTGTGGCCAGGTGTGGTAGCTCATGCCTGTAATCCCAGCACTTTGAGAGGTGGAGTCGGGGAGGATGGCTTTAGGCCAGGAGCTTGAGACCATCCTGGGCAACATGGTGAGACCCAGTCTCTACAGAAAATGGAAGAATTAGCCTGGTGTAGTGGTATATGTCTGTGGTTCCAGCTACTTGGGATGCTGAGGTTGGAGGATCAGCTGAGTCCAGGGAGGTCCAGACTGTGTTGAGTCATGATTGTGCCATTGCACTCCAGCCTGGGCAATAGGGTGAGACCCTGACTCAAAAAAAAAAAAAAAAAAAAAAAAAAATTCCTGTTGCTATCCCTGAGTTTGAATTACTGTCAGGTAGTCTTAGAGGTCTCTCAGGAGCCTGGGTACACATGAAGGAACCTATACTTGGTGTGTTTTAGGTTCCTGCTGGAGATGGCCTAATATCCAGTGAGAAAGAGGCTTGCCTTTCAGAAGCTGGTGACTTCCTTGTGGAATTCAGTTTTTTTGTTTTGTTTTGTTTTGTTTTTGAGATGGAGTCTTACTCTGTCACCCAGGCTGGAATGCAATGGTGTGATCTCGGCTACTGCAACCTCCTCCTCCGAGGTTCAAGGGATTCTCCTGCCTCAGCCTCCTGAGTAGCTAGGACTATGTGCAAGCGCCACCACACCTGGCTAATTTTTGTATTTTTAGTAAAGACGATTTCACCATGTTGGCCAGGCTGGTCTTGAACTCCTGACCTCAGGTGATCCACGCACCTCTGCCTCCCAAAATGCTGGAATTACAGGCATGAGCCACTGCGCCCGGTTGAATTCAGTAATTAAACACAGGCTATTACTGCCAGATTTTTAGATTTAGTTCTTTTTTTTTTTTTTTCTGTGGCAGAGTCTTGCTCTGTCACCCAGGCTGGAGTGCAATGGTGTGATCTTGGCTCACTGCAACCTCCGCCTCCCAGGTTCAAGCGATTCTCCTGCCTCAGCCTCCAGAGTAGCTGGGACTACAGGCGCCTGCTACCATGCCCAGCTAAGTTTTGTGTTTTTAGTAGACGTGGGGTTTCACCATGTTAGCCAGAATGGTCTTGATCTCTTGACCTCGTGATCCGCCCGCTTCGGCCTCCCAAAGTGCTGAGATTACAGGGGTGAGCCACCGCACCTGGCCAGATTTAGTTCTTAGAAGTTATTAAGTGAAGCAGATATTAGTCAAATGCCATATTCCAAATCTTCTGTGGTTGCTGATTTTGGTTTGGTGTACGTAGAACCCTAGGCTGAGTCTTATGAATGGTAGAATCCTGGCGTGGCAGAAAATGAGAGTATGTGCCAGATGTCAAGTTGTTTTCAGTATGCCTCCAGGGGATCAGATATAACTCGGGAAGTAAGATGGCAATAGGTATAATTTAGAATATTGTGTTTCTCAAATATTGTACTTTCTTTGATATTTGCTTGTTGTCATACATGGAGTCTCTTGTAGAGCTTCCTGTTAAAGAGAACCAGGTTAGTAATTTTTTATTTTATTTTATTGTATTTTATTGTATTTTTTATATTTTATTTTTTCTGAGACAGAGTCTGGCTCTGCCGCCCAGGCTGGAGTGCAGTGGCACGATCTCGGCTCACTGCAAGCTCCGCCTCCCGGGTTCATGCCATTCTCCTGCCTCAGCCTCCCGAGTAGCTGGGAATACAGGCGCCCGCCACTATGCCTGGCTAATTATTTTGTATTTTTAGTAGAGACGGGGTTTCACTGTGTTAGCCAGGATGGTCTCGATCTCCTGACCTTGTGATCCGCCTGCCTCGGCCTCCCAAAGTGCTGGGATTACAGGCGTGAGCCACCGTGCCTGGCCTATTTTATTGATTTTTATTTATTTATATATTTTTTGAGGCAAGGTTTTGCTATGTCACCCAGGCTAGAGTGCAGTGGCGCGATCTCGGCTCACTGCAAACTCCGCCTCCTGGGTTCAAGCAGTTCTTCTGCCTCAGCCTCCCCAGTAGCTGGGATTACAGGCACCCACCACCGTGCCCAGCGAAGTTTTATATTTTTTAGTAAAGACGGGGTTTCACCATCTTGGCCAGGCTGGTCTTGAACTCCTGACCTCATGATCCACCTGCCTTGGCCTCCCAAAGTGCTGGGGTAATTTTTTATTTTTTATTTATTTCTATTTTTATTTTTTTTGAGACGGAGCCTCGCTCTGTCACCCAGGCTGGGGTGCAGTGGGCGGATCTCAGCTCACTGCAAGCTCCGCCTCCCGGGTTTATGCCATTCTCCTGCCTCAGCCTCCCGAGTAGCTGGGACTACAGGTGCCCGCCACCTTGCCCGGCTAGTTTTTTGTATTTTTTAGTAGAGACGGAATTTCACCGTGTTAGCCAGGATGGTCTTGATCTCCTGAACTCCTGATCCGCCCGTCTCGGCCTCCCAAAGTGCTGGGATTACAGGCTTGAGCCACCGTGCCTGGCCTAATTTTTTATTTTTTATTGTTCATTATGTGATGGGTAAGTCAGGTTAAAATTTTGCTTGGCCATCTGTGGTCTACTTTATGTACTGAACTAGCTGGGTTAGCCTAATGCTAAAATGCTTTCCTGGAATGCTGAGAGGCCTGAACAGTGAAAAGTCTGTAGAGGTTTCTCACATTGAGTTTCATTCCTCTGTGAATGTGGGATTCCTTGATTTCTTTCTTTCTTTTTTTTTTTGTTTGAGACGGAGTCTCACTCTGTTGCCTAGGCTGGAGTGCAATGGCTTGATCTCGGCTCACTGTAACCTCTGCCTCCCAGGTTCAAGCGATTCTCCTACCTCAGCCTCCCAAGTGGCTGGAATTACAGGTGCCTGCCACCGTGCTCAGCTAATTTTTGTATTTTTAGTAGAGACGGGGTTTCACCATGTTGGTCAGGCTGGCCTCGAACTCCTGACCTTAGGTGATCCACCCGCCTCAACCTTCCAAAGTGCTGGGATTACAGGCATGAGCCACCGTGCCCAGCAGGAATTCCTTGATTTCTAAACTATTCCAGTTGGCCAAACAATGCATGTGCATTTGTTTATATTGGTCACAGAATCAAAAAATGTCAGAACTAGAAATCAGAGATAGTTCAGCCATCACTTTTGACAGATGGTAATGATTAATATTTGTAAATGACTTTGTAGTTTTACAGTGTACTTTTAAATGATTTTTTTTTTTTTTAGCCTCACTTGAAATAAAATTGTTTTGTCCCTTGTTACCCACCAAGTTAGAAAGATCTGTTAGAATCCAGGTCTTCGGTCTGCTGTCTTACTGTTACTGAGGTTGGTTTGTTTTTTTTAAATTATAGATGTGGGAAAACCGAAGCAGTGGCATAATCGTTGAAATTCAGAGCTGAAGTGTGGCCTCTTTGTGGTTCAGTCTCCAGCCCACATTGCAGTAGAGGAGCTGTGTCAGGAGAGGAGGCAGGTTGCTTGTTTTCAGAATTGTAGTTAACAACAACCATTGTTCTTTCCTCTTTCCCTACTCTTTATCAGTTCTGGAAATGTTTTTCTTAGACTATGTAGTTACTAGGGGTTTGCTTCTAAGAAACCTTTCTTTCTTTTTTTTTTTTTGGTGACAGTTTCAGGATGTTTTATACTTTTTGCCTGGGTTTGTCTTTGAAGGAAAAAAAAAGATTTGCATTTACTAACCTCAGATATCCCTCAGTGTAGCCTATAATTTGCATGTTTTGTAGTTGTAGTTTCGGGGCTGGCTGTGACTTCTGATTAGCCGTATTCTTGATAATAAGATGATGTGGAAAACACCTGAGAAATTTTAAGGATTTTTTTTTTTTTTTTTTTTTAAAGGCACAAACACAGAAGAGGAAATGGTTTAGAAATAATAATCAGGCCGGGTGCGATGGCTCAATACTGTAATCTCACCACTTTGGGAAGCTGAGGTAGGAGGATCCCTTGAGCCCAGGAGTTCGGGGGCAGCAGAGTGCAACACTGTCTCCACAAAAAAATTAAAAAATGAGGCCAGGCACCGTGGCTCATGCCTGTAATCCCAGCACTTTGGGAAGCCGAGGTGGGTGGATCACCTGAACACAGGAGTTCGAGAACAGTCTGGCTAACATGGTGAAACCCCATTTCTACTAAAAATACAAAAAAATTATCCGGGCATGGTGGCGGGCTCCTGTAATCCCAGCTACTTGGGAGGCTGAGGCAGGAGAATTGCTTGAACCCGGGAGGCGGAGGTTGCAGTGAGCCGAGATTGCGCCATTGCACTCCAGCTTGGGCAACAAGAGCGAAACTACATCTCAAAAAAATAGAATAAAATAAAATAAAAAAATGAGATCTGTGTGATGACATGTGCCTCAGCTCCAGAGGTTGAGTGGGAGGATCCTTTGAGCCTGGAAGGTCCAGGCTGCAATGAGTTGTGATTGAGCCACTGCATTCCAGCCTGGGCAGCATAGCTAGACCCTATCTCAAAAAGAAACAATAGAAGAAATAATTACAGGCCACAATTATAAGACAGTAAATGAATAAACCCGATTTATAACAAATTACATGCTTTTTCATCACAATACATTAGAATTACTATCCCGGAATGTTGGAGGACTTGGTTCTTTTTCTTTTTTCTTTTTTTTTTTTTTTTGAGACGGAGTCTCGCTCTGTTGCCCAGGCTGGAGTGCTGTGGCACTGTCTCAGCTCACTGCAAGCTCCACCTCCCGGGTTCATGCCATTCTCCTGCCTCAGCCTCCCGAGTAGCTGGGACTACAGGCACCCGCCACCGTGCCCGGCTAATTTTTTTGTATTTTTAGTAGAGATGGGGTTTCACCACGTTAGCCAGGATGGTCTTGATCTCCTGACCTTGTGATCCGCCTGCCTTGGCCTCCCAGAGTGCTGGAATTACAGGCGTGAGCCAACATGCCCAGCCAGGACTTGGTTCTTTTTTCAGGTGTATCATCTCTGATGCCTTTTTCATTCTTTCTTTTTGTAGTTTTAGAACAGTGACCCTCTGACAATGTTTTAGCCTAGTTATGAAGATAGCTACTAATTTTGGGATATATTGTTATATTGTTGAAGAAAACTAAATATTTTATTTTGGGTAAGTTAGGTGTGTAAACCAAAAGTAAAACCCTAAGTCCCTCAGCCAACTGAATGCTCCCCCACCCCCCACCCCCACTTGGCTAAGGGGACCCTAGAGAAACCTGAAAAACTAAATTCCAAGTCATGACTCAAGGGGAGGTTGGCCATCCCTCATTATATCCCTCTCTTTTGCCCAGGCTGGAATGCAGTGGCTCAATCAGCTCATTGCAGCCTAGACCTCCCAGATTCAAGCCATCCTCCTACTCAGCCTCTGGAGTAGCTGTGACCACAGGCACCTGCCACCACACCCGGCTCATTTTTTAATTTTTTGTAGAGATAGTGAGTGTGTCACTATGTTGCCCAGGCCGGTTTTGGACTCCTGGGCTCAAGGGATCCTCCTACCTCAGCTTCCCTCTCTCTTTTGAAGAGGGGTATAATGAGGCATGGCCAACCTCCCTTTAAGTCATGACCACCATTAATGTTAAAATGGAGATCATGAGACTGACAAAAGAGACTATTTGGCAATAAGATAACCAAATTCCAGCTGGGCGCTGTGGCTTATGCCTGGGCGCTGTGGCTTATCCCACACTTTGGGAGACTGAGGAAGGTGGATCACTTGAACCCAGGAGTTTCCAGATCAGCCTGGGCAACATGGTGAAACCCCGTCTTTACAAAAAAGACAAAAATTAGCCAAGTGAGGTGTCACCCACCTGTAGAACCAGGTACTCGAGAGGCCTGATGTGGGGAGGATTGCTTGAACCCAGGAGGCGGAGGTTGCAGTGAGATCATGTCACTGCACTCTAGCTTGGGCAACAGAGCAAGATCCTATCTCAAAAACAAAACAAAACCCAAAGATACCAAATTCCAACCTGAGTCTCATCTAGCATCACATGACACATAGCAGACCCTGAAAGAAATAAAAATATTTTACCCCAAAATGTATTTCTTTGAAGATGTTTTAAAATGGCCCTGCAAAGCTGTCTTTCGTGGGGGAAATTTGCATCTGTAGAGATGCAATTAATACAGACAGGGCTTTCCTAGATCTAGAAGATTATCTAAGAGTTGGACACCTTTTAAGGTCTGAAAAGAGACATTTACCATCTATACTCTTGGTTACCTGGAGGCTTCATCCAAAATTTGTAAACCAAAACCAAACGGTAACATGACCATCTCAGGCACATTTTCTCAGAACGTGTTGAGACTGTTCCCTGGGCCACGGTCATTCATATTGATTCAAAATAAATCTCTTTAAATATTTTACAGAGCTTGTTTTTTTTTTTCCTTCACTAGGTGTCTCTCTCCTTGTTTTTCCTAGAGTTTTTATTTGATAACAGCATTCTTTATTTTTTTCTTGATTTTAAATGCCATAGGTCATTATGAAAATGCAAACATTATAGAGCTGTATTATAAACTCCTTTGTCTCAGAATTGTTGTAGAACTAAACTGGAGTCTGCTTGCCCAGTGCAGTAGAACCAGTTATCTACACTGAGATTTGTAGTCATTGAAAGAAAGGCTTTTACTACAGGGTGCCAAGCAAGGAGGACTAGGCAGCAGAATGTTCAAATCCCAGCCTCCTTAATGGCTTGCAGGCAAGGGTTTTTAAAGGCATGGGTAAATTTCAGGAAAGCAGGAGCTGCAGGCAAAATTGTAAATCAATACTTGGAGGTTACACATTGATTTAGGCCTAAAAGGAAGGGCTATCTTGAAGTGGGGCTTACGGGTTGTAGGTAGATGCAAAGATTTTCTGATTTGCAGTTGGTTAATGAAGAAAAGCTTTGTTTAAAAATTTGGGGTCAGTAGAAAAATGTTAACTAGTTAGGGGGAGTAACTTTCTTTAAGCCCCTCCGGAAGAAACCTTAGAACCTTAGAAAGTTACGATGGTTAACTTTCAGTCTTTACTTCCCTTTTTTTTTTTTTTTGAGATGGAGTTTTGCTCTGTGGCCCAGACTGGAATACAGTGGTGCAATCTCGGCTCACTGTAACTTCCACCTCCTGGTTTCAAGTGATTCTCCTGTCTCAGGCTCCTGAGTAGCTGGGACTACAGGAGCGTGCCACCATGCCCGGCTAGTTTTTTGTATTTTTAGTAGAGATGGGGTTTCACCCTGTTAGCCAGGATGGTCTCGATCTCCTGACCTCATGATCTTCCTGCCTCGGCCTCCCAAAGTGCTGGGATTACAGGCATGAGCCACCCCACCTGGCCCTACAACCCTTTTATCTGAGGGCTATGTGTCCGGTGTGGAACCTCAGTGGGTGTCTGAATTTCTGAAAGGCAACTCAGGGATACATTTTAAGATGTTCTCCTTAGTTTGTGTGGGGAAAGCAAACATCTCTGTAACTGACTTCCTTGGCTATTGTTTTAGGCTGCTGTCTTGTTTAACAGGTTGCTTAGTCACTTCTAGGGCTAGCTAGGGCGCTGGAATTTTCCTTGAAGGAACTCACAATTTTCCTTTATTTCCTTGCTTGGGGTCTGCAGGCCCTAAAAAGGGGGTCCCTGCTCCATCTCAGAGTCAGGTAGGCAAATTTCTTAACTTTGGTAGAACACCATACTTTATGTAGTAGGTGCTTAATGAATATTTGTTGTATTAATTATGAAGAGAGATAGGTCGGGTGTGGTGGCTTACGCCTGTAATCTCAGCACTTTGCGAGGCTGAGGCAGGCGGATCACCTGAGGTCAGGAATTTGAGAACTGCCTGGCCAACATGGTAAAACCCTGTCTCTACTAAGAATGCAGAAATTAGCTGGGCGTGGTGGTGCACACCTGTATTCCCAGCTACTTGGGAGGCTGAGGCAGGAGAATCACTTGAACTTGGGAGGCGGAGGTTGCAGTAAGCCAGGATCGTACTACTGCACTTCAGCCTAGGGGACAGAGTGAGACTCCCTCTCAACAGTAAATAAATAAATAAATTAAATTAAATTAAAAATAGAGGCTGCCTATTCAGATTCTTTTTCCCCCGAGATAGAGTCTTGCTCTGTTGCCCAGGATGGAGTGCCGTGGTGCGATCTCAGCTCACTGCAACCTCTGCCTTCCGAGTTCAGGCAATTCTCCTGCCTCAGCCTCTCGAGTAGCTGGGATTACTGGCATGCACCACCATGCCCAGCTAATTTTAGTATTTTTAGTAGAGATGGGATTACAGGCGTGAGCCATGGTGCCTAGCCTGCCTATTCAGATTTTAAAATAATTCTGTGTAACCATTTTTTTTTTCTTTTTTTGAGATGGAGTCTCGCTTTGTTGCCCAGTCTGGAGTGCAGTGGCACAATATCAACTCACTGCAACCGCTGCCTCCCAGGTTCAAGTGATTCTCCCACCTCAGCCTCTCAAATAGCCTCTCAATACAGGCGCACTACCAAGCCTGGCTATACCATTTTTTTTTTCTGATATAGGTATAGTACTTAATTTTTGTAACTTAATAAGCCAAACTTCCACAACTTTCCTAAGTGCTGAGTAAGCAGATAATGTGGGGGCTTTATAGAAGAGAAGAATAGCAAGAACTGTGATTGTTTTTCCAAAATTCTCAAAAAGCCAAGGACCAGAGTCAGACCTAGAAATAAGATGCTAGTAGGGCCGGGTGCGGTGACTCACGCCTGTAATCTCAGCATTTTGGGAGGTTGAGGTGGGCAGATCACCTGAGGTCAGGAGTTTGAGGACAGCCTGGGCAACATGGTGAAATCCAGTCTCTACCAAAAATACAAAAATTAGCTGGACGTGGTGAAGTGCGCCTGTAATCCCAACTACTCGGGAGATGAGGCAGGAGAATCGCTTGAACCTGGGAGGCAGAGGTTGCAGTGAGCTGAGATTGTGCCACTGCACTCCAGCCTGGGTGACAGATTCCATCTCAAAAAAAAAAAAAAGGTAGTGGGAGAAGCATTTTGTATTGTACTCATTATTTTATGATTTACATATTAAATTGTGTAATAGTGCAGATTAACCTGTATTTTTATTTATTATTATTATTATTTTTTGAGACAAGACTTTTGCTCTCGCTGTCCTGGCTGGTGTGCAATGGCTTGATCTCGGCTCACTGCAACCTCTGCCTCCCGGGTTCAAGCGATTCTCCTGCCTCAGCCTCCCAAGTAGCTGGGATTACAGGCATGTGCTACCACTCCTGGCTAATTTTGTATTTTTAGTAGAGATGAGGTTTGACCATGTTGGTCAGGCTGGTCTGGGATTCCTGACCTCAAGTGATTTCGCCCGTCTCACCCTCACAAAGTGCTGGGATTACAGGCATGAGCCATTGCTCTTGGCTAATCTGTATATTTAAAAATGAATTTAGTTTTAATTTATTCAACCAGTTTTGTTGGCTCAGGATCACAACCTCTTGTTGGGAAAAATATCCTTTGGAAATTATCTTAGTGCTGCCATAACAGAATACCACAGACTGGGTAATTTAAAAAGAACAGAAGTTTATTTCCTGCCAGGCACGGTGGCTCACGCCTGTAATCCCAACACTTTGGGAGGCCGAGGCAGGCAGATCACCTGAGGTCACCAGTTCAAGGCCAGCCTTGCTAACAGGGTGAAACCCTGTCTCCACTAAAAATACAAAAATTAGCTGGGTGTGGGGGTGGGCTCCTGTAATCCCAGTTACTCAGGAGGCTGAGGCAGGAGAATTGCTTGAACCTGGGAGGCGGAAATTGCTGTGAGCTGAGATCACACCATTGCACTCCAGCCTGGGCGACAAAAAAAAAAAAAAAAAGCCGAGCCGTGTGGTGGCTCACGGCTATAATCCAAACACTTTGGGAGGCCGAGGTGGGCAGATCACTTGAGGTAGGGAGTTCGAGACCAGCCTGACCAATATGGAGAAACCCCATCTCCACTAAAAATACAAAATTGACTGGGCATGGTGACACATGTCTGTAATCTCAGCTACTTGGGAGGCTGACGCAGGAGAATTGCATGAACCTGGGAGGCGGAGGTTGCTGTGAGCGGTGATCACACCATTGCACTCCAGCCTGGGCAACAAGAGTGAAACTCTGTCTCAAAAAAAAAAAAAACCAGAAATTTGTTTCTCACAGTTCTCTGAGCTGTGATGTCCAAGATCAAGGCGCTGGCATTTGCTGTAGTGAGGGCCTTTTGGCTGTGTTTTCATATGGGAGAAGGAAGAAGGACAAGCTATCCCAACACAAAGTGAGGCCTCTTTTATTATTATTATTATTATTATTACTATTATTATTATTATTATTTTTTTTGAGTCGGAGTCTTGCTCTGTCGCCCAGGCAGGAGTGCAATGGCGCGATCTCAGCCCACTGCAACCTCTGCCTCCTGGGTTCAAGCGATTCTCCTGCCTCAGCCTCCGAGTAGCTGAGATTATAGGCCTGTGCTACCATGCCCGGCTAATTTTTGTATTTTTGGTGGAGACAAGGTTTCACCATGTTGGCCAGTCTGGTCTTGGACTGCTGACTTCAGGTGATCCTCCCGCCTTGGCCTCCCAAAGTGCTGGGATTACAGGTGTGAGCCACTGCATTTTTTTTTTTTTTTTTTTTTTTTGTGACGGAGTCTCGCTCTGTCGCCAGGCTCAGGTACAGTGGCACTATCTCAACTCTGCAGCCTCCACCTCCTGGGTTAAAGTGATTCTCCTGCCTCAGCCTCCTGAGTAGCTGGAACTCTAGGTGCATGCCACCATGCCCAGCTAATTTTTTTGTATTTTTAGTAGAGACAGGATTTCACCATGTTGGCCAAGATGGTCTTGGTCTTGGTCTTCTGACCTCGTGATTCACCCACCTCAGCCTCCCAAAGTGCTGGGATTACAGGCATGAGGGTCTTAGAGCCAAGCATGGTGGCTCATGCTTGTAATCCCAGCACTTTCGGAGGCCAGGGAGGGTGGATCGCTTGAGCCCAGGAGTTCAAGACCAGCCCGGGCAAAATGGCAGAACTCTGTTTCTACCAATAAAGATACAAAAATTAGCTGAGCTGGGTTGCTTGTGCCTGTAGTCCCAGATCCTCAGGAGGCTGAGGTGGGAGGATTGCTTGAGCCCAGGAAGTGGGGTTGCAGTGAGCCGAGATAGCAATACTGCACTCTAGCCTGGGTGACAGAGCGAGACCCTATCTCCAAAAATAAAAATAAATAAATAAATAAATAATTAAATAAAATAGGCTGAGCACGGTGGCTAACGCCTGTAATCCTAGCACTTTGGGAGGCCGAGGCGGGCGGGGGAGGTCGGGAGTTCGAGACCAGCCTGACCAACAGGGAGAAACCCCGTGTCTAGTAAAAATAGAAAATTAGCTGGGCATGGTGGCATATGCCTGTAATCCCAGCTACTTGGGTGACTGAGGCAGGAGAATCACTTGAACCCGGGAGGTGGAGGTTTCGGTGAACTGAGATCGCGCCATTGTGCTCCAACTTGGGCAATAAGAGTGAAACTCCATCTCAAAAAAATAAATAAAATTAAAAAATAAAAGGGCCTTAATCCCATTAACAAGGGAGCAGCTTTCATGGCCTAATCACCTGTTAAAGGCCTCACCTCTTCATACTATCACATTGGTAACACCTGAATTTTGGAAAGGACACATTTAAACCACAGCAGAAATATAACAAAAATTTAGGAGTATCATCTGCTAAACCGACATCCAGTTTTGCTGAACTCTGAGGTTCTGTATGTCCAAATACACTTGACTCTTGAACCAAGTTGGGGGTTAGGGGGCACTAATTCTCCGTGTAGCGGAAAATCCACATATAACTTTTGACTCTCTGAAAATTTACTAATAGCCTACTGCTGACCGGAAGCCTTACCAATAACATAAATAGTTAAGTAACACATATTTTGTATGTAAAATGTATTATATACTGTATTCTCACAATAAAGTAAGCTAGAGAAAACATTATTAATAAAATCATAAGGGAAATAAAATATTATTTTTTTTGTGTGTGTGAGATGGAGTCTTATTCTGTCGCCCAGGCTGGAGTGCAGTGGTACGATCTTGGCTCACTGCAACCTCTGCCTCTTGGGTTCAAGCGATTCTCCTGCCTCAGCCTCCCAAGTAGCTGGGACTACAGGTGCCCACCACCACGCCTGGCTAATTTTTGTATTTTTAGTACAGACAGGGTTTCACCATATTGGCCAGGCTGGTGTCGAACTCCTGACCTTGTAATCCACCTGCCTTGGCTCCCAACATGCTGGGATTGCAGGTGTGAGCCCCCATGCCTGACCAGGAAATAAAATATATTTGTCCTTCATGAAGTGGAAGTGGATCATCAAAAAGGTCTTTATGCTCATCATCTTCACACTGAGTAGGCTGAAGAGGAAGAGGAGGAGTTGGTCTTACTGTCTTGGAGTGGCAAAGGTAGAAGAAAATCTATGTATAAGTGGACCCACACAGTTGAAACCCATATTGTTCCAGGGTCAACCGTAGTGTTTACATCCTTTCTTTGTTAAATATTTAATCTAAGATCTCCCCACCCATTGTCTCACAACATCTGTGTGAAGCACATTCTTTCTCCTGTGTATGGAAACTAGTACATTTTGAATTTTATCTACTAGAAGAATGTTTAGTGTTTGGTGGAGGATTGTCAGTCTGCCCGTCTAGCACTGTTGACTGCTTAGCTCAGTTGGTTATGAGTGTGGTGTATTTAAGGAGGCCAAAGTCATTGAGTTAGTCTCCAGAAGAGCAGATATTCCAGTTAGCCTTATTCGACTCAGTTTTTTTTTTCTGAGACGGAGTCTCACTGTGTCGCCCAGGCTGGAGTGCAGTGGCGTGATCTCAGCTCACTGCAACTTCTGCCTCCTGGGCTCAAGTGATCTTCCTGCCTCAGCCTCCCGAGTAACTGGGATTACAGGTGAGTGCCCCACGCCTGGCTAATTTTTGTGTTTTTAGTAGAGACGGGTTTCACCATGTTGACCAGGCTGGTCTCGAACTCCTGACCTTGTTATCCACCTGCCTTGGCCTCCAAAAGTGCTGGGATTACAGGCGTGAGCCACCACGCCTGGCCTCGACCTCCTTTTATGCTAACCTCAGCTGACCATCCTGCTCACTAGTATATTGTGGGTCATAGGGAGCCAAAAAACATGAGGCTGGTAACATTCCATCCCTGTTATTCATAGATGATATTTAAGTTAATGGCTATTTTTTTATTGAATACATTTAAATGCCAGGTATTAGATGGCATTATCCCCATGTTGCAGATTAGGAAGCTAAAGTGCAGAGAATTTGAATAACATGCCCGAGACCATAAAGCAAGAATTGGAAGCCTGTTCTCCCTGTCTCTAAAGTCTTCTACCTTTGTGTTATTGAAAGACCAACTTAGTGATGGGGCCTTGTTTGCAAAGATGTGTCAGTGAGACAGTCACTGTCTTTGAGGGGCTCATAGTCTTCTGAGGGGTTAGGCATGTAAGCCAATAACGACAATGCACTGTGATAACTGATATAATGAAGGTATGTTTGTAATTGAGAGTGTCTTGCAATCGGTGATTGTCTAGAAGATCTCAAAATTAGTTTGCTCTGTTTGTTTTTCATTCCCTCCTTCAGCTCTTATTTACTGAGTTTCTGTTATTTGCTAGTCACTATTTTAGGTACTTAAGACACATCAATGAGTGAAAACTGCCTTTGTGAAGCTTTAGTTTTAGTGGAAGGAGACATTGAAAAATAAACATAATGAATCAGTAATTTCCATAGTATATTAGGAAGTAAGTGCCATGGAAACAGTAAACAGGGTTAATGGGATCAGGAATGTAAGAGCAGGGTGGAGACAGATGTTGTACTTTTCTTTCTTTCTTTTCTTTTTTTTTGAGAGAAGTTTCGCTCTTGTTGACCAGGCTGGAGTGCAATGGTACAATCTCTGTTCACCGCAACCTCCACCTCCCAGATTCAAGCGATTCTCCTGCCTCAGACTCCCAAGTAGCTGGGATTACAGGCATGCGCCACCATGCCCGGCTAATTTTGTATTTTTAGTAGAGATGGGGTTTCTCCATGTTGATCAGGCTGGTCTTGAACTCCCGACCTCAGGTGATCTGCCCGCCTTGGCCTCCCAAAGTGCTGGGAGGTAACCGCGCCCAGCTGATGTTGTACTTTTATTAGGATGGTCGGGGTATACCTCACTGAGAGGGTGACAATTTGAGGAAAAATTCTAAGGAGTCAAAGGAGTGAGCCATATGTATATGTGGAGAAACGTATTTCAGGCAGAGAGAAGAGCCTGTGCAGGGGCATTAAGCTAGGAGTATACTTGATGTATTAGAACTGTTTACAGTGTTACTGAGGTTGGAGGTATTAAGTGAGGGGACACGTGGTAGGAAGATGAGATTAGAGAGACAAGGAAAGGGAGTGTGGGGGAAAGATGTAGGGCTTTATAGGCTCGTGGTTCTCATTGTCTGGTCTCTGGACCTGTAGTATCAGCATCACCAGAGAACTTCTTAGAAATGTACATTTTAGCCCCACCCTTTACCCGCTGAATCACAAACTCTGGGGGTGGGGCATAGAAACCTGTATTTTAACAAGCCACTGCCCTGATGCATACTAAGGTTTGAGAACCACACTTTTGGCTACTGTAAGAGCTTTAATGTTATGCACCTACATGGCTGCAAATTCTTAGGACTGATGTAGGTTTAAGTTCAGTACCTGAATGACTGTAGAGCTTTGGCTTTAGAGTCTTTCAGTTCTGGTTTCAAATTATGGCTTCCTCACTTTCTAGTTGTGAGGCCTTGGATCAGCTTGTGGGGATTACATGAGGGGAAAAATACACAAACATCACACACACAGACAGAGTTACTAGGGCAGATGAGTCCCTGTCAAGACAACTATTCACATGAAAGAACTTCCAAATTTTGGACTGCTTAAATTTATAGGTTGAATTTAACTGGTTGTTAATTCAACAACCAGTTGAATGGTTGTTAACATATCTCATACCACATCTATCAGCCACATATTTTGTTTCTACTTGAGATTTTGTGATCCTGTCATGGGTAGTTGCCTGTCAGGAATAACTCAACACCTATGACCCTTATCAGGGTCTGTGTTGAGTGCTGGAGAAGAGAAGGGCAGGCACACTGTGAAACAAGGTAGGAAAGGATCAGTTCTTCAGTTCTTTTTTTTTTCTGAGAGAGGGTCTCTGTTGCTCAGGCTGGAGTACGGTGGCACTATCTCAGCTCACTGCAAACTCTGCCTCTAGGGCTCAAGTGATCCTCCCACCTCATTGTCCTGAGTAGCTGGGACTACAGGCAGGTGCCACCACGCCTGGATAATTGTTGTCTTTTTTCTAGAGATGGGTTTTCGCCACGTTGCCCAGGCTGGTCTTGAACTCCTGGACTCAAGTAATTTGCCCGCTTTGGCCTCCCAAAGTGTTGGGATTATAGGCGAGTGCCCTGCGCCCAGTCAGGATCAGTTTTTGTTTGTTTGTTTGTTTGTTTTTGAGACAGAGTTTTCACTCTTGTTGCCCAGGCTGGAGTGCAATGGCGCAATCTCTGCTCACTGCAACCTCCGCCTCCCAGGTTCAATCGATTCTCCTCAGCCTCACGAGTACCTGGGATTACAGGCGCTTGCCACCACACCCGGTTAATTTTTGTATTTTTAGTAGAGACGGAATTTCACCATGTTGGCCGGGCTGGTCTCAAACTCCTGACCAGCCTTGACCTCCCAAAATGGTGGGCTTATAGACATGAGCCACCACACCCGGCCTAGGATCAGTTCTTTAAAAGGAACAGATGATGTTGTGTTGTTGGGGTTCAACAGAGGGAAAGAGTACTGTTATCTAGCTTTGTAGTTTGTGTCTTGGAAAATTTACTATAGAGGGCATAGCTCTGGGTGTGACCCTGAACAAAAACATAATCTCTCTGATTTATTCATTGATTAATTTAATACTCACTTAATATATGCAAAAATACCCAAGGGGCTATACATAAATTATAGAATCTGAGGGTTGAAAGAGAGGGACACAACTAGAAAGTGAGGGAACCAAGAGTTTGAACTCTTGGGGTAGGAAAGAAACATGAAGGTCATCCATATAAGGAATGGTATTTTTCTCTCTTTAAAAATAAAATGTTGGCCAGGCATGGTAGCACATGCCTGTAATCCAGTACTTTGGGAGGCAGAGGCAGGAGGATGGCTTGAGCCCAGGAATTCGAGACCAGCCTGGGCAACATAGCAAGACCTCGTCTCTACAAAAAAATAAAAAGCTGAATGTAGTGGTGCATGCCTGTAGTCTCAGCTACTTGGGAGGCAGAGGCAGGAGGATTGCTTGTCTGAGGGATTGAGGCTGCAGTGAGCTATGATGACACCACTGTACTACAGCCTGGGCAGCTGAGCAAGACCCTGTCTCAAAAAAAAAAATGTTGAGCCAGGTGTGGTGGTATGCACTTGTAGTCCCAGCTACTTCGGAGGCTGAGGCAGGAAGATTGCTTGAGCCCATGAATTTGAGTCCAGCTTGGGCAACATTGTGAGGCTCCTGTCTCTTAAATAAATAAATAAAATGTTGAGTTTTAAAATACAGTTTCTAATAGGAAACTTAGAAATTGTAGAAGGATGTAGGCCGGGCGTAGTGGTTCCCGCCTATAATCCCAGCACTTTGGAAGGCCAAGGTGGGCAGATCACCTGAGGTCAGGAGTGCAAGACCAGCCTGGCCAACATGGTGAAACCTGGTCTCTCCTAAAAATACAAAAATTAGCTGGGTGTGGTGGCATGCATTTATAATCCCAGCTACTCAGGAGGCTGAGGCAGGAGGATCGCCTGACCCCGGGAGGCCGAAGTTGCAATGAGCCGAGATCGAGCCACTGCACTCCATCCTGGGCAACAAGAGAGAAAATTCGGTGTCAAAAAAAAAAAAAAGAAATTATAGAAGGATGTGGAAATAATTCACTCATTATTCCTTTATCTGGAATTAAGCTTTATAAGCACGTTGATGTCTTTATGTAGTTCCTTTCAGTTAAAAAATATTTTTGAGCCAGGCACGGTGGCTCACGCCTGTAATCTCAGCACTTTGGGAGGCCGAGGCGGGCTGATTACAAGGTCAGGAGATCGAGACCATCCTGGCTAACACGGTGAAACCCCGTCTCTACTAAAAACATAAAAAATTAGCCAGGCGTGGTGGCGGGCGCCTGTAGTCCCAGCAACTTGGGAAGCTGATGCAGGAGAATGGTGTGAACCCGGGAGGCGGAGGTTGCAGTGAGCTGAGATGGTGCCACTGCACTCCAGCCTGGGTGACAGAGTGAGACTCCATCTCAAAAACAAAAAAAAGTAATTTAAAGACAGTAAAGTGCACAAATTCTAAGTAAGTATATAGCTTCATATATATATATATATATATATATATGCATTTAATCATCACCCGGATCAGTTCTTTCTAGATTTTACTATGTGTGGGTGTATGTGTATATATTTTAACAGAGTGATAATGTGTAATGTAAAATTTTGTTTTGACTTTTTTCACTTGATGTTCTATCATGAGTATTTCTTGATACTGTATCATGAGTATGCTCCTGAAATTCCACTGATCTTAGTTAAGAGTTATTTAATTATAAGGAGCAGATACCCACTCAAAAAACCTACTCAAGTTGAATTGATATCAAATTAACATGTTGTATATGAGATAACAGAGAACATCTTAAAAGATGATCCCACATCAAAACAAAGATCTTTCTGGTGGACCCATGGAGTATTTAAAATTTTTCTTTTTTCAAATATCCAGGTACACTTATTTTTACACACTTGTAGGGGTTTTTCTGGAGCATTAATTGCTAAAACTGGACTTTGTTGAATCCAAGAAATGTACCTTTTTTTTTAAAATGGAGCCTCGCTCTGTTGCCCAGGCTGAAATGCAGTGGTGTAATCTCGGCTCACTGCAACCTCCGCTTCCCAGGTTCAAGTTGATTCTCCTGCCTCAGCCTCCCTAGTAGCTGGGGCTACAAGTGCTTGCCACCATGCCTGGCTAATTTTTGTATTTTGAGTAGAGACAGGGTTTCAACAAGTTGGTCAGGCTAGTCTCAAACTCTTGACCTCAGGTGATCTGTCTGCCTTGGCCTCCCAAAGTGCTGGGATTATAAGCATGTGCCAAGAAATGTACATTTTAAATTTTAATAGATATTGCTAAATTGCTTTCCTTAAAAATTGTGCCAATTTATATGTCTACTGGTAATGCTTGACATTCCAGTTTCTTTATACCTGTAATAAAATGTTAACTGCTTTTCTGAAACATTTCCAGTCTACTAGGAAGAACATATCTTCTTTTTTTTTTGAGATGGAGTTTCACTCTTATTGCCCAGGCTGGAGTGCAATGGTACAGTCTTGCCTCACTGCACCCTCCGCCTCCTGGGTTCAAGAGATTCTCCTGCCTCAGCCTCCGAAGTTGCTGGGATTACAGGTATGTGCCACCACACCCCTAGATAATCTTTTGTATTTTTAGTAGAGATGGGGTTTTACCATGTTGGTCAGGCTAGTCTCGAACTCCCAACCTCAGGTGATCTCCCCGCCTCGGCCTCCCAAAGTGTTGGGATTATAGGCGTGAGCCACCGCGCCGGCCCGAACATATCTCTTTTTAATCTGAATTTAATTATTAGGCTGAACATCTTTTCATATAGTTCATATACATTTGTTTATTCTATGAATCGTCTGTTCAGGCCTTTTGTCCATATTTCTATTGTGGTGGTTATCTTTTTTTCTGATTGATTTGTGGAAATTCTTTTTCTGTTACAAATATTTTGTCTTATGTGTTCTAAATATATTTCTATGTATTAAAAACAGGTTGTCAGGAAATATATCAAAACTTCAAACATAGTCACAATGAAATAATACATACACATAATATATATTTATAAAATTGGGATCATCAGAGAAATACAATTTTGTATCCTTTGCATGCCTTCTTTCCCTCCGTTCCCTCCCCTCCCCTCCCCTCCCCTCTCCTCCCCTCCCCTCCCCTCTCCTCCCCTCTCCTTCCCTCCCCTCCCCTCCCCTCCTCTCCCTGTCCTTCCCTTTCCTTCCCTTCCCTTCCCTTCCCTTCTGTTCCCTTCCCTTCGCCTCCCTTCCCCTCCTTCCTTCTTTCCTTTTCTCTCTCTCTCTCTTTCTTTTTCTTCTTTTTATTTTTCTTTTTTTCAAGACAGAGGTCTTGCTTTGTTGCCCAGGCTGGTCTCAAACTCCTGGGCTCAAGCAATCTTCTTGCCTTAGCCTCCCTAGTATCCAAGATTACAGGGGTGTGCCCAATGCCTAGCTTGTATCTTCCATTTTTAATTTACTATTTAAAAATACTAAATATTTATTTTTCTTTCTTTCTTTCTTTTTTTGAGGTGGTGTTTCGCTCTTGTCACCCAGGCAGGAGTGCAGTGGCGCAATTTTGGCTCACTGCAACCTCTGCCTCCTGGGTTTGAGCAATTCTCCTGCCTCAGCTTCCTGAGTAGCTGCGATTACAGGCGCCCGCCACCATGCCCAGCTAATTGTTGCATTTTCAGTAGAGACAGGGTTTCACCATATTGGCCAGGCTGATCTCGAACTCCTGACCTCAAGTGATCCGCCTTCCTTGGCCTCCCAAAGTGCTGGGATTACAGGCATGAGCCACTGCACCCAGCCAACTTTATTTGTTTGTTTGTTTGTTTTTTTTGAGATAAGGTCTTGCTCTGTTGCCCAGGCTGGAGTGCAGTGGTGCAAACGTGGCTCACTGCAACCTCGACCTCCTGGGCTCATGTGATCCTCTTGCCTCAGCCTGCTGTATAGCTGGGACTACCTGGCTAATTTTTAAATTTTTTGTAGAGATGGATTCTTGCCTTGTTGCTTAGGCTGGTCTTGAACTCCTGGTCTCAAGCAGTCCTCCTGCCTTGTCCTCCCAAAGTGCTGAGATTACAGGTATGAGCCACTGCACCCAGCCTGTTTAAAAATGTGTAATTTAGTGGTGTTTAGTATATTTATGGTTTTGTGTAGCCATCATCATCATGTAGTTTCAGAACATTTTCATCTCCTCAAAAGGAAATGCTGCACTCATTAAACAGTTACTTCTCATTTCCTTGTCTCTCAAGCCTGTGGCAACTAGTAGTCTGCTTTCTGTCTCTGAATTTACCTATTCTGGATATTTCATGTAAGTGGAATCATACAACATGTGGCCTTTTGTGTTTGGTTTTTGTGTCTGGCTTCTTTCAGGTAGCATGATTTTTTTTTTTTTTTTTGAGACGGAGTCTCGCTGTGTCGCCCAGGCTGGAGTGCAGAGGCACGATCTCGGCTGACTGCAACCTCCATCTCCTGGGTTCAAGCAATTCTCCTACCTTAGCCTCCTGAGTAGCCGGGATTACAGGTGCCTGCCACCATGCCCAGCTAATTTTGGTATTTTTAGTAGAGACAGGGTTTCACCATGTTGGCCAGGCTGGTCCCGAACTTTTGACCTCAGGTGATCCGCCCATCTTGGCCTCCCAAAGTGCTGGGATTACAGGCGTGAGCCACTGTGCCCAGCCTAGCAGGATGTTTTTAAGGTTCATCCATGTTGTAGCATGTGTCAATACCTTATTTCTTTTTGTGGCTGAATAATATTCTATTATTGGAATATTCATATGGTATGAATAATACATACCATATTTTGTTCCTTCATCTGTTGATGGACATTTTGGTTGTTTCCACTTTTTGCCTATTGTGAATAGTGCTGCTATGAACATTTGTGTACAAATTTCTGTTTGAGCACCTGTTTATGTATATATTCAAGAGTGTAATCAATGGTTCATATAGTAACTCTGTGTTTAACCCTTTAAGACACTGCCAAAACGTCTTCACAGCAGTGCACCATTTTACATTCTCACTAGCAATGTATCAGGTTTGCCGAGACCAGCTCGGTCAGGGAGACCCTAACCTAGCGGTGCTAGAGGAATAAAAGACACACAGACACAGAAATATAGAGGTGTGGAGTGGGAAATCAGGGGTCTCACGGCTTTCAGAGCTTAGAGCCTCAAACAGAGATTTACCTACGCATTTATTAACAGCAAGCCAGTGATAAGCATTGTTTCTATAGATTATAGATTAACTAACAGTATTCCTTATGGGAAATAAAGGGATGGGCCGAAATGAAGGGATGACTTTGGCTAGTTGCCTACAGCAGGAGCATGTCCTTAAGGCACAGATTGCTCATGCTATTGTTTGTGGTTTAAGAACGGAAGTGGTTTTCTGCCCTGGGTGGGCCAGGTGTTCCTTACTTTCATTCTGGTAAACCCACAACCTTCAGCGTGGGCGTCATGGCCATCACGAACATGTCACAGTGCTGCAGAAATTTTGTTTATGGCCAGATTTTTGGGGGCCTGTTTCCAACAAGGTTTCCACTTTCTCCATATCCTCGTTAATACTTGATTTTCATTTTTTGCTGTCATTGTGTTTTAATCTGTATTTTGTTGACTACTACTCAAGTAGATAGAAAAAAAATTACTCATTCTTTGTACTGATATTGTGAATTGTCTGTATGCTGGTTATAATATCTCTTTTTGCTATTTTTTTGGGGGAGGAATCAGTGGGAAAGATTGAGGTTGGGGTGCTTTTGAATCTTTTGCTTAGGAAAACTGGTAAGTTTGCTACAGAATTGGGGTGAATAAAGGAATGTGGTTTGGAGGGTGTATTAGTTTATATTAGTTGCCTTATTATTATTTTTTTGAGATGGAGTCTTGCTGTGTTGCCCAGGCTGGGGTGCAGTGGCATAATCATGGCTCACTGCAACATCTGCCTCCTGGATTCAAGCCGTTCTCCTGCCTCAGCCTCCCAAGTAGCTGGGACTACAGGCATGTGCTACCATGCCCAGCTAATTTTTGTATTTTTGGTAGAGACGAGGTTTCACAATGTTGACCAGGCTGGTCTCGAACTCCTGACCTTAAGTGATCTGCCCACCTTGGCCTCCCAAAGTGCTGGGATTACAGACCTGAGCCACTGTGCCTAGCCTATATTAGTTTACTATGGCTGTGGCAACAAATTACCATAAACTGGGTGGCCTTAAACAACAATAATTTATTTTCTCACAGGTTTGGAGGACAGAAGTCCAAAATCAAGGTGTCAGCAGGGCACAGCCCCTCAGAGGCTCTTGGGGAGAATAATTCCTTGAGCTTCTGGTGACTGTTGGCATTATGCTTTGGTTTCTGACCACACCACTCTAATCTCTGCCTCTGTCTTCTCATGGCCTTCACCTTCGTGTGTATCTTTTCCTCTGTGTCTATTATTTTAGGGATACTTGTCATGATATTTTGGATACACTCAACTACTCCAGGATGATCTCATCTCAGTATTTTTTATTACATCTGTAAGATCCTTTTTCCAAATAAGATAACATTCATAGCTTCTGGAGATTAGGATGTGGACATACCTTTTTTGGGGCCACCATTCAACCCACTCCAGAAGTTCTAAAGGGTAGGTCTTGAATTTTTTTTCTTTTTCTTTTTTTTTTTTTTTTTTTTGAGACAGAGTCTTGCTCTGTCGCCCAGGCTAGGATGTGGACATACCTTTTTTGGGGCCACCATTCAACCCACTCCAGAGGTTCTAAAGGGTAGGTCTTGAATTTTTTTTCTTTTTCTTTTTTTTTTTTTTTTTTTTGAGACAGAGTCTTGCTCTGTCGCCCAGGCTAGAGTGCAATGGCACGATCTTGGCTCACTCCAACCTCTGCCTCCTGGGTTCAAACGATTCTCCTGCCTCAGCCTCCTGAGTAGCTGGGATTACAGGTGCCCGCCACCATGCCAAATTACTTTTTGTAGTGTTAGTAGAGACGAGGTTTCACCATGTTGGCCAGGCTGGTCTCGAACTCCTGACCTCGTGATCCGCTCACCTCGGCTTTCCGAAGTGTTGGGATTATAGACGTGAGCCACTGCAACCAGCCTTCTTGAATTTCTTAGGGTGTGAGCAAGAAGCAGTCTACTTCAGTCACTATTTGCCTTCCTACTCACCACAGGTAACCAGTATTTTGACTTCTAACAGCATAGTTTTTCATTTCTTTGTACTTTATATAAATGTAATTATATACTGTGAACTCTTGTGTCTGGATTCTTTTGTACAATATGTTTGAGAGATTCATTCATATTGTGTGTACTTTTAGGTTGGTCATTCTCGCTGCTATAGAGTTTGCCATTCTGTGACTTTACCACACCTTATCTGTTAATTCTGCGGTTGATAGGCACATGGGTAGTTTGTAGTTTTTGAGTATTACAATAGTGACATGTTATGAACATTCCTGTATGTGCCTTTTCGTGAACATGGCTTCTGGTCTGTTGGGTCTATGCTCAGGAGTGGAATTGCTGGGTCATAGGTGTACATATGTTCAACTTTAGTAGGTGCTGCCAGACAGTTTTCCATAGTGGTTGTACCAGTTTACATTCCCACTTGCAGTGCATGAGAGTGTAGGTTACTCCCTATCCTTACCAACTTTTGGCATTTTCTTTTCATTTTACCTATTCTGGTGGTTATATAATATTATTGTTATTTAAATTTGAATTTTCCGGATGACTAATGAAGTTGAGCACCTCTCAAAAGTTTGTTAGGCATTTATATGTCTTTTTTGAAGTATCTGTTCAGGGCTTTTGCTATTTTTCTTTGAGTGATCTTTTTTTCTTTATTGATTAAATGCAATTCTTTGTATGTTCTAGATATGAGTCTTTTGTTCATTTCTCATATATATATATGATGCAAATATATTCTTGTAATCTGTGCGTTTCCTTTTCATTCTTTTAATGGTGACTTTCAAGAAACAAAAGTTTTAAGTTGTAATGTACAATTTATATGTTTTCTCTTAATGTTTAGTGCATTTTATATCTTTGTTATTGCAGGATCATGAAGATATTCTGTGTTTTCTTCTAAAGGCTTTTTTGTTTTACCTTTCATATTTAAATCTACAATCCTAGGGCAAATTTTCTTAAACACTCTGCTGTTAACACTACTGTGTACTGCCTGAAAAAAAAGCTTCCCCATTTTTTTTTCTTGGCCATTTTTCAGCATTCTGCAAGTGAAAGAGAAACATTACCATTGCTCTCACAGCTGGGCCTGAAGTACAACAAGGCTTTGATTTGACCAATACAGTGCTTTTAATGCACATTTGATAAAACAAATACTAGTCTTTGTGCTTTGATATAGTACCAGTTGGTAAAATTTTAGTGGTTAGGAAACTCTGTTAAAAAAAAAAAAAAAAGAATTTATTACTATAAAAGTTCTTAAAGGTAAAGGAAATTTTCTCTTATGTTACTGAGGGTAAACTAACAGGAAGCTCCCAGAGTCTTTTTTTTTTTTGAGATGGAGTTTCGCTCTTGTTGCCCAGGCTGGAATGCAATGGCATGATCTTGGCTCACTGCAACCTCTGCCTCCCAGGTTCAAGTGATTGTCCTGCCTCAGTCTCCTGAGTAGCTGAGATTACAGACATGCGCCACCACGCTCTGCTCATTTTGTGTTTTTAGTAGAGATGGGATTTCTCTATGTTGGTCAGGCTGGTCTCAAACTCCCGACCTCAGGTGATCCACCTGCCTCTGCCTCCCAAAGTGCTGGGGTTACATGCATGAGCCACCGCACCCAGCCTGGCTCCCAGAGTCTTAAATCTGCTTATGTGCTATGGGGAAGAAGAGGCTGCTGGGTGGTCCCTTATAAGTTGTGGTTTGAAATCTGAATTTGCGGACATGTCGGTGTTCTTAGTATAGCCACGTTTGCTGCTGTGGGCTTTGCTGTGGTATACATTCTGTGAAACAGATGTGTGTTGCCACTTTAGTGCAGTAGAGGTCTGCTTCTTAGGAAACATTTGGTAACTTCTAGCACATTTGTGTGTCCTATTTTCATGGCTAAAGATTTTGAGATGACTCTTGCTTATATGACAGACCTTTTGGAAAGAAAGGAGCTAATATTTGTTGAGTACCTCTTATGCTCCATATAAATATGTCCCATATGCTTTACATATGTTAACTCATTCATTCCTCTCAATAGGCTGATGAGGTAGGTAGTTTTTTGTTTTGGTTTGTTTTGGTTTTTTTGACACAGGGTCTTGCTCGTCACTCAGGCTAGAGTGCACGCTAACTGCTCACTGCAGCCTAGACCTCCAGGCTTAAGTGATCTTCCCCTCTTAGCCTCCCTAGCGGCTGGGACTACAAGTGTGTGCCACTATGCCTAATTTTTGTATTTCTTTGTAGAGACGGGTCTCCCTATGTTGTCTGGGCTGGTCGTGAACTCCTAGGCTCAGGTGATCCGCCTTGGCCTCCCAAAATTCTGGGATTACAGATGTGAGCCACTGTGCCTGGCGCAGGTATTGTTATCCTCATGTTATAGATGAGGAAATTGAGATTTATAGAAAAGATACCCTTAGTGTTTCTACAGTAAGGGCAGAAAGGTGTGATACCTTTCCTCACCCATCATAGGTTCAACGGCTGACACTCCTGCAACTAAAAACAAATTAACAAGAAGAAAGCATAAGAGGCTGGGTGTGGCTCACACCTGTAATCCCAGCTCTTTGGGAGGCTGAGCTGGGAGGATTGCTTAAGCCCAGGAGTTTGAGACCAGTCTGGGCAACCCGGTGAGAACCCGTCTGCAAAAAATTTTAAAAATTAGCCTGGCGTGGTGGAGCGTGCCTATAGTCCCAGCTACTTGGGAGGCTAAGGTGGGTGGATTGCTTGAGCTCAGGAGGTTGAGATTGCAGTGAGTTCTGTTTGTGCCACTGCACTCTGGCCTGGGTGAAAGAGTGAGACCTGTCTCAAAAAAAAAAAAAAAGAAAAAAAGAAAAAAGCGTAAGAAATTTATTTAATTAAAGTTTTACATGCAATGGGAGCTTTCAGAAATGAAGACCCAAAGACCTAGGGAAACTCTTTTCATGCTTAGGCTCAGTGAAGAATGAAGAAAGGGAGAGGCCTGTAGAAATGTTAGTAGACAAAGGGTGTTATCTAATGGTAACAGACTGGGTAGGGGAGGGGGACCCAGCAGAGCCTGTCTGTTCAGATTCTTCTTAGACTCTGTGCAGCATTCCTTCTTCCTGGGTATAGGGCAGGGACCCTGCTGGAGCCGAGGGTCTTCAAGGAAGAAGGGAGAGAGTGACATTTTTAGGTGTTATGGCTTACTTTGGGGGAGAGGTTTATGGCTTTTGAGTGGGAGGTAATACTTTTTAGGTATTATGGCTTGCTTTTCTGGTATCTGTGACCCGCCTTGGGGAAAGGGGGATTCTGGTTTCTGTGACTTGCTTTGGGGGAGTAAGAGGAGTGAAAGAGGAGGGCAAGGAGAGACTCTGCTTCTGAGGCTATTTCTGAGGTCTTCCAGTCTCCTTTAGTTCATAGTACTCAGCATGCCAGAGTGTCTTACTTAGGGGTATCATTTTTTGAGCCTCAATACCAGGCATGACACCTCTGATACCAAATGTGTGAGTTTTTTCCCCACATTTGTAACTTGGCCAAGGTCTCTGTGATAAATGCATATTTGGGCCAGGCGCAGTGGCTCATGCCTGTAATCTAACACTATGCTAACCAATTCTCCAACTCTCTGGTTACCAACTGGGTGTCCTGTAATTCAATTCAATTATTATTATTATTTTTTTCCAATTCAGTTCAATTCTGACACTAACTACTTGGGCTTAGTGCAGACTCCATAGGTTAAGTGCTCAGTCTCACAAGACTGTCCCCACTTCAGATGCCAATAGAAAGTCCCAGATTGCCGCCTGTCTGTACTTCTGATCAACCTGCTATAAGTCAGGTGTTCCCATGACCCCTTCCTAAGTTTGCATAATTTGCCAGAATGACTCACAGAACTCTGGAAAGTACTTTACTTACTATTACCCATTTATTATAAAGGATATAGCTCAGGAACAGCCGAGTAGAAGAGATGGGTAGGGCAAGTTGTTGTGGCCAGATGTGTGTGTGGAGCCTTCATGCCCACTTTGGGTGCACCGTTCTGCAATACTTAAGTGTGTTCATCAACCCAGAAGGTCCTTGAACCCTGTTGTTTATGTTTTTTTTTTTTCTTTTTGAGATGGAGTCTCACTCTGTTGCCCAGGCTGGAGTGCACTGATGTGATCTCAGCTCACTGCAACCTCTGCCTCCCAGGTTCAAGCAATTCTTCTGCCACATGCTACCATGCCTGGCAAATTTTTGTATTTTTAATAGAAATGGGGTTTCACTATGTTGGTCAGGCTGGTCTCGAACTCCTGACCTCAGGTGATCTGCCTGCCTTGGCCTCCCAAAGTGCCGGGATTGCAGGCATGAGCCACCGCACCCGGCCTTATGGGTTTTTAAAATGGAGTTTTCATTACTGTGTTGGCATGAATTTTGAAATAATTGCTCATTGGTGATTAACTCACTTCAGCCTCTCTCCTCTCTGCAGGTGGTAGTGGGGAGTTGAAAGTTTCAATTCTGTAATCACCCTTGGTCTTTCAGGTGACCAGCCACCACCCTTAAGCTATTTAGTGGCCCTGGTCACCAGTCATGTCATTAGCATACAAACGGTCTCCTCATCTGGGAGATTCCAAAGGTTTTAGGAGCTGCATGCCAGTAACCAGGGACTAAGACCAAATGTACATTTTTTGTTTGTTTGTTTTTGTTTTTTTTGAGATGGAGTCTTGCTGTCGCCCAGGCTGGAATGCAGTGGTGCGATCTCCGCTCACTGCAACCTCCACCTCCTGGATTCAAGTGATTCTCCTGCCTCAGGCTCCCAAGTAGCTGGGATTACAGGCATGTGCCACCACGCCCGGCTAATTTTTTGTATTTTTAGTAAAGACAGGGTTTCACCATGTTGGCCAAGTTGGTCTCAAACCTCTGACCTCGTGATTTGCCTGCCATGGCCTCCCAAAGTGCTAGATTTACAAGCGCGAGCCATCATGCCCAGCCACATTTTTTTTTAAATTTAAATTTTTTATTTCTGTAGAGATAATATCTTGCTATGTTGCCCAGGCTGGTCTTGAACTCCTGGCCTCGGGTGATCCTCCCATCTTGGCCTCCCATAGTGTTAGATTACAGGCATGAGCCAATGTGCCTGGCCCAAATATGCATTTTTCACAGAGACCTTGGACAAATTACCTAGAAGAAATTAAACAAAACATGGAACTAGTACTTGAGTTCTAAATTTTCCTATCATTAAAGTCCTGTGCTTTCCACTATAGTGTATGTAACACAGAATGTACTGCAGTACCTTCCCAGCTTCATCTGGATGAGATGCCCTTTCAGATTTGAGAGGACTCCTTTGCCTGGAGAAGGAGGTACACGTTTACAAAAATGTGCTTATGCGTTCCAAGAGTGACTGGTTTTTAATTATAAATTTGTATGTTTCCATAGCACTTAACACAGAGTTGTATAGATAGTCAGAACTCAATAGAAAAGTGATGGATCAGTTGTTTGAGTAATAATAATGTAATAATGTAGCAAAACGGCTCAACGTGAGGTAGATAAGGTCTTTATAAGTCCCATGGTGATTGAGTGGAGAAAATATCACTCTGTGCTTATTTATTTATTTATTTATTTGAGATGGAGTTTCACTCTTGTTGCCCAGGCTGGAGTGCAATGGCGTGATCTCAGTTTACTGCAACCTCCACCTCCCGGGTTCAAGCGATTCTCCTGCCTCAGCCTCCTGAGTAGCTGGGATTACAGGCATGCGCTACCACACCCGGCTAATTTTGTATTTTTAATAGAGGCAGGGTTTCTCCATGTTGGTCAGGCTGGTCTCGAACTCCTGACCTCAGATGATCCGCCCACCTTGGCCTCCCAAAGTGTTGGAATTACAGGCGTGAGCCACCGCTCCCAGCCTTGTGCTTATTTTTATAGCTTGGATTTATTGAGAGGGTGTAAGTATCATGTGAGGTTTTGGGTGAATTGTTTTGATTCAGAGTCTTGCACTTTCAGTAAATATTTGTAGGACATGGTGATGGATTATGGGGAAATTTTCACCTGAAGGAAGTTTGTTAATTTTCACAACTCTTGTTTAGCTTACTTGAGAATAGATTTGTCAGTTTGGTTTTTGCTACTGTGGTAAGAAGAGCTCTGTTATAATTAGCATCTCTGCTTCCTCTTACAGTTTTATGAATTAGAAAAAGGAAAACTTTATCGTGTTAAATACTTCTTCAAGAAGAGTATTTTATGTTGGGTAATACTCTAAATGTGAAATCCCGAATAACCACATTTGAAAAAACAAAAACAAAAACCTTGAAGATTGAAATAGCCCCAGAAACTTTTTTTCCCCCATTGTCAAGGTAAATTATATATAGATTGGAAAGGACAGAACCAAATCGATTAAGAGGAGACTGAAACTGAGATCATTACTCACTTATACAGGATCATTTAATTGCTCTGAATGAAAGTCTCCTGACCCAGACAAATTATACTGCAGGATTCTAGATAATTTTGGGATGAGATCATTCAGTAGATGTCAATAACCTTTGAGGAATCATAGAATTACCGCAAGAAGACATAATCTCAAAACTGGGAAGAAGGTAAGAGCATGGCATGTTCCAGTCAAAATCTAGAGTAGCTTATTAAGGATATAATCTGAGGGTTTAGGAAAAGACCTGATTGATGATGATGATGGTGATGATGATGATGATGATGATGATGATGATTTTCGAGACAAGGTCTCACTCTGTTGCTCAGGCTGGAGTGCAGTGGCGTGAGCACAGCTCATTGCAGCCTTGACCGCCCTGGCTCAATCAGTCCTCCCACCTCAGCCTTCCAGGTAACTGGGGCCTAGGCATATGCCAACATCACCCAGCTAATTTATTTGTTGTAGAGATAGGGTCTTGCTATGTTGCCCAGGCTGGTCTTGACCTCCTGGGTTCAAGCGATCCACCCATCTTAGCTTCCCAAAGTGCTGGGATTACAGGTGTGAACCACGGCACCTGGCCAAAACTATTATTGTTATTATTATTAATTATATATATATTTTGAGACAGAATCTTGCTCTATTGCCCAGGCTGGAGTAGAGTGGCATGATCTTGGTTCACTGTAACCTCCGCCTCCCAGGTTCAAGTGATTCCCCTGCCTCAGCCACCTGAATAGCCAGATTATAGGTATGTGCTACCATGCCCGGCTGATTTCTTTGTATTTTTAGTAGAGACAGGGTTTTACCACATTGGCTAGGCTGGTCTCGAAATCCTGACCACAAGTGATCCGCCTGCCTCAGCCTCCTAAAGCATTGGGATTACAGGCGTGAGCCACTGTGCCCGCCCCAAAACTATTATTATTAAGAGCCAACATCTGCCCACTAAGAATGTGTTAGGTCAGACTAACCATGTGTTCATTCAGGTGAGTACATGGATAGAACGGGAAATACTGTCAGCTACCATTTTTGGATTCAAGAATATTTCACAGGAATGACTAGGATATAGTTGGGAATAAGAGAAATTTAAGCGGTATGATGAAATAAGTGATGCAGAAGTAGAGGTTATAGAAAGAAGATGTGACCTAGTATCAACACTTTTTAAAAAATGTAAGACTTTTAGTTGGCTGTGAGTTTGATTTATGGCAAAAGTGTGATTTAGTTGCCAAAAATTGTGATTTTTGGCTTCTATTCTAGAGATACATTGTCAAAAAAGAGGGAGTGCATAGTCCTGTTTTAAATTGTGTTATTAAATAGTTAGATTACACATAGAGTTAGATGTCAGTTCTAGGAACTAGGATTGTGAGGGAACTGAAAACCATGTCATATGAACTACATTCAAAGGAGCAGATTTGTTTTATAATCAGTAAATGGCTCTAACCCTAGCTCTCACAGAAAAGTTCCAGAAGAACTTGGGGATGGGAAGATGAAAACATTGCTGGGATACTATAGTTTTTTTTTTTTAAAGACAGAATCTCTCTCTGTTGCCCAGGCTGGAGTGCAGTGGCACGATCTTGGCTCACTGTAACCTCTGCCTCCCAGGTTCAAGCGATTCTCTTGCCTCAGCCTCCTGAGTGGCTGGGATTACAGGCGTGCACCACCACAGCCGGCTAATTTTTGTATTTTTAGTAGAGATGGGGTTTTACCATGTCAGTCAGGCTGGTCTCGAACTCCTGACCTCATGATCCGCCCGCCTCAGCTTCCCAAAGTGCTGGGATTATAGGCATGAGCCACCGTGCTGGGCACCGTGGATTTTGATAGCACTCACTTGAATAAATATAGATTGGCTAACCACGCAAAGAAGGATATAAAGGTTATTCTAAGCAGAGAATATCATCTAACAAAGAATGAAAGCACGAGAAAGCATACCCTGTTTAGGGAACTCAAGTGAATCAGTGTATTAGAGGGAGAGAGTGGGTGATGGGAGGTGAGATGTTGGCATCACTAGGGATGTTGGCAGGTGCCTTATATGCAGGTGGAGAAACTGGAGCCTAGGAAGATAAAGTGATTTGCATAAGGCTTGAGATATGCTGAACCATGCTAGAACCCCAAGCTTTCTTGCTTCCCTTCAAGAGTTCTCTCCTTCTTCCCTTCCTTTAGGCATGTTGTTTTAGGTTTATATTTTATTTTATTTTATTTATTTTATTATTTTATTTTATTTTATTTTTTGAGATGGAGTCTTGCTTTGTCACCCAGGCTGCAGTGAATGGCATTATCTCGGCTCACTGCAACCTCTGCCTCCTGGGTTCAAGCGATTCTCCTGCCTCAGCCTCCCTAGTAGTTGGGATTACAGGCATGCGCCACCACACCTGGCTAATTTTTGTATTTTTTAATAGAGACGGCGTTTTGCCATGTTGGCCAGGCTGGTCTTGAACTCCTGACCTCAGGTGATCTGCCCACCTCGGCCTCCCGGAAGTGCTGGGATTACAGGCATGAGCCACTGCACCTGGCCGTTTTAGGTTTATTTTTAAATGGTCAGGGCATGCCTCTGTTTATGAAAGGATTCTAAATAACAATCACAGAGGACTATCTTTTATATTCTTTAGTAAGCTGAATAATTTATCGGAAAAGCTGTAACCTACAGTCAATAGGTTGAAGGATATTAACATTCCCAGGTACCAGTGTCAGATGTTATGCTTCTTTTCTCTCTTGCTTGCTCTGTTGCCCAGACTGGAGTGCAGTGGCGTGATCATAGCTCACCGCAGCCTCAATCTCCCTGGCTCGAGCAATCCTTCCACCTCAGCCTCCCAAGTAGCTGGGACCTCAGGCGTGGTGCTATCACGCCCTGCTAATTTAATTTTTTAAATTAATTAATTAATTTTTTTGAGATGGAATCTTGCTCTGTTGCCCAGGCTGGAGTGCAATGGTGAGATCTCGGCTCACTGCAACCTCCACCTCCCGGGTTCAAGTGATTCTCTTGCCTCAGCCTCCCGAGTAGCTGGGATTACAGGTGCCTGCCATCATGCCCAGCTAATTTTTTAATTTTTAGTAGAGATGGGGTTTCACCATGTTGGCCAGGCTGGTCTTGAACTCCTGACCTCCACCTGCCTTGGCCTATTCTGCCCGCCTCAGCCTCCCAAAGTGCTGGGATTACAGGTGTGAGCCACCGCGTCCAGCCAGCTATTACAGTTTTAACTTTCAGAGACAAGCAGCTTGTATTCTAGATCATGCTACAATCAAGAACTCTTTCTACTTTACCATGCTAATTGCTTCAAAAATGATTCTTTCTTTGGCTAGTTCAAATGATAGATGCAGGGATGATTAGTTGCAGCTATAGTGATTTAGCATTTAATAGCTATGTCTGGTAGAAGGTGTGCTGTATCAAGACCTTGTGGCAACTTTGCTTATAACTGATGTAATTGCAGCTTATTGCTCCACTGCAGGTAGGGTTGAATTTCAGCATGGAAAGCACGTTCTTGAGGCCTCTTCGCTTTTCCTCATTCAAGGCTGTATCCGGGGTTGATATCTAGCCTATATGCCATATGTGTATGGCTAGTGTTTGTTCTGATTGGTTGGTGCTCACACTGCACAGATTGTTAAATATTTTGAAAATTGTATCTGGTTCTATTCATCTGTATTCTCTGATCTTGTATCTGGCTCTATTCATCCCTATTCTCTGATCTTATGTCAGACCTGAAGTTTCTCTAGTTTTTCTGTAGTGTATTTATAGGGAAAAATTGCCTTTTTTCCTTCTCATGCTCTTAAGCAACTTCATATTAAAAAGTTCCTGGAAACATTAAATTTTGCTTTTACTATTACAGGCCATTATACATTATTTTAAGTCCACTTAGTGATCTAAAAGATTTCAAACATTTATGAGTCAATTAAAGAAATTTGAACACTGACTAGAATTTTGGCATTAGAATTTTTTTGGTCAAATTTTTCTAGGTATAATAATAGTATTGAGGTTATGTTAAAAAAAGATACTGTCTTTTAGAGAGACATGCTGAAATATTATAAATAAAATGATATATCTGGATTTGCTTTAAAATAATCTGGCGTGAGGATATACAGGTAAAGCAAGATTAGACATGCATTGATAATTGCTAAAGCTAGGCGATAGATACATGGCAGTTCATTGTACTTTTTATGATAAAATGTTAGAAAAAGCTCATGTACTCTTAAAAGATTCTTGCATTTGTAAAATTATAATTGGATATTAAAAATTTTCGCCGGGCGCAGTGGCTCACAACTATAATCCCAGCACTTTGGGAGGCCAAGGCGGGCAGATCATGAGGTCAGGAGGTCAAGACCATCCTGGCTAACACGGTGAAACCCCATCTCTACTAAAAATATAAAAAATTAGCCAGGTGTGGTGGCATATGCCTGTAGTTACAGCTGTTTGGGTGGCTGAGGCAGGAGAATTGCTTGAACTTGGGAGGCAGAGGTTGCAGTGAGCCAAGATTGCACCACTGCACTCCAGCCTGGGCAACAGAGCGAGACTCTGTCTTAAAAAAAAAAAAAAAAAAAATTCTCAGTTAGTTAAAGACATTATTGGCAATTATAACTAATTATAACTTCTGATTTCCTTGTAATAATTAGAAATATACATGGGGTTGGCTGTACACGGTGGCTCACCCCTGTAATCCCAGCACTTTGGGAGGCCGAGGCAGACAGATTGCCTGAGGTCAGGAGTTCGAGACCAGCCTGGCTAACACGGTGAAACCCCATCTCTACTAAAAATACAAAAATTAGGCCGGGTGCGGTGGCTCAAGCCTGTAATCCCAGCACTTTGGGAGGCCGAGACGGGTGGATCACAAGGTCAGGAGATCGAGACCATCTCTACTAAAAAATACAAAAAACTAGCCGGGCGAGGTGGCAGGCGCCTGTAGTTCCAGCTACTCGGGAGGCTGAGGCAGGAGAATGGCGTAAACCCAGGAGGCGGAGCTTGCACTGAACTGAGATCCTGCCACTGCACTCCAGCCTGGGCTACAGAGCGAGACTCTGTCTCAAAAAAAAAAAAATACAAAAATTAGCCAGGCCAGGCGTAGTTGCTCACACCCGTAATCCCAGCACTTTGGGAGGCCAAGGCGGATGGATCACCTGAGATCAAGAGTTCGAGACCAGCCTGACCAACATCATAATAGAGAAACCCCATCTCCATTAAAAATACAAAAATTGGCTGGGGATGGTGGCAGACAACTGTAATCCCAGCTACTCGAGAGGGAGGCTGAGGCAGGAGATTCGCTTGAACGCAAGAGGTGGAGGTTGCAGTGAGCTGAGATCACACCACTGTACTCCATCCTGGGTGACAGAGCAAGACTCCATCTCAAAAAAAAAAAAAAAAGGAAATATATGTGGGGTTAATAGATTTCCAACCAAAGGCAAAAAATCTGATCTTTTAATTAGCTTGTATAATATTTTTACATACATTTCCAAATAGCTTTTTGACATATTAAAATTGATGCCTCCATTATTATTTATTCCTTTTTAGGATTCTACTTGGGAGCCATTGACATTAAACTTTTTGACTAATCTTGTTTGTATCTAGACTTTTTTTTTTTTTTTTTTTGGAGACAGGGTGTCATGTTGTTGTGTCTAGGCTGGAATGCACTGGTGCCATCTCAGCTCACTGTAAGCTCTGCCTCCCAGACTTAAGCAGTTTTCCCACTTCAACCTCCTGAGTAGCTGGGACTAAAGGTACATGCCACAATGCCTGGCTAGTTTTTGTATTTTTCAGACAGGGTTTCACCATGTTGCCCAGGCTGGTTTTGAATTCAATTCAGGTGATCCACCTGTCTCAGCCTCTCAAAGTGCAGGGACTACAGGCATGAGCCACTATGCCCGGCCTCTGTCTAGACTTCTTAACCCTGGAGTTGTATTGCTAATTAATAAATATTTTTAGTCTTTTTTCTTTTCCTATGTATGTTGCTTTAATGGTTAGATTGTATTCCATTGCCTTGATGTGCCAAACTGTCTTCTTGTTGATAGGCATTTGCTTTGCTTTTTCTTTTTCTTGCAGGTTTAGCAGATCAAGGGGTGTGGATTTTTTTAAATAGCATTTATGATGTCATTCCAGATTGGAAGAGCCTATAATGGCCTTTAATAGTAAAACATTTTATGTTTCTAGGAATTTTTAAAATATAAAGTTATTGAAGAGCATGAGGAGCAAAAAAAGGGAATTTTCTCCTATAAATATACCACAGACAAATTAGAGAAACTTCAGATCTGACATAAGATCAGAGAAGAGGGATGACTCGAGCTAGATACGATTTTCAAAATATCCAAAGGTGTCACTTTGTGCGTTGGGACCTATTCAGTGTTTTTGTTGTTGTTGTTGCTGTTGTTTGTTTGTTTGAGATGGAGTCTCGCTGTGTCATCCAGGCTGGAGTGAAGTGGCGCTATCTCAGCTCACTATAACCTCTGCCTCCCAGGTCAAGAGATTCTTCTGCCTCAGCCTCCCAAGTGTAGCTGAGACTACAGGCACCCGCCACCATGCCCGGCTAATTTTTGTATTTTTAGTAGAGACAGGGTTTCAGCATGTTGGCCAGGCTAGTCTTGAACTCCTGACTTCAGGTGATCCACCCGCCTCGGCCTCCCAAAGTGCTGGGATTACAAGCATGAGCCACCCACTCCTGGCCAGTATTTTCATTCATATTTTTTTCGTGTTGAATTGTTATTATTATTATTTTTGAGACCAAGTTTTGCTCTTGTTGCCCATACTGGAGTGCAATGGCATGATCTCGGCTCACTGCAACCTCCACCTCCTGGGTTCAAGTGATTCTCCTGTCTCAGCTTCCCAAGTAGCTGGGATTAGAGGTGCCCGCCACCACATCCAGCTAATTTTGTGTTTTCAGTGGAGATAGGGTTTTTCCATATTGGTCAGGCTGGTCTTGAACTCGTGACGTCAGGTGATCTGCCCGCCTCAGCCTCCCAAAGTGTTAACGATTCCAGGCGTGAGCCACTGTGCCTGACCCGAATTATTTTTAAATATCATACGTTGCAAGCAAACTATCATTTTTTGCAATTTATAAGTTATGCCACAGGCGTTTAAGCACATCTTTTTTTTTTTTTTTTTGCTTTTAGTGTTCTTTGTCCTGCTTTAATTTTTTTATATGATTTTTCTTATATACCACCTTGTTTTTTGAGGTGGGTAGGTAGGTGGGACATAAATCACAAATTGAAAAAACAAAACCAAACCAATCTCTCTTCAGAATGTTTTGTAGAGTAAGGTATTAAGCTTCATTTGAATAAAATAAAATTCCCTGGGCTTCTAGGGTGCTTTAACTGAGCCCCTCTTTCCTTTCTTTCTAAATGATGATATCCAATCAGAAAAAACGTTAATCTACTGCATTACTCCACATTCTTTGTCTTTGAGATTTGTAACATCTGAAAAATTTCTTTTTGTTACAGAAGTCTGTTGTGATTTGTCCCTTGTGCAGGACCTGTAATGGACACCTTAAAGCACTGGCTTAAAGTATTTTTTGGCTCACAGATCCCTTGGAAAATATGATGCAAGCTGTGGATTCTTGCCTGAGCCCCATCAGTCAGGATCGTTTGAGTGTTGGCCTGCCAGGCCTATTGCATTAAAATCTTGGGATGTCCCCTCACTTTATATTGGAGTTACCCTTTGTCACTCTCTTTTGATGGCTCCAGTTTCCTCCATCCTGTATGTAAGTCGTTTTTTTGTTAATTCCCATTTTGGCAGAGCATATGCTTCCTGAGAAAGGATGCATAGAAAATACATTTTGTTTTTGAGATTATATGTTTGAAATTTCGTTCTTTTACTCTCTTACTTTACTTATTATTTGACTGAGTATATAATTCTAACTGGAAATAATTTTCCCACAGAATTTTGAGGACATTGCCTTATTGTCTGCTAGCTTCCAATGTTGCTATTGAGAAATTCAGTGCTATTCAGATCTCTTTCCTTGGTAAATTTGTTTCTTCCTGGAAACATCTAGAATTTTCTCATTGTCCCTGGCATTCTGAAATTACATCATGACGTGTCTTGGTGTGGGTCTGTTTTCATCCACTGTGCTAGATCCTTGAAGAGCACTTTCAATTTGGAAATTCATGCCTTTCATTTCTGGGAAACTTTATTATTTTGTTGATAATTTCCTCCCCTTTATTTTCTCTCTTTCCTCTTTATGGCATACTTTTATTTGGGTTTTAGACCTCTTGGATGGACTCTAATTTTATTATTATTTCTTAAATAAATAAATAAATTTATTTTATTTTATTTATTTATTTTTTTGAGATGGAGTTTCATTCTTGTTGCCCAGGCTGGAGTGTAGTGGTGCGATCTTGGCTTACTGCAACCTCCGCCTCCTGGGTTCAAGCGATTCTCCTGCCTCAGCCTCCCAAGTAGCTGGGATTACAGGCATATGCCACTACACCCAGCCAATTTTTATTTTTTTAGTAGAGGTGGGGTTTCACCATGTTGGCTAGGTTGGTCTCGAACTCCTGACCTCAGGTGATCCACCTGTCTCAGCCTCCCAAAGTGCTGGGATTACAGATGTGAGCCACCACACTGGCGCAGTACATTTATTTTTCATACAAAGTTTCACTCTGTCACCCAGCTGCAGTGCAGTGACATGATCACAGCTCACTCCAGCCTCCATCTCCCGGGCTCTAGCCATCTTCCCACCTCAGCCTACTACAGGCACACTCCACCACACCCAGCTAATTTTTGTATTTTTAGTAGAGACAGGATTTCGCCATATTGCACAGACTGGTCTCAAACTCCTGGGCTCAAGTGATCCACTCGCCTTGGCTTCCCAAAGAGCTGGGAGCCGCTGCACCCCACCTAAGCATGAGCTGAGCCTAAGTGTGAGCCACTGCACCCAGCCTAATTTTATTACTATATTTTCTCTAATTTTATTTCTTTTGTCCTACTTTTGAGGATATTTCCTCAAATCTATTTTCTAACTTTTCTATTGAGTTTAAAATTTTTCTAACACCATTTTAATTTCCACAAGCTTGTTTTTATTTTTATTTATGTTTTCGAGACAGGGACTTGCTCTGTCACCCAGGCTGGAGTGCTGTGGTGCTATCTCAGTCCACTTCAACCTCTGCCTCCTGGGCTCATGCAGTTCTCCTGCCTCAGTCTCCTGAGTAGCTGAGTCTACTGGTGGGCACCACCATGCCTGGCTAGTCTTTTAATTATTATTTTGCAGAGATGGGGTCTTGCCATGTTGCCCAGGTTGGTCTCAAACTCCTGGACTCAAGCAATCTCCACCCACCTTGGCCTCCCAAAGTGCTGAGATTATAGGCATCAGCCACTGCCCGGCCTTGTTTTATTTTCTGAATATTCTTTTAAAACAACAGTCTATTCTTGTTTTATATATATAGTATCATCTTTTATCTCTGCATATCTTTTATCTGTGATAATTTTTTTGTGTGGGAAAAGATACTTTGTTGGAAATGACACATGCTCTGATAGTAGGAGACTATATTTTACTAGTGTGCCAAATTTCTTTTGTTGTCTTTTTATTTTTTAAATCACTTTATGAAGATGTAATTTACATAGCCTACATACCTGCTCATAGTATACAATTTCTGTTTTTTAGTATATTTGCAGAGTTGTGCAATCATTACCATAATTTAATTTTAGAACATTTTAATCACTTTAAAAAGCAACCTTGTACTAATTAGCAGTCACTCTGTATCCCCTCACCCCAAGTAAACAGTAATCTACTTTCTGTCTCCATATATAGGCCTTTTCTGGGCAATTAATTAATTAATTAATTTGAGGCAGAGTTTTTGCTCTTATTGCCTAGGCTGGAGTGCAATGGTGAGATCTCGGCAACCTCCGCCTCCTGGGTTCTAACTATTCTCCTGCCTCAGCCTCTCAAGTAGCTGGAACTACAGGCGTGCCCCACCATGCCTGGCTAATTTTTGCATTTTTAGTAGAGATGAGGTTTCACCATGTTGGCCAGGCTGGTCTCAACTCCTGACCTCAGGTGATTGCCCACCTTAGCCTCCCAAAGTGCTGGGATTACTGGCGTGAGCCATCGTGCCCAGCCAGGACATTTTATATAAATGGAATGATAAAGTATGTGATCTTAGGCCACTTGACATGTTTTCAAGGTTCATCTGTGTCGTAGCATATAACAGTACACCATTCTTTTTCATGGCTGAATAGTGTTCCATTGTATTATTATACATTTCATTCATCTGTTCATTAGCTGATGCCTGCTGATTCTTTTGTATTTATTTTTTTGAGATGGATTCTTGCTCTGTTGCCCAGACTATAGTGCAGTAGTTTGTGATCATAGCTCACTGCAGCCTCGAACTCCTGGGCTTAAGTGATCCTCCCACCACAGCCTCCTGAGTAACTGGTACTACAGATGCATACCACCATGCCTGGCTTATTGTTATTGTTTTTATTATTGTTTTGAGATAGGATCTTGTTCTGTCACCCAGGCTGGAGTGCAGTAGCACCATCACAGCTCACTGCAGCTCAATCTGCCAGGCTCAAGCAATCCTTCTACCTCAGCCTCCAGACTAGTAATTATTAAATTTTTTTTTTACATTTATTTATTTATTTATTTTATTATACTTTAAGTTCTAGGGTACATGTGCATAACGTGCAGGTTTGTTACATATGTATACTTGTGCCATGTTGGTGTGCCGCACCCATCAACTCGTCAGCACCCATCAACTCGTCATTTACATGAGGTATAACTCCCAGTGCAATCCCTTCCCCTTCCCCCCTCCCCATGATAGGCCTTGGTGTGTGATGTTCCCCTTCCTGAGTCCAAGCGATCTCATTGTTCAGTTCCCACCTATGAGTGAGAACATGTGGTGTTTGGTTTTCTGTTCTTGCGATAGTTTGCTGAGAATGATGGTTTCCAGCTGCATCCATGTCCCTACAAAGGACAGAAACTCATCCTTTTTTATGGCTGCATAGTATTCCATGGTGTATATGTGCCACATTTTCTTAATCCAGTCTGTCACTGATGGACATTTGGGTTGATTCCAAGTCTTTGCTATTGTGAATAGTGCCGCAATAAACATACGTGTGCATGTGTCTTTATAGCAGCATGATTTATAATCCTTTGGGTATATACCCAGTAATGGGATGGCATCAGACAAAGGGCTAATATCCAGAACCTACAAAGAACTCAAACAAATTTACAAGAAAAAAAACAAACAACCCCATCAAAAAGTGGTCAAAGGAGATGAACAGACATTTCTCAAAATGAATTTCTCAAATTCATACAGCCAACAGACACATGAAAAAATGCTCATCATCACTGGCCATCAGAGAATGCAAATCAAAACCACAATGAGATACCATCTCACACCAGTTAGAATGGCAATCATTAAAAAGTCAGGAAACAACAGGTGCTGGAGAGGATGTGGAGAAATAGGAACACTTTTACACTGTTGGTGGGATTGTAAACTAGTTCAACCATTATGGAAAACAGTATGGCGATTCCTCAAGGATCTAGAACTAGAAATTTTTTTTAAAGACAGGATCTTGTTACGTTGCCCAGGCTGGTTCTGAACTCCTGGCCCCAGGCCATCCTCCTGATTAACTGCAATTACAGGCATGAGCCACAGTCCCTGGCCCTGCTGGTTCTTAAATAGGCTTTTGGTCAGTCCTCCTGTTTTTAGCTCCATCTTTATCCCCACTTTGAAAGGTGCCTAATGCTGCAAGTTCCTGAGCTTTTTGGAGGTTATGTTGTATCTCAGCCTTTCTCAAGCCTACTGTTAGTAACCACTCATTCATCTGCTTTTCAGCTTCTAAAATGTTGTTACTATTACCTTCGCTCTCATTTTGTGGGTTTGTGCCACTCCCCATCCCTCATTGTTTTAGCAAGGTTTTGGAAAGAGAGAGGTAGCCGAGGAAGAGCTAATGCATACCTTCAGTCCTCAGTCTTTCACTGAAAGTTTAAAAGGTGGGATTCCCATGCTGTGTCAGGCTCTAGGCCCAATAGTCATGGAATGACCAAGCTAGAAAAACCTTTAGAGATGAGCAGCTAGTCATGTACTTCATCTTTCAGCTGAAGAGAATGAGACTCACAGGACTTAGTAAATTGTTTAACGTCATACAATTAGTAAGTAGCCAAGTTAGGTCCTTAATCCTGTCTCCTGCCTTCTTAACTAGTTGCTCAGACTTAATTTAGGCTGATTACTTTAACATTCAGTATTGAGGAGAGCATGGGGACCCTTGCTCAGATTTGGCCTCTGCCACTTTTTAGTTACGGAAATGGGTTTGCTTAAGCCCAATTTTCTGGAGGGACTAGCTTTTAGAGAAAGGTGCATGTGTACCTACCTGTGTAGCCTCTGGGAGCTCACTGTATTTGAAAGAGTGTGTGTATACATCTAACTAATTTATTAATTATATAAAAGAATGGCTGGGTGCAGTGACTTACGCTTGTAATCCCAGCACTTTGGGAGGCTGAGGCGGGCAGATCTTCTGAGGTCAGGGGTTCAAGACCAGCCTGGCCAACACGGCGAAACCCTCTCTCTACTAAAAATACGAAAACAATTAGCTGGGCATGGTGGTGTGTGCCTGTAATCCCAACTATTAGGGAGGCTGAGGCAGGAGAATTGCCTGAACCTGGGAGGTGGAGGTTGCAGTGAACTGAGATTGCATCACTGTACTATAGCCTGGGTGACAGAGCGAGACTCCATCTTAAAAAAAAAAAAAAAAAAGAACACAGGATTGGGTTTCTTAGACTGGTCTAAAAGACCATGAATTGGACAGCTGGTTGCATCACCCACTAAACAGGAAATTATGTGAGTTCCAGATGTTACCTGACAGATGTGTGCTCTGCAGGGCATTTGACTGGGCTAAAAGGAATGCAATGTGAACAAAAGTGCTTTCAGTTTGTCCTAGATGTAGTTTGGAACAGTCCTGACTAGATAGGCTCTCAAACCCTAGTCTTTCTAAAACTGCTCACATAAGAAGTTCAGCCATTTTAGAAATACTGGGTACATGAGTTGGATCACGTGTGGTACCTGGAAGATGTTAAGCAGGAGGCAAAACATCAATAGGAATAATGGCTGTATATACAAACCTAAAACGATCTGACAAAGTAAATGTGTTGAGAAACACAGTGAACAAATCTGCCTCGAGAAAACAGGAGTAACAGGGTTTATCTTAAATTTACATTGAAAAGCCTGGTCAGCAGCTTTCCTGGGTTAGTGCCTTGGAAGAGGACTTAGAAGTGGCCTGTGGGACCTGTGCGGTGGCTCATGCCTGTAATCTCAGCACTTTGGGAGGCCAAGGTGGACGACGGATCACTTGAGATCAGGAGTTCGAGACCAGTCTGGCTAATATGGCACAACCCCATCCCTACTAAAAAGAGAAAGATTAGCTGGGCATGATGGCAGGCGCCTGTAATCCCAGCTACTTGGGAGGCTGAGGCAGGAGAATCAGTTGAACCTGGGAGGCAGAGGTTGCAGTGAGCCAAGATTGTGCCACTGCACTCCAGCCTGGGTGACAGAGCGAGACTCCGTCTCAAAAAAACAAAACAAAACAAAAAAGGCCTGTGGGTGGGGGTTGGGGGACAGTGGACAGTTCACTGCTTGTATTCTGGGTACTTATTTGCATGACTCCTGAGCACCACAGTCAGCTGGTGATGTGGACCAAGGTAAAGCCTGTCTCTTCAAGGAACAGTTATCTTCTTTACGTCATGGCGTAGGAGTTGTAAAATCACTTTAATTTCATGTGAAGAAGAGATAAGGAAGAGTGATAGCTTCCAAAACTCTGCAGTCCTTATTGTGTGTGTGTGCCCGTATTTAAGGTGTCTCTATTTAAAAAGAGCTGATACTAATGAATGTCATCTATTAGTAAAAGTAATCATAAGGTTAATTCTCATTTAATTAGAAATGTGTAATCTCTTCCCTTCCTACATTGTGCCCTACCATCAGACAGGTGATGCCCTCTGATTTGTGTAGGGGTTCAGAAATTATGTAGAAGATAGGGAGAATTGAAATGCTGGAGCAGCCAGAGAGTTGAAGACAAAACAACCTAGCTCTCAACATGTACAAAAAATAGAAGTGTGAGTTGGTAGCAGTGCTATGCTGCTGGGCAGTCTATTTCACAAGTGTTTATAACAGGAAAGATACAGTGCCATCTTTTAGTGTGGGAAATAAACTGATTTATAGCATGGATGACACTCAGTTGATGACCATGGTCACCAATAGTATCAATTTTAGGATATCCCAGAATGCCACTATGCAAAGGATAGCATATTAACTTAGACATATGCATTCACAGAGGAAAGAATTTCATCATTCTTGCTGCAGATAATCTGCAGATAATGTGAAATAGACCTTATAGGATTGCTGTTGATACGGTAAGTTGAGGCGCAGTCCATGTGATACTGAAACAGGAGAGGTTCCCTTGTCCCCTCCCTGGCTTGCTGCTGCTGCTTTTTTTTTTTTTTTTTTTTTTTTTTCAGACAGAGTCTCGCTCAGCCACCCAGGCTGGAGTGCAGTGGTGCAATCTCAGCTCACTGCACCCACCGTCTCCAGGGTTCAAGCGATTGTCTCGTCTCAACCTCCTAAGTAGCTGGGATTACAGAAACTCATGCCTGGCTAATTTTTGTGTTTTAGTAGAGATGGGGTTTCACTATGTTGGCCCAGCTGGTCTTGAACTCCTGACCTCAGTTGATCACCCGCCTCGGCCTCTCAAAGTGCTGGGATTACAGGTGTGAGCCACCGTACCCTGCCCACAGTATAGTTTTGAATGCCTGAAATGTATTGCCTGCAGTCTCTGTTTTAAAAACCCTGAGAGGTTGTTAGAACCATTAAAAAAAAGTTTTTTTGTTTCTTTTTTTAAGATAAACTTTAAGTTACCTTTAAGTTAAACTTAAAGGTAATTATAGATTTATTTGCAATTGTAAGAAATAACACAGAGCGATCCCCTGTGCACTCTACCCAGATTCCCTTATTGGTGACATCTTGCAGAACTATATAGATATTATCAGAAACTCACGCCTGTAATCCCAGCACTTTGGGAGACTGAGGCAGGTGGATCACCTGCAGTCAGGAGTTCGAGACCAGCCTGGCTAACATGGTGAAACCCCATCTCTACTAAAAATACAAAAAAATTAGCTGGATATGGTGGTGGGCACCTATAATCCCAGCTACTTGGGAGACTGAAGAAGGAAAATTGCTTGAACCTGGGAGGTGGATGTTGCAGTGAGCCAAGATTATGCCATTGCACTCCAGCCTGGGCAACAAGAATGAAACTCTGTCTCAAAAGAAAAAAAAAAAAAAAGTTATCAGAACCAGGAACTTGACATTGATATAGTCAAGGTATCAAAGAGTTCCATCACTGTGAGAATTCTTGGGGTTGCCCTTTTATAGCCACACCCATCTACCTTCCTCTCCCCACAGCCACCCAACTCTCCCCCTCCCCCACCATTCTTTGCTTCTCTAATTTTATCATTTCAAGAATATTATATAAATGGAATCATACAATACGTAACCTGTTGTGATTGGCTTTTTTTATTCCTATTCAGGTCTACTGGTGATGAATTCTGTCTGTTTTGCCTGAAAATATTTTTATTTTTATTTAAGTTTGCCTTCATTTTTGAAGGATTTTTTTTTTTCTGTTCATAAAGTTCTGGGTTTGACAGATATTTATTTATTTATTTATTTTTCAGTACTTGTAAGGTGTTCCTTCTTTTTTTTTTTTTTTTGTTTGAGACGGAGTCTCGCGCTGTCGCCTGGGCTGGAAGTGCAGTGGCCGGATCTCAGCTCACTGCAAGCTCCGCCTCCCGGGTTTGTGCCATTCTCCTGCCTTGGCCTCCCTAGTAGCTGGAACTACAGGCGCCCGCCACCTCGCCCGGCTAGCTTTTTGTATTTTTTAGTAGGGACGGGGTTTCACTGTGTTAGCCAGGATGGTCTCGATCGCCTGACCTCATGATCCGCCTGTCTCGGCCTCCCAAAGTGCTGGGATTACAGGTTTGAGCCACTGCGCCCGGCCATGTTTTCTAGCCTTCATTGTTTCTGATGAGAAGGCAGTTGTAATTTCAGTTTCTTCCCCCGAATATAATGTGTGTCCTTTCTTTCTAGCTCTTTTCAAGGTTCTCTCTTATCACTGGTTTCCAGAAGTTTGTCTGTGATGTACTTGTGTATTATTTTATTGGCATTTATACTGCTTGGAGTCCGTTGAGCTTTTTGAATCTGTAAATTTTTGTCTTTTACCAAATTTGGGAAAATTTTGATTCTTCTTCAAATATTGTTTTCTGCCTCATTCTATTTTCCTTCTGGAACTCCAATTATATTATGTTAGACTTGTTGCCCCACACATCTCTGAGGTCCCTCTCTCCTGCCCTTTCTTTTTTAATTTATACATTTTATTTTGTAGAGATGGGGTCTTACTGTGTTACCCAGACTGGTCTTGAACTCCTGGCCTCAAACATTCCTCTCAACCTTGGCCTCCCAAAGTGCTGAGGTTACAAGTGTGAGCTACCACGCCCAGACAGCTCTTTCTTTCTCTAATCCTTTTTTCTCTCTGTATTTCTGATTGGATAATTTTTGTTGTTCTTTTGTCAAGGTCAGTAACTCCTCTGTCGTTTCCAATCTGCTTTTAAGCCAGCCCACTGCGTTGTAATGTCTGTTTCTCTGTTGCGATTTTTTTTTTTTTGAGACGGAGTCTTGGTCTGTTGCCTAGGCTGGAGTGCAGTGGCACGATCTTGGCTCACTGCAACCTCCGCCTCAACCTCAAGAGATTCTTCTACCTCAGCCTCCCAAGTAACTGGGACTACAGGCGCACGCCACCATGCTCTGCTGATTTTTGTATTTTTAGTAGAGACGGGGTGTCACCATATTGGCCAGGCTTGTCTCGAACTCCTGCCTCAGCCTCCCAATGTGCTGGGATTACAGGTGTGAGCCACCACACCTGGCCTGAGATCTATTTTTTTCATTCATAATGATCATACCTGCTTTAAAATTCCTGTTTGCTAATTCCAGTATTTGAGTAAACTTAGGGTTGGTTTCTGTTGATTGACTTGTCTCTTGAGAATAGGTCATATTTTTCTGTTTCTTTATATGCTGAGCAGTTCTGGATTGTAAAGAACTAGATTCTGTTACCTCCCTCCAGAGAGCATTCTTATTTTATTATTATTATTGTTGTTATTTTTAAGTTAACTGTTTCCCTGTAGTGAGTGGCAACTTAAATCTCAGTTCAGTTTTTTTACCCTTAACTTGGCTGCTTGGGGTCTGCTCCATGCATGCGTGGTTCAGGGATCAGCCAGTTTTGTAGGCAGAGTTTGTACATAGATTTTTGGGTCTTCCCTTCTGTGGTTCTCTCTGGAATTTCCGTCGTTCACTTCCCAGCTGCTGTGGTTTGCCTTAAAATTTGTCCTCTGGTTTCTGAAGCTAGTAAGGTTATGAGTTTTTCAGTTTTACCCACCTCTTATGACAGACAGGTACTTGCCTGACTGGAAGCCATAAAAAAGGGAAACTCACCCAGTATCATTACCTTCTTCTAAATGATGACTTTTTTCCCTACTTGAGAATCTTCTTGCTTTTTAATTCTCCAGACAAGCTCATACTTGTCTGCAGGAAAGTTGGTCTGATGGGAGCTACTCTGCCATGACTGGAAGCAGAACCTCTGTGAACTAGATATAAAGTATTCTGTTGATAAAATCAATTTTTTCCCGTTGTAGTTTCACAGATCTTTATATTACTCTCCCTATCACCTTCAAGAGGCCAGATATAAAAATGTCTTTAAACGGGGTGTGGTGGAGCATGCCTTTAAGGGAGGCTGAAATCAGAGGATTGCGTGAGCTCGGCAGTTTGAGACCAGCCTGGGCAACCTAGCTAGATCCTGACTCTACAAAAAAATTTAAAAAATTAGCTGGGTGTGCTGGTCCCAGCTACTCTGGAGGCTGAGGTGGGAGGATAGCCTGAGCTCAGGAGGTTGAGGCTGCAGTGAGCCGTGATTGTGCCACTGCACCCCAGCCTGGGCAACAGAGTGAGACTCTATCTCAAAACAACAACAACAAATGTCGGTTTGTTTCTGGCTTGGTCAAAGCAGAACAGATAAAAAACCTATTAGAAGTTCTTGTAAGGCATGTATGGTTTAAAAAAAATCTGTTATGATTGATTTGAACTGTGCTTCCTTGGAAGCAGATTCATAAGGATAGACTGACACATAGTTGACTGCTTTTGAAATTGTTCTTAGAAATGGGCTTAAGATCTGATATCTAGATCTGCTGATGTTTGTATAATCTGTATGTGTTGGACAAATAATTAGTTGTTGTTTCTAGGACAATAGGACAGTTGTGGTGGCGATGTCATATTCCTAATATTGTTTGAATTTCCAGGGGTCTAAATAATTGAAATTTAAGGTACCTGTGATACACGGGGTTCAGGAGGTGGGCCTGTGTAGGTGTTTCTGAGGATTAAGTTTTCCTACTGTTTCTTCCTTTTTTTTTTTTTAGGTGGAGTCTCGTTGTGTCACCCAAGCTGGAGTGTAGTGGTGTGATCTCAGCTCACTACATCTTCCATCCCCTGGGTTCAAGTGATTCTCCTGCCTCAGCCTCCCGAGTAGCTGGGATTACAGGTGTCCGCCACCACACCCAGCTAATTTTTATATTTTTTTAGTAGAGATGGAGTTTCACTATGTTGGCCAGGCTGGTTTCTAACTCCTGACCTTGAGTGATCCACCCACCTTAACCTCCCAAAGTGCTGGAATTGCAAGCATGAGTCACCGTGCCCAGCCCCTTACTGTTTATTCTTAAAACTCAGCCCTAAGTAAATGATGAGTGAATCATTTCAATAAAAAAAATCTTAGGTTTGTGAATCCCCTTCTCTTACCTTTTTGGCACTCTTTGTGGAGTGACTGAAATGAATATGATTTGCTTTCAGGGCCCTCATACTTCTTTATACATCTCCTTTCCCCTTGTGGAGAAGATACTTTGCTCTTGCTACTGGTCTAGTCTAATTCACAGAAGGACGTTTGTCTAACTTTGGCACCCTGTATAGTCCTTTATTCAGAACTGGACTCTTTAACAAGACTTCTTCCCTTAGCTGATTTAAAGAAGGGGCAAATGTGGAGAGGTGGTGATGGGGACAGAGGCTTTAACAATTACTTCTCCCGTGATTCATAGCCTTTCTCTCCCTTTTGACCACACTTCAGATCAGCTGGTCATGCTCACCTTTGGCGCCATTCTTCTTCTCACTTTTTAAAAGTTCTCCCCTTGATCACTCAGCTTTCCTATCTTCTCACACGTGCATGTCATGTCTTAGGGAGCACCGTACAGCCATTAGATGAGATCAGGCACATTTAGGGTAGTTATGGCCATAGAGGCCTAGAGCCATTTTAGGAAGGCATCTTTTCTTCACAGAGGACAGTGATTCCTCTCTATGTTGTGATATTTCATGGTTTTTACTGAGGGGATTTTCTGGCTAGTTAGGAATAAATGAGCACGCGGTAACTGAAAGTGAAGAAGCTTAGGAGGAAGAAACAGTTATCTTCTTTCAGACATGAATGCAGTTTAAAAATACATCCCAAGAATTTCAGACTGTAGACGAGATCATTATGTCAGCTGCTTGCTGCTTAATTACTTTGTACAGTAAGTGCAGGCTTACCATGAGTGGGCTCTTTGCAGGTGTTACTGAAAGCTCTGAGCCTAGCTCTACATAAGCTGTAGGCCTTTGTTGCTGCAGCTATTACCAGCTGCCTGCTGACTTTTGCCAGTCTTCTTTAGTGAAGATTACCAAATGTATTTTGAGGGATGAAATTTGCTCAAAAAGAAAGTTTCAGAAGAATTTGTTTGGAAGAAGGATCAGGAAATAAGAGGAATGAAATTATGGCACTTGCTTTTAATAACAGAAAGAAGGTTGGGTCCTATCAGAATTTGAAAATTGTGAATAAGTGAGCTGCTGCTTCTGATGTTGGACAAAACCTCAGAGAAAATAGAGGAGACATTGTAGTTATAAAAGCAATAACTTTCTGACTGGACTTATTACTAGTTTCTGGAACAGGTGCCTTAGAGTTATTATAAACTTTTCTCTTTTAGAAACTTTTGAGGTGCCTCTGGGATTGATTTAGGGTAAAGGACTTTCTGACTTAGGTACATCTCATCCTGTAATTGTGAAGAATGCATCCTCCTTAATAACCACAAGTCCCTTTAGGTTCCAGACCAACTAAAAAAACTGTATTTGTAACAGAATTTATTCTATCAACTAGAACACGCAAACAGGACCCTGTGCCAGTGTGCTCTGAACGGTTAGGCCATGTAGGTGAAAGATCTGGAGCCTCCCAGATAATAGCCTTCCTGTGAAATGGTTATTTGTATATGTATGTTCTTTTTCCTGTATATTTGACATTGAGATCATTGAGGGTATGTGCTTTGTCTGGTTCATCTCTAGTCCTTGCAGTATCTAAGTCCCTTGATTACTCAGTAAACAGGTAATATAATTCATTTGACTTGTCCTTGATTGTTTCCCATATGTTTCCATGACACCTAAAATTTATTTGTTTGAACTGTTTATATGTGTTTAATTTGTCCCATACTCCCTAATTCCTTAGGAAAAGCAATATTTGGGACAGTATACTTTTAGATAGAGCACTAGTGACTTTACAGTAATTTGGTATCAATTGAGCTCTTCATTCTACTATACCGTATTATAATGTTTTTCAAACTGAATTGTGATCATTAGTAGGCCTGCAGTCAGCATTTTTAGTTTTAATGATATAGAGTAGGAAATATGAGAGGACATTATATATAAAGGTAAGTATTGTTTTGTGAAATTTTTGCTTTAGGTAAATTTGTGTATACACATATACATGTATATGTTTATTGCTTCATAATGTAAAATGTAATTTGTACTGGAATAATGGTCAAAAAAGTTTGAATAACACTGCTTTATTGTAATACTCTGTTATTTCATTTATCATATAGCATTATGCCAGTACATACAGGCTTCTAAAGCCAGGGATGGTGCCAGCCCTTTCATTTCAAGTACGACTGAAGGTAAAAACAAAACAAAATTGAGAACACCCAAAGCTTTCTAATGGTTCTTACATATGTCTCTCCAGTGGCATTTTGTAACCTTTGACCTTCTAACTTTCTTGTGCCTTTTTTGACCAGTAGATTATTCAGATTTGTATCCCTCTAGGTGGTGGGTTCTTTGGTTCTTTCTCTCTTCACTTTAATGTTCTTATTTCAATATACTCTAGTGTTTTTAGGAGGGGGAATGGGAAAACAAAGGACAGTTCTGGAAATTTCAAGTAATTCTGAATTGACAAAATATCTCATTATATTTACCCTGAAATCTGCTTTGTTAATGTTCTTATATCTTTTCGTTTCTTTGTATTTTTCCCAGAGATCATTGAAATGCGTAGTTTATTCTGAATTTTAAGTAAAATATGCTTCTGTGATGTTTTTAGTTGACTTTAAGCAAATTAAACCTGACTTTCAGGGAAAAAAAAAAGATAGATACAATCCTTGTCATTCCTTGTGCTTTCTCACTCTCTTCCAAGAAAATTAACCATTGGGTTTGTAGTAATAGTTTCATTTTGAAGAAGAACTGACAGCTAGTGATGTCTAACATTAACCATGCTATACTTTTTCAGCTTCTTTACTGACCTAATAACTTTAATGCCTTTCCTATTCTTATTCTTAGATGGTTGGCATACTAACCCCCTTGCCTTCATTTCTGTACCTTGCTGGACTACCAAGCTCAGACGTTTGTAACCCCGTGACTTAAAGGGATTTTGTAGAGATGATTTGCTTCATTCTTTTTCTTACAGGAGAAAATTTTGAGCAGACGCCATTGAGACGAACATTCAAATCTAAGGTCCTTGCACGATATCCTGAGAACGTAGAATGGAATCCCTTTGACCAAGATGCAGTAGGAATGGTTAGTATTTGTTAGCCACAAGTATGAGGTAATTTACAGAGTAATTTTTAATAGGATTGTGAATTCAGGCTGTGGTAGCAGTGGTACCACCAAATACCAATAACTTTTGAAGAAAGGATTATAACACTTGTTGTTTATTATTCTGTATTTTGGTCAAAGTATCAAATATTCAGAATATATTAACTATGCAAAAAGTTATAATGTGTTTCTGTTGTGTCAGAGAAATACATAGTATTGTGTCAGTGAACTTATTTTGTGGTCCTGATTTATTGATTATTTATTGCATTGAGATTATATGATGAGTTAATTTTAAACTTCACTAGTTTAAAATTGTTTTCTCTTATTCTGCACTGAATATATCTGAGTAATATGACAGAAGTAGATATTTTTGTTTCATCATAATTTTATTTTCATTTTTTTGTTTCATCATAATTTTAGATAGGAAAGCATTTAAAATCTCATATGGAAGAATATACCACTATGAGTAAGCTAACCTTTATTGAATATTCACCTTGTGCTAGGCACTCTAATAAGCATTTTACATGAATTAATTTATTTAATCCTCATGGTACTCCTTACATGGGTAGTATTAAATAAACACATACACACGTACATATTTTACAGATGAAGAAATTAAGATCCAAAGAGGTTAGGTAATGTATTCAAGCTCGCATGGCCAGTAAGTAGTTGAGTTGGAGTTTGAGCACTGTAGTCTGGTTCCAGACTTCTGCTGTTAACCTTATCTTTGTACTGCCTCTGTTGCATTTGTTTTTGAGGCAGGGTCTCACTCTGTCGCCCAGGCTGCTGGAGAGCAGTGGTGTGGTCTCTCCTTACTGCAGCCTCATCCTCCTGAGCTCAAGTGATCCTCTCACCTCAACCACCCGAGTAGCTGGGACTACTAGTGCATGACACTATGCCTGGCTAATTTTTGTATATGTTTTTTAATAGAAACAGGGTTTTGCTATATTGTCCAGACTGTTCTCAAATTCCTGGGCTCAAACAGTCTGCCCACCTTGACCTCCCAAAGTGCTGCGACTATAGGCGTGAGCCACTGCACTTGGCCTTCTATTACATACTTAACAGCATTCTGTAGTTTTTAGAGGATGGTCTTGTTTGATGCACACAAAAACCCTGTGAAGTAGGGAGAGGAAACTGTATTATTTATTTCACAGATGAAGAAACTGTCTTTGAGAGACTTAAGTTTTTTGACTCCTAGTCTAGTATTTATTTCATTTTAACATGCTATATTCTAGAAATACCTAGCCTTTGGGAAGTCAAGTTTAAGGCTAATAGATATAATATAATATAGGCCCTTGTATTTGTTAACCCAGGCTATTATATTTTATTTGTATAGCCAGGTTCATGTAAAACTGGAAAATGGGAACTGATTGATTCAGGTCAGTTCGATTAACTATCCAAGTTTCTTTATATAACCCATCTGAATTAGAGTGAAAACAGTACATCTTTATCCTGATTCTGTCATCTCCTTGGTTTATGTGAAATGAGCATACTTTTTGATGTGAAAATAAGTTTTACTAATGACAAAATTTTGTGAGGTGATAGTCCAATACTATTTACAAGTTTGTTTTATTTTTAGGTATAAAGTTGCATCTATCTGGTTTTTAGATATATTTCTAGCATCATCTCCTAATATACATATCTTACTCTCTGTCTTGCTGTCATGCTTAACCACCTACCATTTCCTAAATTCTCCAAGTTTTCTTTTATCTCCATGTCTTTGTGCATTTTCTTCTTGTCCCCGAAATATCCTTCTGTCCCTTGTGTACCTGATGAACTCTAACATTACCTTTCTTTGGCGACAGAATCTTGCTCTGTCACTCAGGCTGGGCTGCAGTGCATGATCTTGGCTCACTGCAACCTCTGCCTCCTGGGTCAAGTGATTCTTATGCCTCAGCCTCCCAAGTAGCCGGGATTATAGGCGTGCACTAGCACACCTGGTTAATTTTTGTATTTTTAGTAGAGACAGGGTTTCGCCATGTTGCCCAGGCTGGTCTTGAACTTCTGGCCTCAAGCGATTCACCTGCCTTGGCCTCCCAAACTGTTGGGATTACAGGTGTGAGCCACTGCACCTGGTCCGTTTTTGTAGCTTTTTTCTGATATTCCCAGGCTGAGTTGTCTGTTCTGTGTTCCCATAGTACTTTGCATATACTTCTGTATATCCCTGATGACTGCATTATGATTTTATTTACTTGCGTGTCTTGCATTAGAAAGAGAGAGCTTTAAGCCAGATACACTCTCAGCTTAGTAGGTGCTCTATAAATAAATAAATAGTGATGGTGTTCTGAAAGAGGATGGCCAGTGAGTGTTCTTACTGCTTGTTGCCTTGTTGTCTTTTGCAGCTATGTATGCCCAAAGGGCTGGCATTCAAGACCCAGGCTGATCCCAGGGAGCCCCAATTCCATGCCTTTATTATCACAAGGGAGGATGGCTCTCGGACATTTGGGTTTGCCCTCACATTTTATGAAGAGGTGACTAGCAAGCAGATCTGCAGTGCGATGCAGACCCTCTACCACATGCACAATGCTGAGTATGATGTCCTACATGCTCCCCCTGCTGATGGCAGAGACCAGAGCAGCATGGAGGATGGTGAAGACACTCCTGTGACCAAACTGCAGCGCTTCAACTCCTATGACATTAGCCGGGACACTCTCTACGTCTCTAAGTGCATCTGCCTCATCACGCCCATGTCTTTCATGAAGGCATGTCGGAGCGTGCTGGAGCAACTCCACCAGGCGGTCACTTCACCTCAGCCCCCTCCACTGCCCCTTGAGAGCTACATATACAACGTACTCTATGAGGTGCCACTCCCACCTCCTGGCCGGTCCTTGAAGTTTTCTGGGGTCTATGGGCCAATAATCTGCCAGAGACCAAGTACCAATGAGCTTCCCCTATTTGACTTTCCTGTCAAAGAGGTTTTTGAACTGCTCGGGGTGGAGAATGTGTTTCAGCTTTTTACTTGTGCCCTTCTGGAGTTTCAAATCCTGCTCTACTCACAGCGTAAGTCAGTGCTTACTAGAGCCTTCTGCCTGCCTCAGGCTTCCTTTCTTTCCACGTTCAGATACAGTGGGGCTGACTGTAAAGGTTAAGAGCTATTACAGTTTAAGCAAAACCCAGATCTTTTGCAGGTAGGTGGTGGATGGCAAATTGATGGACATGAGAGGGCCAGTATTTCTGATTAACTGTCTTCATGGCCTTTTGCTGGGCATTCCAGTCTTGGAAGGGAACACTGCTTCCTATGTCCCTTCTGACTGAAGTGAAAAGAGGGGTGGGTAGGAGGTGGTGGTCACAGAAAGCTGACTTTCCATCAATTCTGTTCTGTCATTCTGCAGAGTTATTTCTGCCTCTTCCTTAGCCTAGTAAAATTGAGGATTCACAAAGGATAATCCTTTATATATTGAGAAAATGTGGATGTGTTGCTTCTTTTTGTTGTTTACTTAACTGAATTGTTTTTATAAATGGGAGGTTGAGTGTAAGCAGCATATTTGGACAAAATAGTAAAGTAGATTAGAAAGAAACAGATGCTTACTTAATGAACCAGGCTAGTAACATGAAATTCATTCATTCAGTACATGTTTACTGAGAGTGTACTGTGTGCCAGGCATTGTTTCAAGGGTAGTGGTGGACAAGATAGAAAAATTGTTGTGGTGGACAAGACAGAAAAATTGTTGCTATAGTGGAACTTAAATTTTAGTGGGGGAAGAGAGGTGATTAAACAAATACATAAAATATGTAGTTTGTAAGGTTCTTAATAAGGGCTATAAAGAAAAATAAAACAGAGAAAGGGATAATATTTGGGGAAGAGAAGTTCCAATTTATAATAAGAGTGGTTAGGTAGACATCCCTGAGTGACCTGTTAATATCTGTAGGAAAAGTATTCCAGGCAAAGGGCACAGGTCTTATAAATGGTCTAAGACAAGAATGTGCTTCATGTGTTCAAGAACAAGGAAGCTGGGTGGATGGAATGGAGTGAATGAGCAGGAGTATAGTAGGAGATGGTGTTAGAGACTTAACTGCAGGCCAGATTGTATAGAATCTTGTAGGCCATTGTAAGGACTTTGGCTTTTACTCTTAGATGGCTCTTAGATAGCCATCAGAGTTTTCAATTTTTTTTACTTTTTATTTTAAAATAATTTTTAGCTTATGGAAGAGTTGCAAGGAGTGGTCAAAGGACTCTTGTATACCCTGTGCCAAATTCACCAATTGTTAACATTTTGCCACATTTGCTTTATTACGGTCTCTCTCTGTGTGTGAACATAACTGAACCATTGAGAGTTATTGTGACTCCTAAATTCTCATATGTTTATTTCCTAAGAATAACATTCTCTGAAATAACTATCATTGATCAAATTTGGAAAACCTGACATTGAGACAGTACTATATTAAAGTTTCTCTAGTACCTGATAATGTCTATTATGATAATGTAAAAAAATTCCTTATTCAGGATCTAGTGCGATATCTTGCATTGCTTTTAGTTGTGAGTTTCTCAGCCTTTGTCTTTCATGACATAGACATTTTTGAAGAGTACAAGCAGGTTATTTTATAGACTGTCCCTTAATTTGGTTTTGTCTGATGTTTTCATGATTAGATTCAGATTATAAATTTTTGCCTAAAATACCATAGAAGTGATGTTGTGCTTCTCTCAGTGCATTATATTAGGAGACATATACTGTCAGTTTTCATGATTACAGGAGGCAGGCATATGATGTCATTTTGTCTCATTTTTGGTGATAGTAATCTGCTCACTTGGTTAAGATGGTGTCTGTGGTTTCTTAACTGGAAAGTTTTAATTTTTCCCTTGGTAATTAACACGTAAGTTGTGGGGAGATACTTTGAAACTAATTATTCTGTTCTTTAAAGTTTTGCGTAACCATTTCTTTTTTAGTTTTTATTTTTTTGTATTATATTTGCAGTTTATGGATGCCTAATAGTTTAGCATCTATTGATGTTTCTATTCTGAATCAGTTTTTTCAAGGATAGTAGCAAAAAGGTGATTTTCTTTTTCTTTTTTTTTTTTCCTTTTGAGGCAGGATCTCACTCTGCTGCCCAGGCTGGAGTTCAGTGGTGCCATCATGGCTCTCTGCAGCCTCATCCTCCTGTGCTCAAGTGATCCTCCCACCTCAGCTTCCTGAGTAGCTGGAATTACAGGCACGCACCACCATGCCTGGCTAATTTTTTATTTTTTGTAGACATGGGGTCTCACTATATTGCCCAGGCTGGTCTCAAACTCTTGTACTCAACCTCCTGCCTTGATTTCCCAAAGTGCTGGGATTACAGGTGCCACTGTGCCCAGCCTTAAATTTTTTTTTTTTTTTTTTTTTTTTTTTTTTTTTTGAGACGGAGTCTCGCTCTGCCACCCAGGCTGGAGTGCAGTGGCCAGATCTCAGCTCACTGCAAGCTCCGCCTCCCGGGTTCACGCCATTCTCCTGCCTCAGCCTCTAAGAAATAGTCTTACTCTATCACCCAGGCTAGAGTGTAGTGGCACAATAATGGCTCACTGCAGTCTTGATATCCTGGGCTCAAATGATCTTCCCATCTCAGCTGCCTGAGTAGCTGGGACTACAGGCGCCCACCACCATGTCTGGCTAATTAAAAAAACATTTTTTTTTTTTTTGTAGAACTAGGGTCTTGCTTTATTGCCCAGGCTGGAAAATAGTGGTTTTTAAACTTTATCTGTATTTATTAATTGGCATTATACCATAATGAAGAATGTTTCTTTCTCCTTTGTTTATTATTGTATGGATTCATAGATTTTTATTTTACTCAAGTTATAATTCACTGTAATTATTTACTTTGATGCTCAAATTTTCCAGATTTGGTCCACGGACAAAAGAATGGACCTCCACAATGGCAGGGCTTTTGCTTTTTGCTCACTGATGGATTCCAAGCACTAAAACCGTGGCTGGTTTATAAGGGTGCTCAATAAATGTTGTTAAATGAATGAATAACTTAGGCTTTTAACAGGATCACTCTGGCCATTATATTAAGAGTATATCCCCAAAGGGAGAATGAGCAAAGAGTTCCGTTAAGAGGTAATTTGTAATAATCCAGGTGAGAGGTGATGTCAGTTAGAACTAAGGAGGTAACAGTGAAGTGGTGTGAAATGGTTCGGTTCTGGATACAGTTTGAAGGTGAAGTAATGGAAACTATGTTGAACTCAAGAGCACATACCTCATATAAAGTGGACAGCCACTAATTAGCTCCAGTTAATTCCTTGTGGGTATACTGGCCTGATGTTACTAAATATTCCAATATTTCATGAGGACCCAGATTTTTTACATGAAATCTCTGATTTTTAAATATTGGCAATAATATTCTTTTTAAACACTGCAGGCCAAACAAAAAGCATCTGCTGGCTGAATGTAGTTCCTGAGGCTTCACTTTGCAGCTTCTAGTTTAAGATACGAAGTTACAGCCTCCTGTCTGGGTGAAATACAGACTTGGACAAATCATATTGCTTTCCTAGCTATTTCTTGACTGGAGCTTCATAAAAATACTTTGAAATGGAGACTTAGTTGAATAGGGAAGAACTTCTCTGGTTTCGAACAGAACAGAGAGGAGGAAACCAAACTGTATAGAGTGTTAGAAGATACAGTAGACTTTTAGGTACCTATAAGGCAGTGGGGTGTTTAGAGGCAAGGAAAAGAGGATTGAAACAAATATGATGAACACAAGGGAAAAATAACATTATTTCATCTGAATTTCTTTTGTATTTCCTAGAATATGGGTTCTTGTATCCATAATAAAAATTTTAAGAGGTTTGAATGTAATTGAGATGGTTAGTATGTAGAATTGAATTGAACTTAGGATCTAAAGTCACGCTCAGCATGGACAAGAGAAAGCTTTTTCCAGAAATTCCTGGATATTGCTGAGGCCAAAGTGGAGTGGATTACTTTTCATTGGATGTAAGTTATGCTTTTTGTTGTTAATAGAGTGCTTTAAACAATTTAGGTTGGTTTTCTTGAAATAGTTTTTATTAATGATCCAAAGGCATCTTCCTTGTATGGATAAAAATCACTCTGGCCAAAAACAAGCTGTCACCACTGCAGTTGATTTTACCTGCTGCATGTCCTGCCCTCTGAATAGAAAAGAGGTGTTACTTGAGGAAAAGGAATGCAGGCTGAATTGTAAGACTCTGAAAGTATAACCCTTTGGAACGCTGAATTGGCAGTTTTAAGCAGTGTTTTCTTTTTGGTATAGGTCATTTTATTTACTTCTGGATAATATTTATTCTTTAGTCCACATAGAAATAGTGTTTTTTTAATAGCATAATTTTTAATTGGTTGTTTAAAAATTATTATTACTTTTTTTTTTTGAGACAGGGTCTCATTCTGTCACCTACACTGGAGCAGGTCTCATTCTGTCACCTACACAGTGTAGGTGACAATCATGACTCACTGCAGCCTTGACCTCCCCAGACTCAGATGATCCTCCCATCTCAGCCTCCTGGGTAGCTGGGACTACAGGCATGTACTGCCGTGTCTGGCTAGTTTTTGTATTTTTTGTAGAGATGAGGTTTTGCCATGTTGCCCAGGCTGATCTTGAACTCCTGGGCTCAAGCAATCCACCTTCCCTGGCCTCCCAAAGTGCTGGGATTACAGGCATGAGCCACTGCACCCGGCCTTATTTTAAAATTATATGCAGAACAGAAACTCTTTATCTGAAGTGGCCTAGTAGAGTAGTTGATTGGAAACCAAAAAGGTCAGTTAAGTCACAGAATCCTAAAAATGATATATACAATTAATTTTATAGTTAAACTATTTATTATTTGTTATTTTTGGGATGGAGTTTTGCTCAGTCGTCTAGGCTGGAATGCAGTGGCACAATCTCGGCTCATTGCAACCTCCGCCTCCTGGGATCAAGTGATTCTTCTGCCTCAGCCTCCCGAATAGCTAGGACTACAGGTGCACACCACTGTGCCTGGCTAATTTTATTATTTTTAGTAGAGACAAGGTTTCACTATGTTGGCCAGGCTGGTCTGAAACTCCTGATCTCAGGTGATCCACCAGCCTCAGCCTCCCAAAGTTCTGGGATTATAGGCGTGAGCCACCGCGCCTGGCCTAAATAATTTAACTTAAAACGTATAACTGTATAGTCACTAATCTTTGATGAAGGGTCCAGGCATTTCTCATGATTATGAATTCACAAATCAGGTATCTGCACTCCTTGCATAAACCACACCCATAATACATTGACTAGATTTCCTAGTTACTTTGCTTTACTTTTTTTTTTTTTTTTTTTTAGGTGGAGTCTTGCTCTGTTACCAGGCTGGAGTGCAGTGGCGTGATCTTGGCTCACGGCAGCCTCCACCTCCCGAGTTCAAGCAATTTTCCTGCCTCAGCCTCTTGAGTAGCTGGGATTACAGGTGTGCACCACCACGCCTACCTAATTTTTGTATTTTTAGTAGAGATGGGGTTTCACCATGTTGACCGGGATGGTCTTGATTTCTGGACCTCATGATCTGCCTGCCTCGGCCTCCCAAAGTGCTGGGATTACAGGTGTGAGCCACTGCGCCCAGCCCTGGTTACTTTTTTTTTTTAAAGTAGAGTGATAAAGAACCTTGCAAAAGAACATGAGCAGAGACTACTTCTAGATTTTTGTCGTATTCCTTAGTTTTTTATTCTTAATTGTTTCATGGTATGCCTAATTCAATTACAGTGTTTTTTAGTGACTTTGTATTACTGAGTCTTTTGAAAGCATTTAATTTTGTTTCCAGAGAAACAGGCATTCTTTCTTTTTACCCTCAGATTTTACCATTTATTTACACAATATTTGGTTACGTTATATAATCCAGTAATAAGTTCAGCTAGCACAGGTTTGGGAACAAATGAGTGGGAGCAATGTATGCTTTACTCAGAGTGGGGAAAATCAATTGATAAAGTGAGTTGGCTAAGTGGAGGCTGATAAGAAATCTCCAATGATATTTTGCTATCTAAAGTAGTCTTTTACTGTAAAAATAATGATTGCTTAAGGCATATAATTAAAATAATTCCAAAGGGAATCAAATATTTTCCTCTCTTTTCTTCATATAGTAGCTAGATATCAAATTTTTTGTGTATCCTTAATGAAAACAATAGTTTTAAAAAATAAATAATATGTGCACAGATAATACTGAGAAAGTTGAAAGTTCCCCCCAACCCCCTTTTTTTTAAGACGGGGTCTCGCTCTGTTGCCCAGGCTGGAGTGCAGTGGCGTGATCTCAGCCCCCTACCGGGTTCAAGCAGTTCTTGTGCCTCAGCCTCCCGAGTAGCTGGGACTACAGGTGCGTGCCACCACACCTGACTAATTTTTGTATTTTTAGCAGAGATGGGATTTGCCATGTTGGCCAACCTGGTCTCAAACTCTTGACCTCAAGTGAACTGGCCACCTTGTCCTCCCAAAGTGTTGGGATTACAGGCGTGAGCCACTGCACTTGGCCCCTTTTTCTTTGATCTACTATCCTACCCCTGAGAAGTAATCTCTTAATTTTTTAAAATTCCCTTTTTTCTGGTATTTTTAATAATGCACTATATATATGTGTGTATGTGTGTATATATATATATTTATTTTATTTTATTTTTTTGAGATGGAGTTTCACTCTGTTGTCCAGGTTGGAGTGTGGTGGTGCAATCTTGGCTCACTGCAACCTCTGCCTCCTGGGTTCAAACAGTTCTCCTGCCTCAGCCTCCGGAGTAGCTGGGATTAGAGGCACGTGCCACTACACCCAGCTAATTTTTGTATTTTTAAGGGGTTTCACTATACTCGCCAGGTTGATCTTGAACTCCTGACTTCAAGTAATCCACCCTACCTTGGCCTGCCAAGGTGCTGGGATTACAGGCATGAGCCACCACGCCTGGCCCAATGTACTATTTTTTATGTTAGGTGTTAAATACACATGTATTGATTTTAATATTCTTTAAATTATACATATACACTATGAAATCTGTATGGTATATTAAAATAAAACTTGAGGCCAGGTGCGGTGGCTCATGCCTGTAATCCCAGCACTTTGGGAGGCCGAGGAGGACAGATCTCTTGCGATCAGAAGCTCAAGACCAGCCTGACCAACATGATAAAACCCCATCTGTACTAAAAATACAAAAATTAGCTGGGTATGGCGGCACACACTTGTAATGCCAGCTACTGAAGAGGCTGAGGCACGAGAATCACTTCAACTCGGGAGGCAGAGGTTGCAGTGAGCGGAGATCACACCACTGCACTCCAGCCTGGGTGACAGAGCAAGACCCTATGTCCAATAAAATAATAAATAAATAAAATAAAACTTGAAAAAAGGCATTTCAAGAGTGTAAAATGAAGGATAGAAATTTACAGCATTAGAGGAGTGTACAGTGACGTGTGCGACTTCTACCTCTGCACCCTGGTTCTCCTTCAGGGAGGTTACCACTGTTTTCCGTTTCCTTGTAGACATAGCTGTGTATATACTATATATATACTTTTTAAAAAGAACACAAATGGGGGCATACTAATCATTGTTTTGCAACCTCCCAGGATAGTTTATAATTGTTTGTAAATACGTAGGAGCTGCCCTGTAGTTTGTTTAGAGGGGGCTTATTTATAGAGTGATTCCAAGTCTGATGTCTTTATCTGCACATACAAGTCATAAAAATGGGCCGGGTGTGGTGGCTCACACGTGTAATCCCAGCACTTTGAGTGGCTGAGGTAGGCAGATCATTTGAGGTCAGGAGTTCAAGACCACCCTTGCCAACATGATGAAACCTCTTCTCTACTAAAAATACAAAAATTAGCCAGGCGTGGTGGCGTGCGCCTATAATCCCAGCTACTGGGGAGGCTGAGGCAAAAGAATCACTTGAACCTGGGAGGCAGAGGTTGCAGTGAGCTGAGATTGCGCCACTGCACTCCAGCCTGGGCGACAAAGCGAGACTTTGTCTCAAAAAACAAAAAAAGTGCTGGGATTATGGGTTTGAGCCATTACACCTGGTTTAAAAGACATTCCTTTTTTTGTTTTTTGAGACAATCTCACTTAAAAGGTATTTTTAATGCCCAGTAGATTCCAAGAGTTTTAGCAGCTGTGTGTTTCAGAAACTGCGAAGAAGACCAAATATACGTATTTATCATACTAGTAAAGTTGTCTACAGGTTATGCTCTTCTTTGATTAGCTAGGAGCAAGGTGATAGGCAACTTTCAAAGCTTTATTAGTGAGCAAATGTAGGATGTTTTGCTAAACTTCTACCTTAATACTTTTCAGCTTCTGTTCCCTTTGTACTGAGACTTCTTCATTTCCTGGAAAGTTTTTTATTCCTTACAACTACTTTATGAACCAACCTGTGATTTAAATGGTGGGGTGGGTTTTTAGTGCATAACATCATTTTAATTCCTATGACAGCTCATTTGAAACCAGCCATTCCAGAGGGATTTTACTCATATGATTTAAAAATGTATATTTCTGCTTTGTCCTTAAATGCCTGAAACCATCATATCATTTGTGAATAGTAATTTGTAAAATTTAAGTTTTAGGCCAGGAGCGGTGGCTCACGCCTGTAATCCCAGCACTTTGGGAGGCTGAGGTGGGCGGATCACCTGAGGTCGGGAGTTCGCGACCAGCCTGACATGGGGAAACCCTGTCTCTACTAAAAAATACAAAATTAGCTGGGGTGGTGGTGCATGCCTGTAATCCCAGCTACTTAGGAGGCTGAGGCAGGAGAATAGCATAAACCCGGGAGGCGGAGGTTGCGGTAAGCTGAAATCGCACCATTGCTCTCCAGCCTGGGCAACAACAGCGAAACTCCGTCAAAAAAAAAAAAAAAGTTTTAGTCAGTCAATTTTATTGGCTTTACCAATATATTTATTAGTCATTAAAAAAAAAAAAAGGCTGGCTGGGTGCGGCGGCTCACGCCTGTAGTCCCAGCACTTTGGGAGGCCAAGGTGGGTAGATCACGAGGTCAGGAGTTCAAGATTAGCCTGGCCAAGATGGTGAAACCCCATCTCTACCAAAAATACAAAATTAGCCAGGTGTGGTGGTGGGCATCTGTAATCCCAGCTACTTGGGAGGCTGAGGCAGGAGAATCACTTGAACCCGGGAGGTGGAGGTTGCAGTGAGGCAAGATGGTACCACTGCACTCTAGCCTGGGCAACAGAGCAAGACTCCGTCTCAAAAAAAAAAAGGCCTAGAAATTATACTCTGAAGAGAAGCCAAATATTGACCACGAGCCTTCCCTTTAGGCTATGATATGATCTCTGATCTATAACAAGAGTTTTGAGTCACTAAAGTCAATCCTCTGGGTCTTTCAAGTTCTAGGGAAGCCTTTTTTTTTCTTTTTTTTTTTTTTTCTTTTTTTTTTTTTAGGAGTCTAGCTCTGTCACTTAGGCTGGTGTGTGCAGCTGTGCAATCTCGGCTCACTGCAACCTCTGGCCCCCAGGTTCAAGCGATTCTCACATCTCAGCCTCCTGAGTAGCTGGGATTACAGGTGCATGCCACCACACCCAGCTAATTTTTGTATTTTTAGTAGAGACAGGGTTTCACCATGTTGGTTGGCCAGTCTGGTCTCGCACTCCTGACCTCAGGTGATTCACCTGCCTTGGCCTCCCAAAGTGCTGGGATTACAGGCGCGAGCCACCGCGCCCGGCCTCTAGGAAGGCTTTTTATTGAAACGTTAAAATAACATTTTTATGCTGTTCTCATTCAGGAAAGGTTGCCAGGTGAAGGGCAGACTTGGCTAGTGTGGAAAACCAGCTTCTGCATGCTTGATGGTTCTTTGTGCTTGATTTTGCAGGCAAAGCTCACATAAGCTCCTTATAGGATGTTCTACAGAAGTATATTAGTGAGAAATGAGCCTGTTTTTGCTTCCATGCTGAATGGAGACCCAGAACTACTGTTCTTTCTTTTTGTTCAGTTCTCCTACCCCCTTTCTTAAGAGGATCTACTTAACATTCTGGGGTAGTATTTGGAGCAAGATGTCATTAATTATTTTTGTTGTATTTCCATATTAGATTTTATTATGAGTAAGGACCTATGTGTGTAGGTATATTTCTTTTTTTTTTTTTTTTTTTTGAGACAGAGTCTCTCTCTGTCACCCAGGCTGGAGTGCAGTGGCCGGATCTCAGCTCACTGCAAGCTCCGCTGCCCAGGTTTACGCCATTCTCCTGCTCAGCCTCCCGAGTAGCTGGGACTACAGGCACCCGCCACCTCGCCCGGCTAGTTTTTTGTATTTTTCAGTAGAGACGGGGTTTCACCGTGTTAGCCAGGATGGTCTCGATCTCCTGACCTTGTGATCCACCCGTCTCGGCCTCCCAAAGTGCTGGGATTACAGGCTTGAGCCACTGCGCTCGGCCGTGTAGGTATATTTCAAGGGTCTCTTGGTTGTCTCTCGGACACCCTCATGGGAATCACATTGAGCATACCCTTGCTGAAGTTTATCCTGATCCTTTCTAAATAAGAGATTGCATTGAAAGTTTTAACTTACTGTTTCGAAAGCAAGTGCCTTGTTTTTGACTGATTTGTGTGTGTGCTTTTTTTTGTTGTTGTTGATCCAGATTACCAGAGACTGATGACTGTGGCGGAGACGATTACAGCTCTCATGTTTCCTTTCCAGTGGCAGCATGTCTATGTCCCTATTCTCCCGGCTTCTCTCCTGCATTTCTTAGATGCCCCTGTTCCATACCTGATGGGCTTGCATTCCAATGGCCTGGATGACCGGTCAAAGTTGGAGCTGCCTCAAGAGGTGAGAGCTTGAGTGTTGGTGCCTCTGGCCTCAATACAGGATTGGGGAGAGAAGGGCTTTGGAATGAACCCAGCATGCATGATGTTACCAAGTTTATTTCTTTTATTTTGGTGAGTATGAATAACTTTTCAGGAAAAAAGTAAAAACAATGAACATTTAGTTCAATTTATATCATCCCAGAGACATTTACTATCTTTATCAACTGACATACGTACATTGTAATTTCTGTATTTATACTATTGTTTTTGTTTTGTTTTGCTTTTTAAGAGACAAGGTCTTGCTGTGTTACCCAGGCTAGGTGCAGTAGCATGATCGTAGCTTACTGCAGCCTGGAACTCCTGGGCTGAAGTGAGCCTCCTGTCTCAGCCTCCTGAGTAGTTGAGACTAAAGGAGTGTGCCACGACATCCAGCTAATTGTTTTTTTAATGTTTTGTAGATGCAGGGTCTCACCATGTTGCCCAGGCTGGTCTCGAACTCCTGGGCTCAAGTAATCCTCCTGCCTTGGCTTCCCAAAGTATTGGGATTATAGGCATGAGCCACTGTGCCTGGCTAAGAAAAGAGTTGATTTAAAATATGTATTTCCTATTCCATTCTAAATAGATTTAAAGCATGATTAGAAATAAGATTGTTTTATTTTTAATTTTTTTAGAATTACCAGCAGAACTGGTATGTTACTTTGTGACTGTTGTGAAACTAGCTGCAGGGAAGTGCTTTCCTACTTTGAATGTCTTAGTCATTAGAAAGGCCTGGGAAGCAAACTTTGGAGTATACATACACTGGTGTCACCACAGCTCTTTGTTTCCTCCCTCCACCAGCCTTTTTTTTGGGGGTAGAGATTTTTGTATACAACTGAGGAATATGAGTGAGGGGCCCCAAGAAGAGAGCATTCTCATGGAACTGGATCTGGGCAGCACTGTGTCATTGGGCATGACTGGGCAACATCTTTGATGAATGCCCTGATAATTAGACCATGTCTGTGATGTTTAAATTATAGTCAAATGCATCTCTTTGCTCTTTTCTCTCTTCTTTAGTTTTAGAATCAAAATGTCTTCCTTGTCTTCTTCCATTTCTGCCCTTTTTTCTTCTTTGACTTTATAGAGCATTGTGCTCTTTGGGGTGGAACAATATTAATGAAGGAAAAAAAGATCTAAATGATGGATAAAATCATTGAGTTGAGATAATATTGAAGTTTTTTGTGTACTTGCTTACTGTACCATACATACCCATGAAGAGTGGACTGGAGAAAGAAGAGCTGTTTGTTGTTTGCTTTAAACAAATGTCTATTTAATATTGATACAACTTAGTCAACCTAATTATAATTCTGTAAAGTCACAAAAAGAACAATAACAAAAAATTGTTGAAGGTGGAAGGCCAAAGAAGCAAGCTATGTGCATAATTTAGTAAATAGACCACTAAGCAAGAAGCCAGATTTCTCAGTTTTATTTTCCTCTTTGGCATCAGCTTTCTTTATACTTGGGGCAAATTCTGATCCCTCTAGGATTTTTCAACATTGTTGCCTATGTACTTCATGTATTATGGGTATGTGAAGGGACCTCTGAGGGATCAATAGGTTTCTTAATGGGACTGTTGAAGAAACCATGGGTTGTTTAAGAAACCCAAAAGTTGGCTGGGCGTGGTGGCTCATGCCTGTAATTCCATCACTTTGGGAGGCTGAGGCAGGTGGATCACCTGAGGTCAGGAGTTCCAGACCACTCTGGTCAACATGGTGAAACCCTGTCTCTACTAAAAATACAAAAAAATTAGCTGGGCATGGTGGTGCATGCCTGTAGTCCCAGCTACTTGAGAGGCCGAGGCAGGAGAATTGTTGAACCCCGAAGCCAGAGGTTGCAGTGAGCCGAGATCATGCCGCTGCACTCCAGCCTGGGTGACAGTGTGAGACTCCACCTCAAAAGAAAAAACAAAAAACAGAAAAGAAACCCAAAAGTTCTCTCTGTTCTGGGCTATTGGAGCCTCCATGTTGCTGTATTCCCCATCCCTGCTGCAAACTTTACATCTGAGCTTCTGGCCTCCCCTGTAGTCTGCTTGGGAAGGAGTGGTGACAGTGGAACAGTAGAATTACGTGTGTGTACTTCATAAGGGGTTATTGGGTTTCAGAGTCCCAGTTCATCCACCCTTTTCTTCTGAAGGTCATACATTTGTGGGAGCAGTTACATAGCTAGGTATTTTCTACCTTGATTTTTAGCAGATAAACTCATATCTGAGCCTGTGTAGTTCCTGTGGAAAAACCTTAGGCTGGGGGAGAAGAGCTGGCTTTGAAAGACAACTTTGGGGTATCTCAGAAATGACATGTTTATAGTAAAAAATCCTAACAGTGCACAAAAGCATAAAGAATAAAATTAAAATTACCTCAAATTTTACCACCCAGAGAGAACTCCTTTCAATATTTTGATGCACATCTTTAAAGTATGTGGTGTCTTTTAACTGCAGTCTTAGAAGGAAGCTTTGGGGTAGTGTATTAGTTTATTTTTACACGGCTGATAAAGACATACTGGAGACTGGGCAATTTACAAAAGAAAGAGGTTTAATGGACTTATAGTTCCATGTGGCTGGGAAAGCCTCACAATCATGGCAGAAGACAAGGAGGAACAAGTCATGTCTTACATGGATGGCCGCAGGCAAAGAGAGAGCTTGTGCAGGGAAACTCCCCCTTATAAAACCATCAGATCTTGTGAGACTTTTTCACTATCATGAGAACGGCATGGGAAAGACTTGCCCCCATGATTCAACTACGCCCCACTGGGTCCCTCCCACAACACATGGGAATTTAAGATGAGATTTGGGTGGGGACACAGCCAAACCATATCATTCTGCCCTGGCCCCTCCCAAATCTTATGCCCTCACATTTCATAACCAGTCATGCCTTCCCAACAGTTCCCCAAAGCCTTATTTCAGCATTAACTCCAAAGTCCATAGTCCAAAGTCTCATCTGAGACAAGGCAAGTCCTTTCCTTATGAGCCTGTAAAATCAAAAGCAAGTTAGTTACTTGCTAGATACAATGAGAGTACAGGCATTGGAGAAATACAGCCATTCCAAATGGGAGAAATTGGCCAAAAACACAGGGCTGTAGGCCTCATGCAAATCTGAAATCCAGCGGGGCAGTCAAATCTTAAAGTTCCAAAATGACCTCTTTTGACTCCGTGTCTCACATCCAGGTCACACTGATGCAAGAGGTGGATTCCCTGGCTGGGCATGGTGGCTCATGCCTGTAATCCCAGCACTTTGGGAGGCCAAGGTTGGTGGATCACCTGAGGTTGGGAGTTCAAGACCAACCTGACCAACATGGAGAAACCCCATCTCTACTTAAAATACAAAATTGGCTGGGCATGGTGGCGCAAGCCTATCCCAGCTACTCGAGAGGCTGAGGCAGGAGAATTGCTTGAACCTGGGAGGTGGAGATTGTGGTGAGCTGAGATTGTGTCATTGCACTCTAGCCTGGGCAACAATAGCGAAACTCCGTCTCAAAAAACAAACAACAACAGAAAAAGAGGTGGGTTCCCATAGTCTTGGGCAGCTCCACCCCTGTGGCTTTGCAGGGTACAGCCTCCCTCCTGGCTGCTTTTATGGGCTGGTGTTGAGTGTCTGTGACTTTTCTAGGCACACAGTGCAAACTGTCAGTGAATCTACCATTCTGGGGTCTGAAGGATGGTGGCTCTGTTCTCACAGCTCTGCTGGGCAGTGTCTCAGTAGGGACTCTGTGTGGGGGCTCTGACCCCACATTTCCCTTCCGCACTACTCTAGCAGAAGTTCTCCATGAGGGCCCTGCCCCTGCAGCAAACTTCTCTCTGGGCATCCAGGCATTTCTGTACCTCCACAAAAATCTAGGCAGAGGTTCCCAAACCCCAATTCTTGACTTCCGTGTACTTGCAGGCTCAACACCACGTGGAAGCTGCCAAGGCTTGGGGCTTGTACCCTCTGAAACCACAGCCTGAGCTTTATGATAGCCCCTTTCAGCTACAGCTGGAGCAGCTGGGATGCAGGGCACCAAGTCCCTGGGCTGCACATAGCTTGGGGACCCTGTGTCTGGCCCACAAAACCACTTTTTCCTCCTAGGCCTCCAGGCCTGTAAAGGGAGGGACTGCTGTGAAGACCTCTGACATGCCCTGGAGACATATACCCCCATTGTCTTGGAGATTAACATTTGGCTCCTTGTTAGTTATGTAAATTTCTGTAGCAGCTTGAGTTTTCTCCTCAGAAAATGGGATTTTCTTTTCTATTGCATTGTCAGGCTGCAAATTTTCCAAGACTTTTATGCTCTGTTTCCCTTTTAAAACTGAATGCCTTTAACAGCACCCAAGAGACCTCTTGAATGCTTTGCTGCTTAGAAATTTCTTCTTCCAGATACCCTAGATTATCTCTCTTAAGTTCAAAGTCACACAAATCTCTAGGGTAGGGGCAAAATGCCTCCAGTCTCTTTGGTAAAACATAACAAGAGTCACCTTTGCTCCATTTCCGAGCAAGTTCCTTATCTCCATCTGAAACCACCTCAGCCTGGATTTCATTGTCTATATCATTATCATTATCAGCATTTTGGTCAAAGCCATTCTACAAGTCTCTAGGGAGTTCCAAACTTTCCCACATTTTCCTGTCTTCTCCTGGTCCCTCCAAACTGTTCCAGCCTCTTCCTGATACCCAGTTTCAAAGTTGCTTCCACATTTTTGGGTATCTTTTAAGCAGCACCCCACTCTACTGGTACCAATTAAATATATTAGTCTTTTCTCATGCTGCTGATAAAGACATACCTGAGAGTGGAAAGAAAAAGAGGTTTAATGGACTTAACAGTTCCTCGTGGCTAGGGAAGCCTCACAATCATGGCGGAAGGCAAGGACGAGCAAGTCACGTTTACATGGATGGCAGCAGGCAAAGAGAGAACTTGTGCCGGGAAACTTCCCCTTATAAAACCATCAGAACTCTTGAGACTTACTCACTATCACAGGAACAGTATGGGAAAGACCTGCCCCCATGATTCAGCTATCCCCCACCAGGTCCCTCCCACAACATGTGAGAATTTAAGATGAGATTTGGGTAGGGACACAGCCAAACCGTATCCGGCAGGGCTGGGGAAATTCACCTGGGACTGTGTAAGGGGGCATCATCAAGGTAGTAAGGTGGGGCAAGCTTGGTTTATAAAAAGGTCTTTCTCCAGAGGGACAGAGAGTGTACATTTCCTAGTCCCCCAAATCAGAATTCATCAGTTACTGCCGTCTTTGGGCATCAGAAGTCTGTAAAAAGCTTTTTGTTCCTTTTTGTACCAGCACATGAGCTCAGCTGGCTCTGAGCAAGTGAAAGTGCTGAGCTGCCTTTGTGAGGCATCCTTTGTCTTATGCTTCTCTTTGGAGCTTCGTTGTCTGAGTTCAGGAAGGAGGCATTTCATCCACAGCTGTATTACAGAATTAAGCAAAGGATATTAAAGGGGTACCATTTTTTTTCTGTCTTGGACCCTTCTTTCCTACTTTCCCCCCATTTTCTCAGGACACTCCTTCAATAGCTTTTTCCCAGTCATCTGTGTGTTGAACTTCTTTTCAATGAATAACATGAGGATGGACTGGCTGGCTGTTTTTTGGCATTTATAGCTGGCTGTTTTTTGACATTAGGAACTGAGCATTGGGAAAGATCATTGTGACCTTGAGTGGAAGATATTTGGGAGACTTCTTGGGATTTGGGGGATCCATGTGATCACTATCTCAGAGCAGCTAACTCTACCCATAATCCCTCTCAACAAGGCAGGAGGTTAACAGAGGAAAACTGATCACTTGGGGTTCAATACCTCTTCCAGGCTACTCTCCCCAAAGCTGTTATGTAAGAACTAATCCCTCATCAGCTGAGGAAAGAGGATGTATGAGGAGTTGCTAGTATTTTGTAAGTACTTCTGTGTGCCAGAGCCCCTCAGTATAGTGGGAGGAAACAGCATGAGGCTATTGTATGAGTCTAGTAATTTGCCTTTTTACCACTCCCTCCTTTAGCCCAATTCTTTCTTTCTTTCTTTTTTTTTTGTTGAGATGGAGTCTTGCTCTGTTGCCTAGGCTGGAGTGCAGTGGTGCCATCTCAGCTCACTACAACCTCTGCCAGTCATCAACTCATGGCTACTCTTCTGTGTAAATCCTCCTCTCCACTCCACCTCGTGGATTATTTTAAAGCAAATCTTACACAGTATTATTTTGCCATCCAGATATATTCAGTATGTACCTCTAACAGATTTTTTCCTGTTTTTTTTTTTTTTTTTAGACAGAGTCTCATTTTGTTGCCCAGACTGGAGTGCAGTGGTGCAGTTATAGCTCATTGCAACCTTGAACTCCTGGGCTCAAGCAGTCCTTCTCAGCCATCCAAGTAGCTGGAATTACAGGCGTGTGCTACCATACCCAGCTACTTTTAAAATTTTTAGTAGAGACGAGGTCTTGCTATGTTGCATAGGCTGGTCTTGAGCTCCTGGACTCAGGCTCCCAAAGTGCTGAAATTATAGGTGTGAGCTACCATGCTCGTCCCATAAGACTATTTTTAAAACATAAAAGTGGCTTTTAAAATTAAATTTTCAACATCTCTCAATTTTTATTTATTTATTTGAAACAGAGTCTCAGTCTGTCACCCAGGCTGGAGTACAGTGGCATGATCTCAGCTCACTGCAACCCTTGCCTCCTGGGTTCAAACAATTCTCGTGCCTCAGCCTCCCATGTAGCTGAGATTACAGGTGTGCACTGTCATGCCTGGCTAATTTTTGTGTTTTTAGTAGAGATGGGGTTTTGGCATGTTGGCCAGGCTGGTCTCGAACTCCTCCTGGCCTCAAGCGATCCGCCCACCTCAGCCTCCCAGAATGCTGGGATTGCAGGCGTGAGCCGCTGCGCTCAGCCTCAAATTTTATTTTTGAGTATAGTATTATGTTAACCTATTTATTTATTTAGAGATGGAGTTTCATTCTTGTTGCCCAGGCTGGAGTGTAATGGTGCCATCTTGGCTCACTGCAACCTTTGCCTCCTGGGTTCAAGCGATTCTTCTGCCTCAGCCTCCCAAGTAGCTGGGATTACAGGCATGTGCCACCATGCCTGGCTAATTTTGTATTTTTAGTACAGGTGAAGTTTCTCCATGTTGGTTAGGCTGGTCTAGATCTCCTGACCTCAGGTGATCCGCCTGCCTCGGCCTCCCAAAGTGCTGGGATTACAGGTGTGAGCCATCGCGCCCGGCCTATGTTAACCTTTTTAAATGGACAGCATTTGTCCCCAAAACATTTGTTGAAAAATTCATCTACAATGCATGGATCTTGCATTAGGCCATTCTTGTATTGCTATAAAGAAATACCTGAGACTGGAGATAGATATATATGGATATATGGATATATATATGGATATATGGATACACACACACACACACACACATATATATATATTTTTTTTTTTTTTGAGATGGAGTCCCTCTCTGTCGCCAGGCTGGAGTGCAGTGGCGCAATCTCGGCTCACTGCAACCTCCACCTCCCAGGTTCAAGCGATTCCCCTGCTTCAGTCTCCCAAGTAGCTGGGACTACAGTAGCGAGACTGGATAATTTTTAAAGAAAAGAGGTTTAATTAGCTTATTGTACTGCAGACTTTATAGAAAGCATGGTGCTGGCATCTGCTTGGCTTCTGGGGAGGCCTCAGGAAGCTCACAATCATAGCTGAAGGTGAATGGGAAGCAGGGATGTCACATGGCCAGAGCAGGAGCATGAGAGAGAGTGGTTGGGAGGTGCCACACACTTTTAAATTAACAGACCTTTTGAGAACTCACTGTCACAAAGATAGCACCAAGCCATGAGGGATCCACCCCCATGACCAAAACACCTCCCACCCGGCTCCACCTCCAGCACTGGAGATTACAATTCAATATGAGATTTGGGCGGGGACAAATATTCAGGCTATATTCAAGTCTATTCAAGATCTTTTCTAGTGGATTATTGTTTTCGTCTATTTTAGAATCTAGTAAGGCAAGTCTCCCTTCAATGGTCGTGGCTATTTTTTTCTTTTATTCTTCCAGACAAAATTCAGAATTAGTCATTAGATAACACCCTTCAGAAAAAAATCTTGCTGAGATTTTGGAAATATTTACATTAAATTAACAAGTAAATTTGGGATTATTAGCATCTTATGGATTTTTTCTATCCATTAATATTGTATATATGTCCATTCAGATTGTATGTTTCATGATGATTATAACAATGTCGATTAACATTTATTATGTACTGTGTGCCTGGCACTGTGCTAAATCCTTGACATTTATTGTCATATAATTCTCAAAACAAATCTGTGATGTAGGTAATAGTATTATCCCTGTTACATGAATGGAACAGAAGCACCCTTAAGCATTTAATAATGTGCTGCAATGAAGGAAATGTTGTCTTGGCTAGAACAGGTTCATGAATATAAGATAAATATGAAAAAGTGAAAGACTTTTATAATTCATACCTGCAAGAACATTCCAACAGGGACAAGAACTACAAAGTATTTAAATATATATGTACACACACATATTTTTATTGACACATAATTATACATATTTACAGGGTATGGTATATTTCAGTACATGTATGTAATGATCAGATGTGGGTGTATGTAATGATCAAATGGTGATTAGCATATCCATAATCTCAAACCTTTTTTTTAAAATTTGTATTGGTAACATTCAAAATCATCTCTTCTAGCTACTTGAAAAAGTACAACAAATTTTTGTTGAGTATAGTCACCCTGCAGTGCTATAGAAGACTGCATTCCTCCTGTTTAGCTATGATTTTGTATTGGATAATCAATCTCTTTCTATTCCTCCTCCTTGCCACGCTTCCCAGTCTCTGGTAACCACTCTTCTATTCTCTACTTCAGTGAGATCAACATATTTAGCTCCCACATACAAGTGAGAACATGTGGTATTTATCTTTCTGTGCCTAGCTTATTTCACTTAACATAATATCCTTCAGGCTCCTCCATATTGCCATGAATGACAGGATTTCATTCATTTTTATGGTGGAATAGTATACCATTGTTAAACTACAAAGTATTTAAATTAAATGTACAAGACCTCTAAAGAGGAGAAGAGTAGGTGGTTAAGAACTCAAGATTATGACTGAGGTCAGGGTAACTGAGTTCAAGTCCCAGCTCTACTAGTTAATAACTGTGTGACTTTTGACATGTTACTTAACCTCTCTGTGTCAGTTTTGTCTGTAAAATAGGGATAGCTAGATACTGCCACGTTACTGTGGGTTTTTTTTGTTAGTTTGTTTTTTGAGAGGGAGTCTCATTCTGTTGCCCAGGCTGGAGTGCAGTGGCACAATCTCAGCTTACTGCAACTTCTACCTCCCAGGTTCAAGCAATTATTCTGCCTCAGCCTCCCGAGTAGCTGGGATTACAGGTGCCTACCACACCTGGCTGCTTTTTGTACTTTTAGTAGAGATGGGGTTTCACCATGTTGGCCAGTCTAGTCTCAAACCTCTGACCTCAGGTGATCCGCCTTGGCCTCCCAAAGTGCTGGGATTACAGGCAGGAGCCACTGCTCCTGGCCCCTAAATTGTTTGTTAATCCAGATTATCTACCTCCTCAGCAGTGTATGAGCACTATCTCTTTACATTCTCTCAGAAGCAATTTTAAATCCAGAAGGAAGCACAGAAAGAACAAAGATCAGCCACTAAACCTTACAAATTAAGACTGAGCCTCAGAAAGAGAGAATGGTATATCCAGGGTCATAGAGGGGGATCATAACAGAGTCAGATCTGGAACCTAGACTTTTTGAACTCATTCCTAGGGTTCTTTTCACTGAGTGTAGAATTCACAAATTCACCAGGCATTTATTTTTTTATTTTTTGAGACAGAGTCTCACTCTGTTGCCCAGGCTGGAGCGCAGTGGTGTGATCACGGCTAACTGCAGCCTCGGCTTCTTGGGCTCAGGTGATCCCTCCCACCTCAGCCTCTCAAGTAGCTGGGACTGTAGGTGCATGCCACCACCCCTGGCTAATTTTTGCATTTTTTTGTAGTGACGGAGTTTCCCCATGTTGCCATGACAAGTCTGGGCAACATGGAGAACAACAACTAGGCAACAGTCTGGGTTCAAGTGATCTGCCCATCTCAGCCTCCCAGAGTGTTGGCATTGCAGATTTGAGCCACTATGCCTGCAATGAGTGTTTATCATGTGTGAGACTTTTGTGTTTGATGCTAAACATCTATGATATTATAAAATGTGTTTGATGCGAAACACCTATGATGTTGTAAAATCTTCACCACTCTAACATAAATTGTTTATCTCTTTATCTCCGTTTTACAGCTAAGGAAATAGAATCAGAAGGGTTAAGTAACTTTCCTAAGGTCACACAACCAGAATGTGGCAGGATAAGATTGGAACTCAAGTCTGTATTATTTCTGAGCCCTGTCTTCCTTACACCATATCTCAAATATAGCCATTTCAGGTGTTTTGTCTTTGCCCTCTTGTTCACTAACCTTTCTAAAACTTCTTCCTGTAATGCTCTGGAGTTATTCATACTCCTCATCCTGTTTTGACTTCCAGGCTAACCTCTGCTTTGTGGACATTGACAACCACTTCATTGAGTTGCCGGAGGACTTGCCACAGTTTCCCAACAAATTGGAGTTTGTTCAGGAAGTCTCTGAGATTCTCATGGCATTTGGAATTCCCCCTGAAGGGAATCTTCATTGCAGTGAGAGTGCCTCCAAGTTGAAGAGGCTTCGGGCCTCTGAGCTTGTCTCAGACAAGAGGAATGGGAACATTGCTGGCTCCCCTTTGCATTCCTACGAGCTTCTTAAGGAGAATGAAACTATTGCCCGGCTGCAAGCCTTGGTCAAGAGGACTGGGGTGAGCCTGGAAAAGGTAAGATGTGTATATGAGTCTGTGACACGTGTGATCTGTGCTAGGGTGCTGTCCTGGTGAAGTAAAGTGTGGGATGAGAAAGCATCCAGTTCTGGACAAGTCATATTTGTGAGCAGTGAAAGAATGTTCTGTATGGGGGACTCTGAATTCCATCTGGCAGATGTTATCCTAGTAAATACTACTTTAATCTAAATCTGGGTAGCTTCTCCTTTGAACATCCAGGAGAGTCTGCCATCATTCTATGTGAACACTACAGCAGAGTGATTGGAGAGAGCGTGATAGTCATCTTAGTGTTCAGACCTCTTTTATTTTTTGAGAGAGGTTCTTACTCTGTCGCTCGGGCTGGAGTGTGGTGGCACGGTCACAGCTCACTGCAGCCTCAATCTCCTGGGCTCAGGTGATCCTCCTGCCTCAGCCTCTCAAGTAGCTGGGACCACAGCTTCATGCCACCACACACAATTAATTTTTTTTTTTTTTTTTTTTTAGAGGCAGGGTCTCACTATGATGCTCAGCTAGTCTCAAACTTCTGGGCTCAAGCAGTCCTCCAACCTTGGCCTCCCCAAGTGGTGGGATTATAAGTATGAGCCACTGTGCCAGGCCCAGATCTCTTTTAGATCCATTGCCCTTTGAGTTTCACAGCAACCTAAGGCAGACAGAACAAGTATTAACTGTTTTATAGCCAAAGAAACCAAGGCTTAGAGAGCCTAAGTGTTTTGCCTAAAGATTAAATGCCTAGTACGTAGCTGAACTGAGTCTAGAATCTGGTCCTCTTGAATTCTCACTGTTAAATTACTTTTATAAATTACTTATAAACCAATGGACCAGTGTAATAATCTTGTTGGGCTGTGTTTTAGTGAAATATTTCAGTTTTTCTGCTTTAGTAGAGTAGATTTTTTCCTGCCTGGTTGAGTAGATATTTTTCAAAAATCATGGGCAGTTAAAGAGGAACAGAGAAATATTTGGTGAAATGAGAAAGGTTTTCTGGGCTGGATGTGGTGGCTCACTCCTGTAATCCCAGCACTTTGGGAGGCTGAGGTGGGAGGATCACTTGAGGTTGGGAGTTCAAGACCAATCTGACCAATATGGAGACACCCCGTCTCTACTAAAAATACAAAATTAGCCGGGCGTGGTGGTGCATGCCTGTAATCCCAGCTACTGGGGAGGGTGAGGTAGGATAATCACTTGAACCCGGGAGGCGGAGGTTGCGGTGAGCTGAGATGCTGCCATTGCACTCCAGCCTGGGCAACAAGAGCGAAACTCTGTCTCAAAACAAAAAACAAAAACAAAAGGTTTTTTTTTTTTTTGCAGAAAGAAGTAAAGTGATATGAGGGAAAAAATAAAAAATCAAGAGAGCCAGAATTTAACCTCATTGCTTTGTTAAATTGACCTCCCATATTCCTTCCTTTCTCCCTGACCTTTGAGATAATTAGCACCTTTTCTTTCATGGCAGAATCTCTCTCTGCCCATAAAGATCTTATCTCCACTTTCATTGAGTTGTTGGATATCTTTAAGTGAAACTCTTTGATTTTTCTCTCCTTCATGTCTGAGTCTCTTTCCTTTTATTTATTTATTTTTTCCAGTTTTTCCTCTTTTGTTCTCATGATTTGCTACTAAGTAAATGAGCACTGGAAAAAAATCAGATAAAAAAGTCAGGAATTGTATTCCTTGGGTTAAAAGGAAAAAGTGTGTGTGTTCTCAATTGCTTTTTCTTTTTCTTTAGTTGGAAGTGCGTGAAGACCCCAGCAGCAATAAGGATCTCAAAGTTCAGTGTGATGAAGAAGAACTCAGGATTTACCAGCTAAACATTCAGATCCGGGAAGTTTTTGCAAATCGTTTCACTCAGATGTTTGCAGATTATGAGGTGTTTGTCATCCAACCCAGCCAGGATAAGGAATCCTGGTTTACCAACAGGGAGCAGATGCAAAACTTTGATAAAGTGAGTGTAATCCTGCTTGGGAGGTGGTGAGGAATGAGAACTTGCCAGTTATGTCTTGAAGAAGTAGTGGAAAATTACTTGAAGTAGTAATGGAAGATTATTATACGCTGGAAACAAGTTTATGGTCCATTTGATGTTGGTCCATTTGATGTTGATAAAATAGGTCTTGTCGCTTATGAATAGATGTGCTGATTATTATTATCAGATGATTTACCTTCAGCCAAAGGGATCCTCTTAAGACAAAGATATACATGTAGAGTGAACATCAGGATTCTGGGAAGATTGGTTGACTCAGTAGATTACCCAAGTGAGTTTGTTCCAGTGTCAAAGTTTCAAGATACCTGAACTTACATGAGTGTTTTTGTTTTGTTTTGTTTTGTTTTTTAAATGTAGAGATTTTGCAGCTTGTTTTTCTTAAAGACCTAGGCAGCTCCAGAGAATAATTAACCTACTGGATTCCTCAGGCACATTGACATTACCCTTTTCCCTGTCAATTACTGCTTCTTTTTGGTCCCACCAGGCATCTTTTCTGTCAGATCAGCCTGAGCCCTACTTGCCCTTCCTCTCAAGATTCCTGGAGACCCAGATGTTTGCATCTTTCATTGACAACAAAATAATGTGTCATGATGATGATGATAAAGACCCTGTGCTCCGGGTATTTGATTCCCGAGTTGACAAGATCAGGCTGTTGAATGTTCGGACACCTACTCTCCGTACATCCATGTACCAGAAGTGTACCACAGTGGATGAAGCAGGTAAGGCCTCCTTGGAACTGTACATTCTAGCCTCTTGGATTATGTCATTAACATGTCCCTTTTCCTAAATATGCCAGCCTCTTTCTCTGTTTCTGCCTTTGCATATGTGGTTCCCATTGCCTGTAATCTTCTTCGTTTTTTGTTTTTTGTTTTTTTTTTTTTTGCCTGGTTATCTTCTTCTCATCCTTTAACACTGTTAGTTAGGAATGGATCTCATTGTATGTAATAGAGACCCTAATCAGCAATGGGTTAAACAAATGGGGGTTATTTTTCTTATATTAGCAAGAAGTACAGAATTGGTGGTTGCTGGTGTTGGCTCAGCTGCTCAACAATGTAATCAAGAACTGAGATTCTGTCTTTTTATTCAGTGAATCCTTGTTGTTGGCTTTTATGGTCATACTATTGCCTCGTTTTTTTTTTTTTTTTTTAAAGGATGTCAATGAAAGCCTCATGGTTACAGAAGCTCTTTCTTTTCTGCCCTTTTTTCTGTGTGTGTGTGACAGGGTCTCTCTCTGTCACCCAGGCCAAAATGCAGTGGTGTGAACATGGCTCACTGCAACTTTGAACTCTTTGGCTCAAGTGATTCTCTTGCCTCAGCCTCCCAAGCAACTAGGACTACAGGCATGTGCTCCCATGCCTGGCTAATTAAAAAAAATTTTTTTTTGTAGAGACAAGGTTTTGCTATGCTCCATCTGCTCTTGAACTTTTGCACTCAAGTGATCCTCCTGTCTTGGCCTCCCAAAGTGTTGGCATTACACACATGAACCACCACACCCAGCCCCAGAAGCTTTTCATATTTACATTCGAGGCAAGAAGAGGGGAAGGTTGATGTCAGCTATATTCACCATTCCACCTTTTTTTTTTCTTTTTTTGAGACAGGGTCGGTCTCACTCAGTTGCTTAGGCTGGAGGGTAGTGGTGCAATTATGGCTCACCACAGCCTTGACTTCCCAGGCTCAAGCAATTCTCTCATCTCAGCCTCCCAAGTAGCTAGGACTGTAGGCACATACCACCATACCCAGCTAATTTTTTATATTTTGTAGAGACAGAGTCTCGTCATGTTGCCCAGGCTGGCCTCGAGCTCTTGGGCTCAAGCACTCTGCATTCCAAAGTGCTAGGATTATAGGCGTGAGTCACTGTGCCCGGCCTATTTTCCCACTTTTATCAGAAAGCAAAAGCTTTCCCAGAAATTTCTAACAACTTTCATTGTCTCATAGGCCAAAATCATGTTATATGATCACCCTCAAGTGCATGGGAAGCTGTGAAAGTGAACATTGAACTGGGTGTAACGTTACCCTGAACAGTATGAAGGTCTATAAGCAAGAAAGAAGGGGTGAATGAATTATGAGTAAGCAGTTGATGGTATTTGCCACAAAAACCTAGCAGATATGTTTCCTTCTCTATGAAGCCTTCTCTGATGCTCCCAGACTGAGTCAGTTGATTCTTCCTCTGTGTTCCTGTGGTGCTTTGTGCACGCTTTTACTCAATCTCTAATTTTTATAGCTATCATTATTAGGGAACAACTTAAGGGCAGAGACTGTATTTACTCATTTTCTTACCCCCATTCTTCTAGCATTTTACCCAGCACATAGGTATGTTGTAATCTACACAAATGATTGAACATATCCTTTTGTTTAGAGAACTCATCTACATCAGTTTAGCTAGAGAATGGTTTCAGCTTGAAGCATTAGATTAAGTGGTGTATTCACTTCCTGCAGGATGTTCAATGTCCTTGTTAAGGCATTTTTGTATATTTTCATCATTCATTTGCCGCATTTTGTAGCTACCTACCAGATGCCGAACGTATAGCAAGTCTTCAAGAAATATTTGCCAAATGAATGAATATGCCAGGCTTGTTTCTAGCCTTTGAACATATAACTGCTGACAGTTTAGACAAAGTCTTGCATTTTCTAGTTCAAAGTCTTGTATTTTCTAGTTCAGGATCCTATGTCCTGAGTTAAAGTAGTCTAATTGCATGGACAACTTGTCCTCGAACCTTTGCCAAAAGGACTGTCATCTTAATGAGGGTCCTGGAACAGGGGCTGACAGGTAAAGAGAGAAGACTAGAAAATGTAAGGGAGATGTGATTTTGATTTGTGTGTGCCTAATTTCTCTTAACAGTGTCTTTTTGAGAACAAAGTCTTTTATTTTGATGAGGCCTAATTTATCAGTTGGATTATGCTTTTGTTGTATCTAAGACATTTTTGCCCTACCAAGGTCACATAGAGATTTTCCCCTATATTTCCCTGTAGAAGTTTTATAGAGTTTTATAGAAGTTTTATAGTTTTAGGTTTTACATTTAGGTCTCTGATCCATTTCAAGTTAATTTTATAAGTAGTGTAAGTTATGGGTCCATTTTTGTTTTTCATATAGATATTCATCTATTGAAAAGACTATCCTTTCTCTAATGAATTGCCTTTATGCTTTTGTCAAAATGTTGTTAGTTTGTATATGTGTTAGTCTACTTCTGGATTCTCTGTTCTGTTTCATTGATCTGTTGGTCTACATTTATACCAATACCACACTGTCTTGATTACTGGAGCTTACATTAAATGATTACTGTAGCTTATATTAAATCTTGAAATCAAGTAGTGTTAATCTTCTAACTTTGTTCTTCTTTTCAAAGTTGTTTTGGCTATTCTGGGTTCTTTGTATTTCCATACATATTTAGAGTCAACTTGCCAACTTCTGCAAAGAAGCCTTCTGAGATTTTGATGGATATTTGACATCCTAACAGTACCAAGTCTTCTGATCCGTTAACATGGCATATGTTTCCATTTATTTAGGTCATCTTTAATTTTTCCCAACAGCATTATGTACTTTTCAGGGTACAGGTTTTGTATGTCTTATCGGATTTTTCCCTAAGTAGTTCATATTTTTTGGTGTTATTTTAAATTGTTTTGTGTTATATAAATTTGGTACTATTGTATTGCTTTCTTAATTTTAATTTCTGATTGTTCATTGCTAGTATATATAACTATAATAGCATAATTTTATATATTTATATTGTGTCCTGCAACCATACTAAAGTTACTTTTAATAGCTTTTTTGTACATCCATCAGATTTTCCACATAGACAGTCACATCACCTGTGAATAATGATAGTTTTACTTTTCCTTTCCACCACCCTGGATGCCTTTTATTTCTTTTCCTTTTCTTTCTTTCTTTTTTTTTTTGGCTGTATTACACTGGCTAGAACCTCTAGTACGAAGTCAGATAGAAGTGGTGAGAGTGGGCATCTTATTCCTGACTTTAGGGGGAAAGCATTTACCGTAAGAATGATGTTACCTGTAAGTTTTTCATAGATAACCTTTATCAGTTAAGGATCTTACTAGCTTGTTCAGAGTTTTTATCTGAGGTGGATGTTGAATTTTGTCAGATATTTTTTCTGTATCTCTATTGAGGTAATTATATGGTTTTTAGCTTTAGTTTGTTAATATGGTGAATTATATTTTTTCCTTTTTTTTTTAAAATGGTGATGGGGTCTTGCTTTGTTGCTCAGGCTAGAGTGCAGTGGTGTGGTCATGGTTTTCTGTAACTTTGAAGTAGTGGGCTGAAGGGATCCTCTTGTCTTAGCTTCCCGAGTAGCTAGGACAATAGATGTGTGCCACCATGCCTGGCTAATTTTTATTTAAAAAAAAAAATATAGAAATAGCCTTCTTTATTCAGAGTAATATTCTTTACTGTGAAATCTATTTTGTTGGATATTAATAACTACTCCAGCTTTCTTTTGACTAGTGCTAACATGGTATGTCTTTTTCATTATTTTACTTTTAATCTATTTCTGTTTTTATATTTAAAGGGTATTTATTGTAGGCAGCATGTAATTGGGTTTTGCATTTTTATCCAATTTGACAGTTTCAGATTTTTAACTGAGGTCTTTAAACCATGTACATTTAATGTGATTATTGAGATTGCTGGGTTTAAGCCTGTCATTTTGCTGTTTGTTTTTTATTTGTCCCATCTGTTCTTTGTTCCCTTTTCTTCTTTTTCTGCCCTCTTGTGTACTAATTGAATGTTTTCCATTTTTTTATGATTTCATTTTATCTGCTTTATTGGTTTACTAGCTATAACTTGTGTTATTTTAGCTATTGCTTTAGGATTTATAGTACACATTTAACTTATCACAGTCTACTTTTAGGTGATATAATATCACTTTCCACATAGTATAAGAACTGTACAGAACTGCCAGGCACAGTCATGTTCTCCCATAGTCCCACTGTTTGGGAGGCTGAAGGGGGACAATTGCCTGAGCCCAGGAGTTTGAGTCCAACTTGGGTCACATGATGAGACCCTGTCTCTAAACAACAACAGAAAAGAACTTCACAAAACTCTATTTCCGTTTCTCTCTTCCTAGCCTATGTGGTATTGTCATTTATTTTACTTTTACATATGTCATAAACCTCACACTACGTGGTCATTTTTGTTTAAACAGTCAATTGCCTTTTAAAGAGATTTAAATAATAAGTACAAAATCTAATACATTAACTGTGTAGTTAGCATTTCTGGTGCTCTTCTTTCTTTTCTGTAGATCCATACTTCCGTCTGATATTATTTTCCTACTGCCAGAAGGACTTCCTTTAACATTTCTTGTAGTGTAGATCTGCTGGTGATGAATTCTTTCAGCTTTTGTAATTCTTTTGTCTTTGAAAGGTATTTTCCCTGAGTATAGGTTAATAGTTTTTTCCTTTCAGTACTCTAAAGGTGTTGCTCCAGGCCAGGCGCGGTAGCTCACACCTGTAATCCCAACACTTTGGGAGGCCCAGGTGGGTGGATCACTTGAGGTCAGGAGTTTGAGACCAGCCTGGCCAACATGGTGAAACCCTGTTGCTACTAAACATACACACACACACACACACGCACACAATTAGCGAGGCATGATAGTATGTGCCTGTAGTCCAAGCTACTCAGGAGGCTGAGATGCAAGAATCGCTTGAACCCAGAAGGTGGAGGTTGTAGTGAGCCAAGATCGCACCACTGCACTCTAGCCTGGGTGACAGAATGAGACCCTGTCTCAAAAAAAAAAAAAAAAAAAAAAAAGATGTTGCTCCTCTGTCTTCTCACTTTGTAATTAGTTTATTCTCATGCTGCTATGAAGAAATACCCAAGACTGGGTAATTTATGAAGGAAAGAGGTTTAATTGACTCAGTTCCACATGGCTGGGAATGCCTCAAGAAACTTACAAGCATGGTGGAAGGCACCTCTTCACAGCACAGCAGGAGAAAGAATGAGTGCCAGGAGGGCAAATGCCAGATGCTTATAAAACCATCAGATCTTGTGAGAACTCACTCACTATTTCGAGAATAGCATGAGGGAAACCGCCCCTGTGATTCAGTTACCTCACACTGGGTCCCTCCCACCACACATGGGGATTATCACAATTCAAGGTGAGATTTGGGTGCAGACACAGAGCCAAACCATATCATACTTCCATTGTTTTCTGATAAGAAATCTGCTGTCATCCTTAATTTTGATCTTCTCTATATGCAAAATGTCTACTTTCTCTAGCAGATTTTAAGATTTTCTTTTTATCACTGATTTTGAGCAATTTGATTATGATGTGACTTGGTGTAGTTTCCTTCATGATTCTTGTTCTTGCGGTTCATTGTGCTTTTTAGATCTGTGGATTTTTTTTGTTTACATCAAATTTGCAAAAATTCTGGCCAGTATTTCTTCCAGTAATTTTTCTATTGTCCCCATCCCTACCTTAGGGACTGCAGTTACACATATGTGTAATATCTGGGATTGCGTAAAATTATCCCAGCACCGTTGATACTCTTTTAATGGCAACAGCTTTTTCTCTCCCTCTGTGACTTCTTCGGGATAATTTCTGTTGCTATGGCTTCAGGCCCACTTAGTTTTTCTCCTGCATTGTTGAGTGTGCTTTTAACCCAGCCTGTGTAGTTTTCATCTCCACAGCCTTCACCTTCAGACGTTTGAGTTCTATGTTTCTGATTTTTTGTTGTTGTTTGTTTGTTTTTAAGAGGTTCTGCTTTGTTGCCCAGGCTGGAGAGCAGTAGTGCAATTATAGCTCACCGTAACCTTAAACTCCTGGGCTCAAGTGATCTTCTGGCCTCGGCCTCCTGAATAGCTAGGAATAAAGGTGTATGCCACCATGTCTGGCTCATTTTTTTTTTTTTTTTTTACGAGATGAGGTTTCAAAAACTGTGTTGCCCAGGCTGGTCTTGAAGTCCTGGCCTTAAATGATACCCTCACTTTGGCCTCCCAAAGTGCTGGGATTACAGGTGTAAGCTACCAGGTCCTGGTAATCTTTGATTAGATGCCAGACACTGTGAATTTTACTATTTGAGTCCTGGATACTTCTATATTCCTATAAATATTCTCAATCTTTGTTCTGGGATGTAGTTAAGTTACTTAGAAATAATTCGATTTCTTTGTGTTTTCCTTTTTCCTTTGTGTTTTCCTCTGGCAGGACCAGAGAATCCTTTAGGCTGTGATTAATTCTCCACTACCGAGGCATGGCCCTCTGAGTACATTACTCAGTGCCCCATGAGTGATTAGGTTTTCTAGTCTGGCAGGTGGGGACAGGCATTATTCCCAGCCCCGTGTGAGCATTTTGTATTGTTTCTCCTAATCCTTTCCAATGATTCTTTCTCCAGCCTTGAGTAGTTTCTTCACTTGCGTGAACTGACCCATTACCCTGCTGAATACCCTGCAGATCCCCTGGATTCTCTGTCTTCCCTGGTACCATTCATATGAACTCTAGCCACCTTGGTCTCCTTAACTCAGGGAGTCCACCAGTCTCTGCCTAGACCTCCCTCCCTGAGCCACAGCCTGGAAGCTGTCTCTAAGCAGTTAGCTAGGATAGTTCTAGGGGTTACCTCATTTGTTACCTGTTTCTCAGGGTTCCTGTCCTTCATTGCGTGATGTCCAGTGTTTTGAAATTTATCATTTTACATATTTTGCATGGGTTTTTTCCTATTTGCAGGAAAATCATTCCCTTTTACTCCATCTTGGCTGGAAATGGAGGAGTAGCTAGATTTAAAAAAAATGTTTGACTTGATTTGTGTGTGTATTTATGTGCGTATGTGTTTGTATTCTCATCCAGAGAAAGCAATTGAACAACGTCTGGCAAAAATTGACCATACTGCAGTTCACCCACATTTACTTGACATGAAGATTGGACAAGGGAAATATGAGCCGGGCTTCTTCCCTAAGCTGCAGTCTGATGTACTTTCCACTGGGCCAGCCAGCAACAAGTGAGTCAACTCCAGGGAATCACTGATCCAACTCCCTAGCCATAATAGGGTCATCTAGTATCTGGGCTAGGGCTGTTATCCCCAGAAGACCGTGTAATTTTGTAAAGTAGATATGGAGAAGACCCAGACTATCTAGGTTGTTCGCTTATTTGAACAAGAAAGTATGTGACAGAATGTCTTTCAGTTCTGCCTCCACTATGCAGATTGGGATAGCTCCATATGTCCAGGACCTGCAAAAAGCTGCAAATGGGTTAAAATCATCTCATGCCTGGATCCCATTCAACAGCAAGCTAGCATTGTATTTATTAAATGGCAGTTGAAATAATCAGAGCCTGAAATGAAAAGTAGATAAGTTAGCAGAATTACTCATTAGTTGCTTTTGAAGATGACTGTATCAAAGCCCAGATAGAGTTAAGTGAATATAGTTTTAGATCTATATGTCAAGTGTTTGTAGATGTTTCAAGAGAGACATGTTCCCTGAGGAGGTATCTCTCTCATGTCCAGTCACTCATCTTTAATCTGCTCTTCCTCAAGGTCTCTGAGCTGTCTCTGGTGACTTCTTGGTCATTTCCTGTGTCCAGCATTGGCTCTTAGTCATTCATGTTTTCTCCTGTTAGTTGACATTGCTTTTTAAGTGAGACATTATTAATTGCCTGCTTTGATGCTGATGTGTTAGGTGGACGAAAAGGAATGCCCCTGCCCAGTGGAGGCGGAAAGATCGGCAGAAGCAGCACACAGAACACCTGCGTTTAGACAATGACCAGAGGGAGGTAAGATACCTTAAGAATGACAAGAATGACCTTGCTATCATGCTGTGCACTCCTTCTCTTTCTCATTTCCTGTTCTCTGGTCTGATTCAAATGTCTCAGCATTGACCTCACCCCATAAAGAAGGATTAATAATAGGTCTAGTTCCTGATATCTGATGGTGGGCCTGGGTTATCACAAATCAGAATGTAGGATGTTTTACAAATTCCAGCTAGCTACTAACCATGTTGTAATTACTCATGCATGATGCTCCCTGGGGAGTTTGATAGGAACCTCAGAAGTTAGGAGTCTGAAACTTGGGAGAAATCCTTTAAAAATCGGTGTTTTGTGTGTGTGTCTGTGTGCGCGCGCGTGCACGCGCACACGTGTGTGTATAGGAAAAAAGTTAATTTTTTAAAATTCTTTTTTTGTTTGAGACAGAGTTTCGCTCTTATTGCCCAGGCTGGAGTGCAGTGAAGCAATCTCGGCTCACTGCAACCTCCACCTCCTGGGTTCAAGCGATTCCCCTGCCTCAGCCTCCTGAGTAGCTGGAATTACAGGCACCACTACCACGCCCAGCTAATTTATGTATTTTTAGTAGAGATGGGGTTTCACCATGTTGGCCAGGCTGGTCTCAAACACCTGACCTCAGGTAATCCGCCTGCCTCAGCCTCCCAAAGTGCTGGGATTATAGGTGTGAGTCACTGCACCCGGCCCAGAAAGAAGTTAATTCTGTTAGAGTTTTTTTCCTGCTGTTTCTTACCTTAAATTAAAACAGATAATCTTGACTTTTTTTTTTTCCCCCCTTCTTCAAAAGACTAAAGGAGAGGAACATTATTATCAGGTACCTGGAAACACAAGATTCTTGAATTTACCTCCTGAATCTTCATTGCTCGTAAGCTGAGTTTCTCAGCTCTACTGTAACTTGCTTCTTAAGTTTCTAGTTATAAACTTCAGGTTGTAGACCGTGCCTTACTTAGTTGCAAAGAAGTTGTGAAAATGAGTGTTAACTTCAGAAACCTATTTCAGTAATTTATCTTTGAGAAAAGATCCTATAATTTTCATCTTGCACAGATAGAACCCAAGAAGGCACACTGTTTTCATGTGTCTGGCAACTCAGTGAATTGGAAAATAAATAACATATTCTCCCTTTGCTATGTTTTTAATGAATAAATTAAAATTGTAAGATATGGTTATGAATTTTCAACTGCTGATTTATAGGATATAGTTACACTGAAATTTTTTTTTTTGTGAGAGTAGCATAAGAAATTTTGGTTATTTGTGTTATTTTAAAAGTCTGTCTTCCACCTAACTTCCTCATTACTATTTTCAGCAGTGTTTATTGACCACTTTTTCTTGGTCAGAATCACTGAGTGTATTAGTCCATTTTCATGTTGCTGATAAAGACATACACAAGACTGGGTAATTTACAAAAGAAAGATTTAATGGACTTACAGTTCCACATGGCTGGGGAGGCTTCACAATCATGGTGGACGGCAAGGAGGAGCAAGTCACGTCTTACATGGATGGCAGTGGGCAAAGAGAGAGCTTGTGCAGGGAAATTCCCCCGTATAAAACCACTGGATCTCGTGAGACTTGTGCACTATCACGAGAACAGCTCGGGAAAGACCTGCCCCCATGACTCAATTGCCTCCTACTGGGTCCCTCCCAAAACATGTGGGAATTGTAGGAGCTACAATTCAAGATGAGATTTGGATGGGGTCACAGCCAAACCATATCACTGAGGTATCAAGGAATTCTTTGCTAAAGCAAAAAAAAAAAAAAAAAAAAAAAAAATCACTGAGGTAAACACTTTGAAATACAAAGGTGACAAAAGAGGTTAGTCTTGTCCTCAGGGAATACCAGTTGATATAAGGGAGCAAAGTCAGACAGAAAGATAACTTCAGGAGAATAATTTTTTGAAATGACCATATGAGGAGCAAACCAATGTTTGATTACTGATTAGAAAAAGCAGAGGTTACTTCTACTTGGGGTCATCATCAAACAAGATGATTTGGAAGAGGAGTAAGCATCTCTTTAAGCCTTAGAGAATGATGGGATTGTTAGAAGAGCTTTTATTTTATTTTGAGATGGGGTCTTACTCTGTCACCCAGATTGGAGTGCAATGGTGTAATCTTGGCTCACTGCAACCTCCGTTTCCCAGGCTCAGGCGTTCCTCCCACCTCAGCCTCCTGAGTAGCTGGGACCACAGGCACACACCACCATTCCTGGCTAATTTTTTTTTTTTTTTTGTATTTTTGGTAGAGACAGGATTTCTTCATGTTGCCCAGGATGGTCTCAAACTTCTGAGCTCAAGTGATCCACCCACCTCAGCCCGCAAAGTGCTGGGATTACAGGCGTGAGCCGCTGCTCCTGGCTGTTTTTCTTTTTTTTTTTTTTTTTTCTTTTTCATCTCCTTGGAGCTGTAAGAAGAGCATTTCAAGTAGAGGACATGGCAGGATCTAAAGTTTGGTGTGTAAATGTGTAAAGGAGGCTGTGGGCAGAATATTTTGGAGGAGGGTGGTATGGAGATAGCTAGCAAGTTAGGAGACAGGTAACAGCAGTCCAAGAATAGTAATTGGACCCTAACCTTGGTGGGTTGGTAGTAGAGACAGATTAAGGGGCCATAAGATAGAATGGACAGAGTTATGCCACTGGAATAAATATGGGGGAAAGGAGAAGTTTAGGGTAAAAATGTTGGTCATGAACCTACTGAGAGGATATCAGAGTGCATTTTACTGCATTGATGTGGGTTCTGTGTTAAACAACATATGAAGAAGAATAACCGGCACATTATACAAAATAATTGCAGTTGTTGTTTTGAGTGTGCAATCTTATTTTCCAGGCCTTAATTTTATACTTAATGATAGAAAGGGTAGATATCTTTGATATGGGCAGAGGAGTTAAATTCCTCTCAGCCTGGTGGGGGAACTTATTTTCTCAATGTTACACAGAGATTTGAGATTTGCTGTAGTCATGTGTTTTTTGACTCTTGTATCTTTTTTTTTTTTTTTGGCGATGGAGTCTCACTCTGTTGCCCAGGCTGGAGTGCAGTGGCGCGATCTTAGCTCACCACAACCTCCACCTCCTAAGTTCAAGCGATTCTCCTGCCTCAGCCTCCCGAGTAGCTGGGATTACAGGCGTGCACCACCACACCTGGCTAATTTTTGTATTTTTAGTAAAGATGGAGTTTCACAATGTTGGCCAGGCTGGTCTTGAACTCCTGACCTTGTGATCTGCCCACCTCAGCCTCCCAAAGTGCTGGGATTACAGGCATGAGCCACTGTACCCTGCCTGACTCTTGTATCTTTAAATCAAAGGTAATTATACTATTCAGGGAGTGCTTTACATCTGCTAAAACAGAAATCATCTGTTTTTCCCTTTAATACAAGAATTAAATTAAAATTTTTCTATTCCTAACTATCTGAGCCTAGAAAGAGGCAGCTAAGAAAGTGCAAGAAAATAAGCTGGGCACGGTGGCTCATGCCTGTAATCCAGTACTTTGGGAGACTGAGGCAGACAGATCACCAGGTCAGGAGATAAAGACCATCCTGGCCAACATGGTGAAACCCCTTCTCTACTAAAATACAAAAAAGTAGCCAGGTGTGGTGGCATGCGTCTATAGTCCCAGCCATTCAGGAGGCTGAGGCAGGAGGATCGCTTGAGCCTGGGAGGTGGAAGTTGCAGTGAGCCGAGATCGCGGCACTGCACACCAGCCTGGCAACAGAGCAAGATTCGTCTCAAAAACAAAAAAAAAAGAAAATGTGAGAAAATAATGCCCTCTTCAGGCACCCGTCAGTACTGGTGACCTTTGGTTTATGTACTTGGACACAAGGGGTCTTTATTTTTCTGTTTGATGTAGAAGTACATCCAGGAAGCCAGGACTATGGGCAGCACTATTCGCCAGCCCAAACTGTCCAACCTCTCTCCGTCAGTGATTGCCCAGACCAACTGGAAGTTTGTAGAGGGCCTGCTGAAGGAATGCCGCAATAAGGTAAGCTGTGGACATCTCTGTATGTGTGCTATTTCTGTTAGCAGCCAAGGTAAGACCAAGGATTGGCTCCGACCACTGCCTCTGGATTTTAAAAATACTGTTGACTGGGCGTGATGGCTCGTGCCTATAATCCCAACACTTTGGGAGACCATGGCGGGAGGATTGCTTGAGCCCAGGTGTTCAAGACCAACTTGGAGAATGTAGTGAGACCCTGTCTTTACAAAAGTATTAAGATGGGCATGGTGGCACACAGCTGTAGTCCCAGATACTTGGGAGGTTGAAGTGGGAGGATTGCTTGAACCTGGGAAGTCAAGGCTACAGTGAGCTATGATTGTACCACTGCACTCTTGCCTGGGCAACGGAGCAAGACTCTGTCTTAAAAAAAAATCATTAATATAATGAGACAGTACTAATTTTAAGGTCCTGTTAGTTTGAAATTAGGTATATTTGTTTTAAATAAAATATACCATTAATTGAGAGCATGCATGCTTTGATTTATATAAACTTAATGTATATTCCATAAAAATGAACAACAAGCCAGGCGCAGTGGCTCATGCCTGTAATCCCAGCACTTTGGGAGGCTGAGGTGGGCAGATCACGAGGTCAGGAGTTCGAGACCAGCCTGGCCAACATGGTGAAACCCTGTCTCTACTAAAGATTAGCCAGGTGTGGTGGCGTGCGCCTGTAATCCCAGCTACTTGAGAGACTGAGGCAGGAGAATTGCTTGAACCTGGGAGGCGGAGGTTACAGTGAGACGAGATTGCATCATTGCACTCCAGCTTGGGCGACAGGGCGAGACTCCATCTCAAAACAAACAAAAATAACAGAGAGATGTAGTTTTTAATTTCATAAAAAACTTATTTTTAAGACAGGATCTCACTATATTGCCCAGGCTCATCTTGAACTCCTGGGCTTGAGTGATCCTCCTACCTCAGCTTCCCAAGTAGCTGGGGTTCCAGGCATAGTTTTAAATTTTCAACATTTTACAGTACTTTAAATCAGACTAGTCTTCACTCTGACTTACTTCAACAGATTAGTCTTACATATATGCAAATGTTTTTGCCCCTTTATTTTAATCTGATAGTAATGATATCTTTTATCTAGAAACATAAATTTGCTGAGTACCTACTATGTGCCAGGCTGAAATGTGTCATTCAGTTTAAGCTTAGATTGTTTGGATGTTCTTCTCTGTTCTACAAAGACATTTATTCTTAATTTTTAATGTTTTAGTTATGAATTTATATGTCTTTTCTAATAAAAAGAATCTTTCAACCAAGTCAGCATACCATAATTTTAGGGCAGTTCAACTATCTCAGTTTCCACTACATCCTATTTATTTATCAATGGAATAAAAATAGTTTCCTGCACTTTCAGTTCTCAGTGGTGCCCATTTGAAGTGATGTCCGTTTATAGGAGGAAATAAAATATGCTGTCTCTTGCAGAAGAAATTATTAGTGTTTAAAGCTAGATTGGCAGGGCACAGTGGCTCATGCCTGTAATCCCGGCACTTTGGGAGATTGAGGTGGGTGAATCACTCGAGCCCAGAAGTTTGAGACCAGGCTAAGCAACGTGGTGAAACCCCATCTCTACCAAAATTAGGCGTGGTAGTGCGCATCTTTAGTCCCAGCTACTTTGGTGGCTGAGATAGGAGGATCATTTGAGCCCTGGAGGTCAAGGCTGCAGAGTGAGACCCTCTCTCAAAAAAAAAAAAAAAAAAAAAAAAGGCTGGTTAGTGTATCAGTACTGATATTTTAAATTCAGGTTAAAAAAAACTCTGGCCAGGCATCGTGGCCTGTGTGTGTGTGCGTGTGTGTGTGTGTGTGTAAAACTTCTGTCAGTTTACTCTGAGTAATATCTGTGATTTTTTTCCATACAATTTTGTCTCTTCTGCCTTTCTGCTGTGAAGAACACTGGTGATGCTGCATTTCTACATTTTTTTTTCTAAGCTGCTGGACTGTCATTCTTTTTTTTGAGATGGAGTCTCATTGTGTCACCCAGACTGGAGTGCAGTGACTCAATCCCGCCTCACTACAACCTCCGCCTCCCAGGTTCAAGCAATTCTCTTGCCTCAGCCTCCCGAGTGGCTGGGATTACAGGAGTGCACCACCACGCTTGGCTAATTTTTGTATTTTTAATAGAGACACGGTTTCATCATATTGACCAGGCTAGTATCGAACGCCTGACTTCAAGTGATCTGTCCGCCTCGGCCTCCCAAAGTGCTGGAATTACAGGTTTGAGCCATCGCAACTGGCCTGGACTGTCAAAATTCTTAAGTCATGAGATGCGTGACCTGGCTGTGACAACTTCCTATTCCTAGCCAGTGATGACTGAAATACATACCAATTTTAGACATGTTAATATGTGGGCAAATGTGCATCTAGAATTGAAGAAATATAGTAATCAATATAACATCACAAACTATTGGCTTGCACATGAGGCAACAGGCTGTTGGAAGTATAAATTGGTATGATGATTTTGGAAAACAGCATAGTATTGTTTAGTAGTTCTTCTCCTAGGTTATTCCCTAGAGAAACTTTTGGAGCATGTCCCAAGAGACATGTACACGAAGTTTACAGCAGCATTCTTTTAATAGCCCCAAACTAGAAACAACCCAAAAGTCAATCAGTAAGAGAATTAATAAATATATTGCGGTATATTCATATGGTGGAATGCTATACAACAATGGAAATGGATAACAGTTATACACATCAGTGTGGATAAATTTCACAAATATAAACATGAGTGAAAAAGCAAATCACAAGCCAGGAGTATTGGCACACACCTGTAATACCAGCTACTTGGGAGGCTGAGGTGGGCAGGTTGCTTGAGCCTGGGAGTTCGGGCCCAGCCAGGGCAACATACTAAGACCCAGTCTCTTAAAGGGGGAAAGAAAAAAAAAAAAAATCACAAAAGAGACATGCACGCTGATAGTCCCAGCTACTGCGGGGGCTGAGGTGGGAGGATCAGTTGAGTCTGGGAGGTTGAGGCTACGTGAACCATGATCGAGCCACTGCATTCCAGTCTAGGCAATAAAGAGAGACCCAGTCTTTAAAAAAAAAAAAAAAAAAGATACAGGCAAACCAAACCATATATTTTAGGCTTTAAAATATACGTAATAATTTTCTTGCTTTTCTGTAGTTTCATTGTGTAAGTGGTTGCTTCTAGAGTGGGAAGGTGAATGGAAGAGGGCACGTGGGGTGCTTCAAAGGTATAAACAGAGAGTATTTATAAATAAAATACTGGGTGGGCGCAGTGGCTCATGCCTGTAATCCCAGCACTTTGGGAGGCCGAGGTGGGCAGATCACCTGAGGTCGGGAGTTTGAGACCAGCCTGACCAACATGAAGAAACCCCGTCTCTACTAAAAATACAAAATTAGCCGGGTGTGGTGGTGCATGCCTGTAATCCCAGCTACTCGGGAGGCTGAGGCAGGAGAGTTGCTTGAAATGGGGAGGCAGAGGTTGCAGTGAGCTGAGATCACGCCATTGTGCTCCAGCCTGGGCAACAAGAGCGAAACTCCGTCTCAAAAAAAGAAAGAAAATACTGGCCTGGTGCTGGTCATAATCATGTAATAGCATATATATATAAATATATATTTCACAATAAAAAGGTGAAAAACAGTAATAGTGGAAAGAAATATGCCAAAATATTAAGAGTTGCTGCTTTTGAAAGGTAGAATTGGGGTGATTTGTTTTCCTTTTCTTAGATTTTTATATATCACGAATTTATACCATAGTTAAATCTTTTGAACTTGGACTCAAAGTTCAGGCAGATATGGGTTCAAAGGCCAGATCTGTTGCTACTTTGCTGTTTCATTTGGGCAAGTTATATATATATATATAAATTATATATATATATAATTTAATATAGTGCTATATTAGGTATAGATTTTGGGCAAGTTACTTAAGAGAATTATACTATACTTACAGTATAAATATACTGTATTATTTTATACTATGTTTAAATTTAGTATATTGATTACTATATTTCTCAATTTCCTTATTGGTGAATTGAGGGTGATAATAATAGTTACCTCATAGATTGTTAGGAGGCTTAAATGAGATAATGAAATGCTAAGTACAATGCCTGACACAGTACTTAATAAAAACTGTGATTATCATTATGCAGTGTATGTTTTCTTGGTTATGATCTTACAATAAGCAGTTGAAAATTTTTATGTAAAATAAATTGCCTCCTCAATTTTTGTCCCCTTGACAGTTATTTCAGGTATATTTCTAAGTTGTATGTATGCTCAAAGGTTTGTTTAGTAGGGTCATTTAAGCAGTGGGAATCAGACAGTGTCAGCAGTGAGCATGACTGAAGGGTTTATTTGTTTCTTTCGTAAATGCAAAAACTGAATACAGAGTGATGAAGTCACTGGCCAGGAGTCATAAAGATTACTGTGTTCTTATCCTTTTCTTAACTAAATTTTTTTTTTGAGACAGAGTCTCGCTCTGTCGCCCAGGCTGGAGTGTAGTGGCGCGATCTCGGCTTGCTGCAAGCTCCACCTCCTTGGTTGACGCCATTCTCCTGCTTCAGCCTCCTGAGTAGCTGGGACCACAGGCACCTGCTACCATGCCTGGCTAATTTTTTTGTATTTTTAGTAGAGACAGGGTTTCACCGTGTTAGCCAGGATGGTCTCAATCTCCTGACCTCTCTCCTGACCTCGTGATCTGCCCACCTTGGCCTCCCAAAGTGCTGGGATTACAAGCGTGAGCCACCACGCCCGGCCTTTCTTAACTAAATTTTTAAAGCATGCACTCCCTTATAACCTGACCTATATGGGTATAAATATATTCTGTGTCCTTGGGGCTAATTCATCCTGTCCTTCCCAGCCCAACAGATGTACTGTGCAGGCTGTCAGAACCCTCTCCGGTTGTATGTGATCCTGCTCACTGTGGTTATTTAATCCTGTTGACTGCTTCCTTGTAGACCAAAAGGATGCTGGTGGAAAAGATGGGCCGAGAAGCTGTGGAGCTAGGGCATGGGGAGGTGAACATCACAGGGGTGGAAGAGAACACCCTGATTGCCAGCCTTTGTGATCTCCTGGAAAGGATCTGGAGTCATGGACTACAAGTGAAACAGGTAATGGATGTGTTGCCTCTCTCTGCTGAGCAAATTGTCTTCCTGTTTTCAGTTACTAGCTTTCCCACACTCTTTTTGTCCAGCTGACTGGCTTTGAAGAATGGTGTGCAGTGCTCTGGAGTGAGATTTGAAATAAACAAATAAATAAATGTGATCCAAACTATTTTCCTTAAAGATAAGCTTTATAAATCTGTATGTTTATCAGACTTTTATAAAGAGGCATCTTTCTTCCTGGGGGTAGAGCTGAAGGCCAACCTGATAAGTCCTGTTTGGCAGCTGGCCCTAGTCTAGAGATAGATCAGAAAGAGAGAAGTTGGAGCTCGGGAAGTACTAATTGTACACTAAAGGTTCTTCACTAATCGTATATTCACAATGGAAAAAAAGTCTGTTATTAACATTTCTTTGTATGCAGATGGTTTAAACATTTGAGAAAAGGCCTCAGGAAGTTGAGTAAGTTTGATTTTTCCACTTAATACCCAGAGAATTTCCTTATTTCAAAATACTCTGTTTTCAATTGGTAGTCAAGATAGATACATTTTATTTTTATGTATTTCTAAATTTGAAAATAACTTGAAATTTTTTGAAAAGAAGTTTTATCATGGAAAAATTAGAAAATACATTAGTATCCATTGGTATTTCTCAAGGGCCTACTATGTCAGGTACTCTTGTAGGCACTAGAAATACCTCAGTGAACAAAACAGACCAAGATCTCTGTCTTCCTGGAGTGTCCATTCTAATGGGTATAGCAACAATCTTCTACATATGTTTTTCAGAGCATTCTTCTGTGTACACATGCCCATGCATATATAGCTATATATTTAAAAACCCAATGGAACTACAATGAGATACTATTTCACATCCACTGGAGTAGTTAAAATAAGTAACAAGTGTTAAGGATGTGGAGAAATGAGAACTTTCATACATTACTATTGGGAATGTAAAATGGTGCAGCCACTTTGGAAAACAGTCTGGCAGTTCCTCAAAATGTTAAACAGTTCTTATATGACCTAGCAAGCCCACTTCTAGATACATACTCAAGAGACGTGAAAACAGATGTCTACACAAAAACTTGTATGCAAATGTTCATAGCAGGCCAGGTGCAGTGGCTCACACCTGTAATCCCAGCACTTTGGGAGGCCAAGACAGGTGGATCAGTTGAGGTCAGGAGTTTGAGACCAGCCTGATCAACCTGATGAAACCCCGTCTCTACCAGAAATACAAAATTAGCCAGGTGTGGTGGTGCATGCCTGTAATCCCAGCTACTTGGGAGGCTGAGGCAGGAGAATCGCTTGAACCCGGCAGGTGGAGGTTGCAGTGAGCCAAGATTGCACCGTTGCACTCCAGCCTAGGCAACAAGAGGGAAACTCCATCTCAAAAAAAAAAAAAAAAAAGTTCATAGTAGCATTAGTCATAATAGTGTCATCATATGAGGCTATTATTACCCAAATGTTTATCAGCTGATAAGTGGGTGACCTAAATTTGGTGTATCCATACATTGGAAATATTATTGAGCAATAAAGGGAATAAAGTACCTACATATGGTACAACATGGATGAACTCTGAAAACATACCAAGTGAAAGAAGCCAGACACAAAAGGCCACAGATTGTATGATCTCATTTATACAAAATGTCTAAAATAGGCAAATCCACAGACAGAAAGTAGATTAAGGGTTGCCAGAGGCTAGAGAAAGGGAGCAATGGGAAGTGACTACTAATGCATATGGAGTGTCTTTTGGGGGTGATGAAAATGTTCTAGAATTAGATAGTGGTGATGGTTGCACAACTCTATATTAAAAATCAGATTTTTTTCAGAAAATTGCATACTTTAAATGTGTGAATTTTATGGTAATATGAATTATATCTCAATGGTTTTTTAAAAAATCCAAATAAGTTAATACTGTACGTAATGTTTTGCAACTTGCTTTGTTTTTATCTCATATCTTTTCTGTGTCCTTAACTAATTTTTAGATGATAGTATAGTAAGTGTTTAAGAGCTTGACTGTAAAGCAGACAGATCTGGGTTTGAAGTATGATTTTCACGTAATAACTTTATGAAACTGAGCAAGTTATCTAGCTTCTCTAAGCCTGTTTCCTTGTATGTATGATGGAATTTTATTTTATTTTATATTTAATTTAGTTTAGTTTTTGAGACAGAGTCTTGCTTTGTTGCCCAGGCTGGAGTGCACTAGCATGAACACTGCTCACTGCAGCGTTGACCTCCTGGGCTCAACTGATCCTCCCACCTCAGCTTGGAGACTGAGACAGGCATGTGGCAACATGCCCAGCTAATTTTTTTTTTTTTTTTTTTTTTTTTTTGTGGAGATGAGGTCTCCCTATGTTGTCCCAACTGGTCTCGAACTCCTGGGCTCAAGTGATCCTCCTGCCTCAGCTCCCCAGACTGCCAGGATCACAGGCATAAGCCACTGTGCCCTGCCTGATGGAATTTTAAAAGTACCTACCTCCATTGGGTCCTTGTGTGGATTCGATAATTAATGTAAAGCACTAAGCTCAGAGCCTGGTTTCTGGTTCTCTAAATGTTTGTGGTTATTGTAAAACCTCAGTTTTAATGACTACATCTATTGTATAGATGTGCCATACTTTAATCAATCTCTTATTATTAGTCATTTAGGTTAATTCTGATTTTTCAGTGTTGTAAACAACACTGCATTTATAGAGTTTTTTAAATGTTAAAAATTGTGTATTGCATCCCTAAAATTTTGAGACTGTGGTTAGTAGCAACACTATGAACTGTGAGTCAGAAGGACTTCGGGTTTGAATCCTGGCTCCACTGGATGACTTTAAATAAGCAACTTGCACTTTCTGAAATCCAAATCCATGAAAGATAGATAGTTAATAACCTGTCTTTCAGAATATTAATTGTTCTACCATAAAGACATATGCACATGTATGTTCATTGCAGCACTATTCACAATAGCAAAGTTATGGTCAACCTAAATGGCCATCAACGGTAGACCAGATAAAGAAAAGGTGATACATACACACCATGCAACACTACACAGTCATAAAAAAGAACTAGATCATGGCTTTTGCAGCAACATGGATGTAGCTGGAGACCATAGTCTAAAGTGAACTCATATAGGAACAGGAAACTAAATACTGCTTGTTCTCACTTATAAGTGGGAGCTAAACATTGAGTACACATGGACACAAAGAAGGGAACAACAGGCACCAAGGCCTACTTGACGGTGGAGAGTGGGAGGAGGGAGAGGATTGAAAAACTACCTGTGGGGTACGAGGCTTATTACATGAACAATGAAGTAATCTGTACACCAGACCCCTGTGATATGCAGTTTACCTGTATAACAAACTTGCATGTGTGCCCCGAACCTAAAATAAAAGTTAAAAGAATTAAATAAATACCTTTCAGCTGTGATAATTAGAGGCAATGAAAGGAAATACCTGGCGTGTGATGAGTATGCAAAATATGACAGCTATTATTATGCTGGGTTCTGTATGAAGGCTTTACTTCTTTCTTTTTCTCTGTAACAAGTGAGTAGAATATATATAATCCTTTTATCATTTTCCATAACATTTAGCAAGTCTGGCACTATAATTGAGCTCTTTTAGCTTTGAGGTAAAACATATATGCCGATAACTTTTAAATATTTACTGCAAAAATTTCTAGGGAGTTAGTGAAGCTTCTTCCTGCATTCTGAAAAATAGTACTGTATCATTATATGTTCTAAGTCTGTGTTCTAGGCTTTGCAGCAGTATTCTGCAGTAATTCTCACTGTAGGAGGAATTTATTATTCTGCAGGAATTCTCACAGTAAGAAGTCCTTCCTTCCTTCCTCTACCCCCCTCCCTTCCTCCCTCCCTCTGTCCCCCCCCTTCCTTCCTCTGCCTCCCTCCCTCCCTCCCCTCCCTCCCTCCCTCCCTCCCTTCCTTCCTTCCTTCCTTCCTTCCTTCCTTCCTTCCTTCCTTCCTTCCTTCCTTCCTTCCTTCCCCTCCCCTCCCCTCCCCTCCCCTCCCCTCCC